>NW_024429201.1:17177682-17757682 GCF_017639785.1 Mesocricetus auratus | reverse complement strand
AGATTTAGTTACCTAGAAATATTTCTTAATATTCTCTGAAATTAGAAAAAATGGAATGCTAATTCTTTAAGGAAATCAACTCAAAATCAGGAATGGCAAATGTCATTAGGATGGTCAATTTAATTTATTGCTTGCAAATGCTAACATAATTGAATGGATGCAGATAGGCTGCAGATTTCGACATTTTCTTCTCTATGTCTGGGGCCTGGATCTGTGTTTTATTGGAGTGAGTCATGGCACTGTATGGGCTGTGTGCATCCAAAGCCTCAGGGAACAGGGGTGTGCTCACTTGCAGGCAAGGCTGCTGCAGCATTAAAATGCATTCCTGGTTGTTCTGGCTGCCAAATATGTCATTGTTTTTTCCTGTAGATGTAGGATAAGCCATGATAAAACTGATCAGTCTGAAGTTTTTGTTGTAAGTTGAATAGTTTATGGCTAGGTAGTGCAGAATCTTACTAGTAGACACAAACACATTTTGAAAACGACCCTACATCATAATGGAAAAGTGAGGGCGGGGGCCAGGAATTGCTACTACTGCTGGTAATTGTGGTCTACAGAGAGAACTACTAAACATTGAGGAATATGTTTACTATGAGGGTTAGGGATGGTAGTTGCTCTTTGGGATAATGTTTATTTTCAGGCCTCTTTTGGAGCTTGTAACATCCAGCTCTGCTCATTGGAAGTCTATGCCTGTGGGAGCTTGAGAAAGTGTTCTGTATTACAGGCTCCTGATGTACATCAAGATCGAGCATGAAGCTAACTCTAATGGCACAAATACACAAGCAATTTTCCTAAATCATTTTTATTTCTAACGGCTTTATTGAGATTGACATACAATGGCTGCACATGTTTAAAAGTGCACAGTTCTGGTAGAATTTTGACATATTAATGCACCAATGAAATTATTAGTCTAAAATTTGAGATATTGTTTTCTTTTAGAGTTCATCTCTTCTCTTTGCTATATTCTCCATCCCGCATATATCTGTCAATATAAATTAGTTTTTCTTAAAATTTTATATACAGTGGAATCATATGCATCCCCTTTTATTTGCCTAGTTTATTTTCCTCAGAATAATTGTTTTGGAAGCCATTTGTTTTCCTGGGATATTAATAGTCTCTTCTTTCCATTGCAGTGATATTACATTATATGAATATAGCAAATTTTTATTGTATGTTTTTGGATATTAATATACCAGAATGTATGTATTCATTTGCTTATAGACTTGAGTTGTTTCTAGTTTGGGGAAGTAACAAGCAAATGAGGGGCCTGAAGATGTTCATATACAAGGCATTGTGTGTCCAATTTCCTTTTAAATTCATGGTTAAATACCTGAGTGGGAGAGCCTGGTGTGCAATATCCGCATATTTAGATTTTTTGATGTTATTATTTCATACGTATTCTGCCTGCTTATGTATATACATGTCACATGCTTGCCCAGAGGATGTTGTCAGATCCCGTGGAGCTGGAGTATGGATGGTTGTGAGCTACCATGTGGGTGCTGGGACCTGAACCTGGTTTATCTACAAGAACAACTAGGGGTTTTAACTTCTGAGCCATCTCTCTAGAGGCTAGACTCTAGACTGTATATTTTTTAAGATTTATTTTTATTGCTTTTTAGTTGTGTGTGTGTGTGTGTGTGTGTGTGTGTGTGTGGGTGTGTGTGTGTGGGTGTGTGGGTGTGGGTGTGTGTGGGTGTGGGTGTGGGTGTGTGCATGCTAGTGCAGGCATCCCTGGAGTCCAGAAGAGGATGTGAAATCCTCCAGAGCTTTATTATAGGTGGCTGTTGGTGCTTTATGTGGGTGCTAGGAACCAAACTGATGTTTCTAGAAAGCAGCAAACACTCATAGCTGCAGAACCTACTCTGTTTGTTATATTTTCTTTTCCTCGAATTTAGAATATTTAAAATTTTCTTCAAATATTTAAATATTAAAAAATGTCTCCAAAGACTCAGGTTATGTAGAAACGAATTATTTGTCTTCCAAATGATTGAAGATTTTTCTTAATATCCTTTTGTTTTTGACTTCTAACGTATGTCCAAGAACCATGGTCAATTTCTCATCTTTTCTGTGTGTTAGGACTTGTTTTACCACACAGAATGTGGTCTGTCTAGGGGAGTACCCACATGCACTTGAGAATGTGTTCTGCAGCTGTTGGATAGCTCTATCTATAAAGGTCAGCTAGGCCATGCCAACTGATGGTTTTCCTCTGTGCTCTCATTGTCACCAGGAAAACAATGTTGAAGATCTCAAGTATTGTAGTGGACTTGTCTGTTTGTTCTCTAAGTATTTTTAGATTCTGCTGTTAAGTGGCTACATATTAGGATTATTGTGTATTTGTAAAGATTTGAGCCCTTTGTCACCATGTGTTGTCCCCTTCATCTCCTTTAATAGTCCTCATTCTTAAATTTGCTTTTCCTGACATCAAAACTTCTCCAGCTTTCTTTAAATTAAAAATTTCAGATCATCTTCATTTCCAATCAATCTTTTGCTGAGACACATTCATTTATATTTAACATTGACTAATCACAGACAGTATACAATTAGGCTTGCTTTGACTTTATCTAATTTGATAATCCGTCTTTAAGTGTGTTTACAGTCGATGTTAAGACTATCTTTTTAAGTGTTTTCTATTTGTATAATTTATTTTTACTTTTTTTCTGCCTGTGTGAAACATGGTCTCATGATGACACTCAGGCTGGTCCTTAACCTTTGATCCACCTACCTGAGCTTCCGCAATGCTAGTATTACAGGTACCACCAGATGGTACTTTTTCTCCCTCCCTTTTTTTGGTTGACCGTGCTTTTCATTTCTGCCGCTTGTCACATCTTGACTGCTGGTTTGCTGTGTCACTCTCAAGGATCCCTCTTGGTTTAGAATTACAAGACACATCTTCACTTAGTTCAAATAATGAATAACATTTTATCAGAATTTCAAGGTCTTAATAATTGTATTTTCCCAATTCCTTCCCTCCTTACTCAGTATCATCATTATTATATTATTGATTTTACTTTTATACATATTTTATACACACAAACTCGGACCTCTGTTTGTCTTTATGTAGCAGTTACAAAAGAGAAGAGAGCCATTCTGCCTACATCACATGCCCTGGTCCTGCTTTCCTTATTTGTGTGGCTCCAGCATTCTCAAGGCCATTCCTAGTCCTTTCACCTGAAAAGCTCCCTTTAATGTTTCCTCAGTGAAAAGTCCATGGCACTGAGGCTGCGGGCTTTTGTCTGTACTCAGAGGCCTTTACTTCCTCCTTCCTCTTTTCTTTCTGTGGGGCTTGAGAATCCTGAGTGACTGTTTGCTCTGCTCAGACTTTTGGCTTGTGTGATTTCTGATGAAAAGCTGACTGTGATTTTCATCTTGCTTTCTCTACTCTTTATGTACCTATTGTTTTCTCTAGCTGTTTTTCTTTTTGTCATTGTTTCTCAGTAGTTTAATACTCTGCTTGGTATATTCTGAGCTTCTTGGATTTGTGATTCGGAGTCTGTCACCAATTTTATTAGATTCATAATATTCTAGATCTCTCAGATGCCCCACCATCCTTTGTTATTTTTGTTAGAGTGATGTCTATTGACTTTTAAGACTATTTTACTTTTTGAGAATAAAATGACATCATTTCCCCCTTACCTTTCCTCTCTCCAAACACTCCTATATACCTTCCTTCCATGCTTTCTTTCAAATTCATGGCTCTTTTTTCATCAATTATTGTTACATGTCTTTATGTATATGTATACACACATACACAATATATATATATATATCTAAATATCACCTGCTAAGTCTGTAAAATGTTGTTTGTATGTATGTTTTCAGGACTGACCATTTTATTGGATAATCAGTGTGCAGTTCCCCTGGGAAGATTATTTTTCCCACTGTTAGGGTTTCTTAGCTGCCTGTAGTTCTTTGTACAACAGGGTTGAGACTTTGTGGTCTTCCTCTGTTCTCTTTGGCGTGTCTATTCTCGTTGTCCATGTTTAGTTCATTGTTTGACTTTATGGGTATAGTTTCTGACATTACTAGGAAACACAGTTTCAAAGCAAACTCTGGCTCCTCTGGCTCTTACAATCTTTCTCCCTCTCTTCCTCAGTGTTCCCCGAGGTTTAGGTGAGAAAGTTGTTTTGAAGATGTGTCTACTGAGACTGGTGTTAAATCTACTTGTAAGTATGTGTGGGATAGTCTGTATCTCTATTGCTTTTATTCTTAGCACTTGTAGTTTATTCTTTTCCACGGCTTTTAATCTCTGTATTAAATTCTCTGACCTTGAATATTGTCTGTCTTTTCCCCTATATTTGCTAGTACAGGTGTCCCTGGAGTCCAGAAGAGGATGTCAAATACCCGGTGCTCCAGTTACAGGTGCCTGTTAGCTGCTTCATGTGGGTGTAGGAACCAAGCTGAGTGCCTTTAGGAGAGCAGCAAACACTTGTAACTGCTGATGCTTCTTTCTGGTATATTTTGTTATAGTTTTCCTTGAGTTTAGAATATTTAAGATTTTCTCTCAAAATTAAGGCAACTCATAGGTTATTTAGAAGACATTCTCATCTGTGTGCAGTTTTCATGTTGTTTTTTCTCCTTGTCTAGCTCATTCTTTGTTTTTCTTCCCTTTTCATTGCTTATTTTTTTATGTTTGCTATGATATTTGATCTTATTCTTTATTGTGTATTCACCATAACTTTTTGTTTTGCTAACAGCTACTTTAGGAACTATAGATCTACTTTAAGATCTATAGGATCTTTATGATCTAAGCACAGTTAACTTCCAAGTAACATCATCTTGCTTTGTGCATGGTGTCCAGAATTTACAATAGTCTCTTTCACCCTGAACTTCATTGTTTCTTTCAGCGATTGGTACACTGAAGTCCAGAGAATAAAGTAGCCTAATGTCCCTGTAATATGAATCGCACACTTTAGAAGGGTAAGGATGACTATTTATTGTGGAAGGTACTTGCAAGAGAAACTGCCAACCCAAGTTGGTCTCAGTGGCTTCTGAGACACGACTCAATCCCATCAAGAGAGAGTGCCTGGATGTCTCTCCTCCCAGTCCTTTATTCCCTGCCCCCCCACATGCCTGTGACCCTGCCCAAATGGGCGTGGTCAGCGCTAAGGGTACATGAGATCTCTCCTACAGCCTAACAACTGTATATGCAAATAAAATTTTACTACAATACCACCATTCCACACTCACTCATATATTTTTTAATGAAAACTTTCATACTATAACGTGTAGCTGAGTACTTAACAAAAACAAACAGACAAGCAAACAAAAACAAAAAAAACCCTGTTGGACTACAATAGCTAAAGTATTTAATGTCTGACTACCAGGAAAAAGTGGCTAATTTCTGCTCCAAATGGCCAATTATTTTAAAAGGCATTCCAATTAAATAATGATGGCCAGTAAGATGCCTCAGTGGGTGAAGGTGCCAGCTGCCAAGCCCAATGATCTGAATTCAGTCCCTGAAACCCACATGGTGAAAGGAGAGAGCCAACTCCCACCAAGGTGTTCTCTGACCTTGAGAACACAAGAGAACACCTCTCCCACCTCAACAGAACCATATACACTGATTTCTAAAGCATCAACACCCATAGACATACAGCTTCAGATAGTTTTCATTAGTTTTGGTAGACATATGTTCCTTGTGACTAAGCAATCTAATTAGCATGTTGGAGGACACGACTAATATACAACAGCTGAAGGAATGCACTGTTATCTGACAAATGATCCCTCTCCTTGTTGTAAATGGTTGTTGTTGAAATGTAGAATTCTGTGTTGAAAATCACCTTGAAGATGCTGTTTGAGTCTTCTTCTGACTGCTCTGCTTCTGGTGAGATGTTTGATTTGTTTCCTCCTTTCCTTGAACAATTTATGATGTGTTTGGGGTTTGGGGTTTCCTTCCCATTTCTTGTTCTTGCAGTTGTGTCTTCTGTGTCATTGGGTTTGTAGTTCTCATCAAATTCTAGTAGCAAATAGAAGATTTGCTATGATTTCTTGAATTGTTTCAGTCTCTATTGAAGGTTTTGATGATATAAATCATAGACTTGAACTTTTCCACATTTCATGGTGGTGTTCTGTTTCTTGATTTTATTATATTATTAAATCATTTTCCTCCTATATGGATTTACATTTTGAGTTACTCTTGCTACTGTTCCTTCCAGTTCCCTAATGGTTTCTTCTATAGTGTCTAATATAATAGGAGTTCTACCCAGCATGCTTTTTACTTCTGAAGGAACATTGTCTTTTAAAACTATTTTCCATGTTTCTATTTAACACAGTCGGTCTTACCCTGTTTTGAAACATAGAGAAAGGGTTTTTTTCTTTTCCTGGTGATTAATGTTACCAGACAGTTCATTTTAAGATGAGTGGTTAAACTTGTTGGATGACTTGTATGAGCTTTCAAAATGTAGACTCTTTTCTGGATGACTGAAGACTACTAGGTCAGATAGCTCATGTGCCAGAGAATTTGATACATCTCTAAAGGTCATGTAGAGCCAGTCTGAGAATGCCATTCAGGAGCCAGGGGCTGTCTCTGGTCAACAGATAACAAAAACTGAGGCCCCCAGCCTTATAATCATGAGTTGTAAATGACTACCAATAAACAGAGGAAACATTGTCTTATGATCTCAGATAATGAACTCTAAAGCATCTCCAGAGCAGTGGTTCTCAACCTTTAGGTCAAGAGCCTTATGGGGGTCAAATGACCATTTCATAGGGGTTATATATCAGATATCCTGCATATCTGATATTTACATTACAATTCATAGCAGTAGCAAAATTACAGTTACAAAGAAGCCATCAAAAATAATTTTATGGTTTAGGACCACCACAACATGAGGAATGGCATTAAAGGGTCTCAGCATTAAGAGGGTGGAGAAACACTGCTCTAGAACTTCTCCATGAACATTCTATAGTCGTTATCAATGTCCTTCATTCACAGGTTTCCATAGCCATGTGCCCTAGGGTCTGCAGGTGAGAACAGAAAGAAACACACAGATATAAAAGTCTCCTGATGGCTGGGATGTGTGGGTTGCTCTTGGGGCTTTATTTTATATCACTATGAAGACTAGATTTTTTTCTCTGTACCAGGGAGAACCTGTGAGTCTTTGCTGATCCAAGCTGCTGCCTTCCTGGCTCACCCACAGAGCTTTCATCTGAAGTTGAGTCTCTTTGTGTGTTTGGAACAGGGAAATTTTGTCTGTTTGCTCTTAAAGTGCTTTAAAGAAAACAAAAATCTGTACTAGCAAGCCCCAAATGTTTCCCTTGAGTAAGACTGTACTTGTCACTTAAAAACAAGGACTTACAAAAGGAGAAGCTTTTGTGGAACACACCAAGTTGTAGCCCTCTAGACCGGGAGTGAACTCGAAGAGTCTGAGGCCAAAGTATTCTAGTGTATGATACAGTGAATAAGTTTGTTCGCTTTAATCATGTGGTTTTTGAACTTCATGTGGGAAACTTGCCAAGATGCAGCTTTGAATTCATTAAGTCCAGGCTATGAACCTAAGCTTCTGCATTTCCCAGAGGACCCCAAAGGATACCTGTCCCACTGGTTTGGTGATCACACTCTGAGTATTAATGTCCTAAAAGAATATATTTAGGAGTATATGGACAAAGAGAATATGGACGGTATATGGTAAAGGGAAATGCAATTGCAATAAGCATTTATTTAGCCCTTGGAGGTCTGATGTATTATTAAACCATACTGTGTGCTGTGAGAAAAGTAGGGAATGAGACTAAAGCCTGTTCTTGTAGAATTTACAAATTGTAAGGAGCTTAAAATATATAAAGCATTAGACTTTATGTTGTATAGTGTTGTTGTAGGGGTTTAAAATTTCTAGGCTCAGGTTTTAGTTGGTAAAAAATTAACCAAAATAACTCAACCTCTAGATTCTTTGGTTTTCTCATCTGAAATTAAACAAACAACAAGAATGATGCACATGTACAAACAGATCATTGCCTGGCACATAGGATTAAAAAGGTGCTCTCGACATAAGTTCAAAGTAAAAACATCATGTAGTAATTCATACATAATATTATGAAGTTCAATTCCAACTGACTGCCACTGACCATTTCTTTTTGAATCATAGATTATAAGTGGAGGGGGTTTTGTTTTTTGTTTTCCTGCCAATCCCAGATTGTCAATAGAGGGTAACTTTGGGGCTATCCCCGCTATACAAGTGGAGCTGACAAGGAAGTAGAGAAAAAAGCTCTGACAAATTTGTCATCAATATTTCTTAACATTCTTGATTTTCCTTCAATCTGTCCATAGATCCAGGAGGGCAAGTTCAAGTTTGAGTCTGCCACTGACAGTTGCAAGAAGGGATAAATCTTTTAATGTGTCTGTGCAGTCACAGCTTTACCATTAGAGTAGTGGTAATAATGTGTCATGGTGCAGGTGGCAGAATTAAGAGAAAAACTGTGGGAGGCTGTAAATGGTTTCCCGGATGATATCCAGGTCCTAATTCTTGGCAACTCTGAATGCTACTTTACAACAAGAGAGACTTTGCTGTTTTGATTAAGGCACTCGACATGGCAAGGTTATCCTGATTACCTTTGTAGACACAAAGCAATCACAAGTGTTCTTGTAGACGGCAAGAAAGGAATTTGGCACAAGCAGTGGTAATATGACCACTGGAGAAAGGCCATCTAACTGGCTTTGGAGATGGAACAGGTTTGAGCAATTGGTATAAAGTTGAAAACATCACGGAAAGAAATTCCCTCTAGAACCTTCGGAGGAAGGTAATGTTTTCACACTTCTGCTTTCTAGATCTACAAAGTGAATGCATAACTGTCAAACCACTAACTTTGTGTTAGCAACCAGAGAGGAAAATCACTAGAATCAGCTCTGGAGTACATCAAACTGCCGTTGCTCATTCTTTCCCTGACTAGAGAGCATGATGCATTGCTAAGACCAAGTCACTGTAACAATGTTTTCCATGAAGAATCCTGAACGATGAAGTGTTCTTTCCCTGACTATAAGACTGTGATATAATAGAAGAGGTCTTTGTAGTTATCTGGAGGAATAGTAAGAAACTTGGGGGCTATGCTGCTCTGTGAAATCATGGGACTGACTAGTTGACCAGATGTCCCGAATGGAAGCACTTGCAGCTTTCACATTGGAATTATTTGTCTAAGGGATGAGGTCTTATAAATGCTGTAATAAGTATCAGTATGCAGGGATCAGATTAATGCAACTGAAATTACTTTAGGAATGAACTCCATATGTGAGAGATAAGGAAGGGACAATAATTGTAACTGAGTGCAGCACATTATGCTTAGAAAGTCTTTCAAATTTCAGTCTGAAGTGTGAATCACCTGTTGCCTAATTAGCTCTGCCAGGTTGATATTAACAAGACCTCAGTCATTAGGAAGGAGAAAGGATATGCAAAAGTTTTTTTTAAAAAAAGACTTTTTATTATATATGCAGCATTCTGCCTGCGTGTATGCCTGCAGGCCAGAAGACAGTACCAGATCTCATTACAGGTTGTTGTGAGTCACAATGCCATTGCTGGGAATTGAACTGAGGACCTCTGGAAAAGCAGCTAGTGCTCTTAACTGCTGAGCCATCTCTCCAGCCTTGCAAAAGTTATTTTTTTTTTGGTTTTTCGAGACAGGGTTTCCTCTGTATTGTTTTGGAGGTTGTCCTGGAACTGGCTCTGTAGACCAGGCTAGCCTCGAACTCACAGATGTCCGCCTGCCTCTGCCTCCCAAGTGCTGCGATTAAAGGTGTGTGCCAAAGATCCTTAACATAACTGGCTACTAGTTCAGTACTACAGGATTAAAGTGTGGGACTTTCAATTACTAAGCAAGTTTGGTAGCTAACCCATTAATTATAAAATAATTTTCTTTTCTTTCTCCTTGCACATCTGCTTTGTAATGTATCTATCTCTTGGTCCCAGAAGCCCATCCAAAAGGCTCTATTACTTAACTGGAACAGACAGGCAAATTAATGGTCAAGACCCATCCCGTGTCTTCTTATACCACCTGCTTTCTTTACCCTCTATGTGCCACCAGTGAGTTTTCTTGAAGACAGAATCTAAGTTCCTACTACGAAGACTTGTGGTTATTCATTCATTTGCCTTTTTATTTTGAGACCCTATCGTCCTATCATACTCCCCTGTTAACTTTAAGTAACACTCAATTAAACACAGCAGTTTAGCCAAGAGTTAATAGAGTTCAAAGTCTCCATAAAAATGTGGCATATGATAGCCATTTTACTTAGCCAAGCATGTAGTCTGTGAACCCTATGAAAACTCTTGCCTTTTATTGGAAGGCTCAGAATTCGTTACTTAGATGAGGCATTTGTGGCAGTATTTGGGAAACTACAAAATCCTTTGTAATTGTTGGTTAATTGTCATAATAATTGCAACAGCTACAAGCTATCAGGGATAATTTAGAGAATGAAGAGGTGTGTGAGTGAGGCTTTTCATGGACAGTGAAGCCTCCTTTCTCAACTTGATTCTTATTCTGTGAAAGCGTTTAGGTCCTGGTCCCTGGAGTCTGCGTAGAGGACACTCTAGAGGCTCAGCCTCACCAGGGGTCCTTCTTACAGGCAGCCAAGTCCTGACTTCCACAATCAGTGTCACATCTGCTATGTGTCACCGATCTCAGGATTTACGTTTTTCCCTTTTCATTTTTGCATTTTTCCTTTTATTGCTTTTTCCTGCCAGTTCCTTTTTTCTTAGGTCTCTCAACAACTTGCATTTATTTCTCTTTTTTTGAATACCACAGTTGTGTTGCTCTTAACTTGCTGTGCTATATGAAGAGAAAATGAACTGTTTTGAGCATTAGCAGAGCGTGTTACAAAGTTCATGAACAAAGGTCAGGGCAAGAAACTTTAACCTAAGTTGTGGAGGGTTTTACATGCTAAAGGAGGATATTATAGTTTTATCTTGAAATTAGGGTTTCCATTCTGGAGGGACTTTAAGCAGAATGTAATATGATTAGTTTGCATTTGTGGTAGATTAAGATGACAGTACTGCAGAGGACAAATTAATTCTCATGTGGGAAGTGGGTCTATTGGATGGAATTGTCATTTTGGTGAGAGTTGGTATGATAGTTAATCTTTACTGTCAGCTTGGCTTGATTCTGAATTATGTATGAGACACACCAAGGCTTTCCCATAGGAGTTAAACTGAGGAAGGCAGACACTGCTTGAATGTACTGGTGCCATCCCATAGGCTAGAGTTACCACTAAATGAAAAGGGAAAAGCAAGTTGGGCACCAGTATTTGTCTCTTTCTGTTTTCTAACTGCAGATGCCATGTAGCTGGTTGTCTCATGCTCCGGCCATCATGCCTTCCCTCCATGAAGGAACATATTTCCTTAAACCATGTCCCTAAATAAACCATCCCTTCTTCCCATGAGCTGCTTTTGTCAGGTGTCTTACGACAGCCACACGGAGAGTGACTAACGCAGCAGGCTGGGGCTAAGTGTATTAGTGAGGAAGGCGCTGCAGTACCTCCAAAACACAGTAATAAAGTCCTGAGCTGGAACAGCTAAAAGGAGAACTAGGGAAAGTAATTGCTGGGTGACTAATTGATGGGACTGAGGCAAGGATATCTGCTAAGGATACCTGCACATGAAGAATCAGATGCAAGAACAGGGAATATATGAGCAATTGGGGCCCCAAAAGCCTCTGGAACAAAGCAATAGGACACACATGGGCCAATAATCTATTAGAGTTAAGTAGAATTTTCTCCCTTTAGATTCTCAACTCTGTCTGGACTGGAGTCTAGAAACTGCATTTCATTTTACCGTAGGGCTCTAGCTGAGGTTTAACTGAGATGCGGTAGACTATAGAAAAGGAGAGACAATTTTCTGGTCATGCTAGAAAATGCAAGCAGGCATATAGATATCATCAGACAGCATTGGGAGGTTCTTCAAAGCCTTCCAGATGACTCCCTGAGAACCATCTACTCTTGTGACAGTCAGCCAAGGTCATGGGCTGCTTCTCCTGTGAAACATATATCTCCTGAATGTTGGCGTGCGATCCACTGGTGCCCCCCATCTTTTTACTAACTGTCTTTGCAACACTCTATGAAATCTCTTTTAACTTTTTGTTTCTGAGACATGGTTTCTCTCTGTAGTGCTGGCTGTCCTGGGATTTGCTGTCTTAGACCAGGCTGGCCTTGAACTTAGAGATCTGTTCACCTCTACCTCCCTAGTGTGTGGCTTAAAATTGTGAGCCACCATACCTGACTCTGAAGTCTCTTTTGTTTTCCTGACTAGTCTGCCATATCAAAAGAACACAAGTGAAAGAATCTTGCAAGCTGAGATCATGTGTTCAGAGGCAAGCAATCCTACTCACCCCATCCATCCTTAGACTGTTCTCCCAATATCACACAGCCCAGCAGTTAAGAACACAAAAGAATGGGTCATAGATACAAATACATATATTTAGATATATAGATATAAATATATAAATACAAATATTTCTACTCTAACTGATAAACTTTACCGAGTCAATGCTGGCATTTGATATGTAATATACAGTTACCAAAACTTGAATGGTCAAATGATACTGCTCCCCTAAAATACCAGCACAATGCTCAAGTTTTAGTAGGGATAGAGTGGTGTTTCATCACGTGGGGGGACAAAAGAGTACTAAACTTTGAACTTCATGTATAGTCATGTTCAGATATGTTACTGAAAGACAGATTAATTTTTCCCCTGTAACCCATGGGCTGATGGGAAGATATTCAAATGGATTTGCATGTGAGTGCCAAAAATTTCAATGCAAAATTCCTTTGGGATTTTTTTCCTCCTTCTTCAGACAAGTAAAGCCAAGTTCTTGATGCTGGAGGAAAAAAATATCTGAAACATTATGACCTCACTTTTCATCAATATGCATACTGTCTTTTTGCTTTAAAAAAATCCTTCTGGTCAATGTAGGTATTAAAAGCCCCTTGTCAGCCATCCAACTGCATTGATATCTTTTCTCCTCAATGAGTGCTTCCTAGTCAGTTGCTGCCTGGTGTCAATTTTCTAGGCTAGACAATGTAGTTGCAAACAGAGTCTGTTGGCTTTGGTTCAGACCTTAATATCTGGGTGGGGGAAGGGGAACTGATTACCTTTTCTCAGGTCAATGGATTGCTGCCTTTTATGTACGGGGCATCTAAGTTACTCAGTAACATTGGGGCATGTCAACTGTAATCTCAAAGCACGTAGGCAATTTTGGTGTTTAAGGAACATATTTGACACTGACTCAGACCATGATAAGCCAGATTTCAATTTTTCCAAACTCTAGGGATGGGTAAGCTTGGCTTTCTGCTCAGTTCACTGAATAGCTCAAAATTGTTTTTCAAATATCCCTGGGATTGGCCAAAACCAAATCTACTTTGCCAAACATTTTACTTAATTTAATAACAAAAAATTCCCATCTGTATTTTAATGAAAATTTAATCCATATGCTTGATTCACTTTTTGCATTTAATCCATCAAAATATTTTGTAAGACTTATCTGGAATCCAAAAGGCTTTCTATGTCATTTTCATAAAAATGTGTTGGCATAGGACTCTCTCCCCCAACATTTTTTTTCTCCTCCTAATAGGGAAATTCTGTTTTCCCAGCCCCCATCTGACTTACAACTTGGGCATTCTTTCTGTGATTCCTTTTCATACCAGTTGTACTCTTGTGGGATCTCTAATCAACATGACTCATAAAGATAGTCTCCATTTTGTTTTTCTGTGGTATGTTAAAAAAGAAAAGAAGTAAAAGATTGGGGTGACAAAGTATTTTAGCTTTTCTTCTAGGGAGAAGCCTAGTGACCTTGACTTCAGCCAGATTTCTAGTCTTCCTCATCCATGGAATGATTGAAAGGAGAGTCAGATGCATATATTTAGACAGATGCATTTCTTGTGGAAAGGAATAGAGAGTTGGTTAAAAGTTTCCCATAAATCTGACTTATAGAGGTAGAGCCATTAGGAATAAATAATAAATAAATGATGATCAACCCCTTGAAAACAGCTGGCTAGTTTCAACTCATGTAACATTTCAGATGGACATAAAATAGAAGGGCTCTTCCAAGGCTCATTGGAAAGGAGATTGCAAGTACAGTGCATTGATCCTTTACTTTTCAGACTAGTTTTGCTTTGCTGGGTAGCTGCAGTCCAGCAGAGGCTGAAGGGAAGAGGTCAGGAGGAAGGAAAGGCCAGAAATGGTGGTTGGTGGCCTTGGCTGTGCTCTTCAGCGAGGTCATCGCTCTTCAGTGCTGCCTGCTGGTCCTGTCCTGCTGCCAGGACCCAAAGAGCTTCAGATACAATTGATCTCATTATAGATCAGGACAGACTTGGCTGGCTGGCTGACCTGCTCTCTCCCAGTGGTTAGGACATAGCATGCTTTTCTCCCCACCCCCAGTCCTATCTCATTGTTCTGGCTGAAGGTTCTTTTGTCTTTGGATTAATCTAGGGTTAATCTAAGTTTACTTACTTGCTGCAAGTCTGAGCTGGCAAGGTGGACATCATCTTCAAATCACTCTGAACAACCTGCTCCCACCATCAGTGTGTGTGCTAATTTGTTTAACCTCTGTCTACATTGGACCCAGACCAACTCTGAGAAACTGGGCACAAGGCTTTAGTAGGATTATATTAAAGATTAATTCTGCACCTGAGCTAAGACGTAATTCTTTCATGCTGACTTGCTAGGAGGCTTCTCGGTGCTTTGTTTCTCTGAAACAGAGTTGAATGGAACAGTCTGGAAACATAAGAGGAACTTCTGAAGGCTGTTAAGGTGCTGTAGCTCCAATAATGATGGCACTCAAGGAGAACTTTTCTCTCAGACACTCATGGAGGGAGACCACCAATTCTTTGATAGTGCATTTTGTACCTCCATAATATAGTGCCATTCCATCACAAGGGTGATTATGAGGTTTAGGGAGTGGTGGAGGGCAGATAGAGAGAGGCCTTCACTTCTTCCTAAACTTAAGAAGTGAAGAGAAAAGACCGAAGGGGGTGCTCTTTGTAGATTCTTACTGAGTTCCAGAAATAAGCTCCAGTTTAACTTATAAGTTCCTGTCATCCTTGTTTCCATTTTAACGTCTCCTTCGTATGAGATAGCTGATCCTTGAGTTCCTTATAGCTCTGATATTATTCTAGCTTGTAACTTAATTCCTTCAAAAACTAAGTGGTAAGGGAAAGAGGAAAAATTCTATCTAGGCACACTGGTTATTTCACATCTAAAAATCTTCCTCATTCAGCCAACCATCTATACAAGCCAGGGTGGAGACATCTCTGTTCTTTTGGTTCATACCAAAGTCTCCATTCTCATAGCTAGTAACAGTCTCCTAAACTTGCTACCACCAAAGATGGACCCTGGGAACCCATGGATGGATCCCCAGAATCTCTGCTTCCTCAGGTGGAGCCGTTGCTGCCACAGGCAGGCACATCTTTCTATTTCCCTCATCATGGACTTTCATCACCAAGGGACCCGAGCCTTTTGTTCTTTCTCACTTTATTTCCTTCTGTTATTTCTCTGTAGATAATAAACTTCAAATAGACTCTATCTTCCAAGGGAAAATATATAATAACCAGAAAATACATGTTTTTGAAGACAAGAAAATCCCTAATGTTTCGAAATTATTGATCTTAATGTTCTAGTGATATTACCATTACTTGGCAGCACTTACTCGGGGAAAGGCAGGGCTCCCACTTGGGCCTGAAAAATGCTGAACAAGTCACTTGCAAAGCAATTTTCAAGTTATTGAAAGAAAGTATAGGTACTGTATAATTTGGAACATAAGAAGGAGCCATGGTAAGACAGTATTCTGTTAAGAGTTTTGAAGGCTAGCACTTGGAAATTCCTTAAGGAAGAGAACATTCCTGTCAAATAAATACATCATTGAGTTTTAAAATAAAACATTTTAAATTGAGTAAAATTAAGAATAGCTTTGTGTCAATATCACATTGCTTGAGGTTATGCCAGATTATGCACCCAGGTGACTTATTTTTATTTTTTCTTTATTAGAAACTGTAGTATACAATTATAGACTTTTAGAAATGGCAGCAAGATTACTCTTGGTATTTAGATTGAAAAATTATAGAGTAATTTCTCGCTGAAGATTACTTCACGTTTTCCATCATATGTTGTGTCAATAAGTCCATTGCACTAAAGTAGGGCAATTTAATGCTGAATGACTCAATTTGGGAGGTGTCAATGAATGGAGTCTGAGTTTCCTCTTTGATATTACCAGTTATTATAAAACATTTCCCATATTCTGCAGTAAAATTTGGATACTTTATTTTTGAAAAAAATATTCTCAGGAATAGGCTCACAGATTTTTGTCTTTGGTGGATAAAGAAAAACATCATATTCTGGAGGGAGAGTGAACCATTTGAATCAGGGAAATTCTGAGACTTCATGTACAGCATTAAAACTGAATATCTGATCATAAAGTAATAGACTCGACCCACTAAGGTGTTGCACACTTCGCTGTGGATACCATTCAAGATCAGTGTCATGCTTCCATCTTTTATCTAAAAAAATTACTATGATCGCTCTGTCTTTAATAGAATAGAACACCTCAGCTGGAGAAACACAATGGTGAGCTTTCTGCCCCTCTCATACCTCAGGAAGAGGTTGTGTATGTGTGTAGTCTTTACTCGTTCCATCAACACTGCAGCTAGAATCTGATACCCGTCGCTGGACACTATCTGCTCTTCACAGAAAAGCCAGTGTATGGACTTTATCCAGGTGAGACATCTTTACTCACAGACCAAATCCAGCCCTTGCTGCCAATCACTTGATATGTAGTGACTGTTAGCCAAGTGCCCTTTTGTCAACCCCCTTCAAATGATTGGCAATGAGAAAAAATAAGCAAATGAAGGAAATACTTCAGTATGGATTTCTAGTGATAGCATTTTGAAATACTCATCTAAATATTAAAATTATTCATAAACTTTTCAAGAGTAACTCCATACTACAGCAGGAAAAGTTCTCTGTATGGTAACTAGGTAACTAAGATACACACATACACAACACACACACACACACACACACACAGAAGAGAGAGAGAGAGAGAGAGAGAGAGAGAGAGAGAGAGAGAGAGAGAGATTTTCCACTCCCTGTGTTTCTGCTATCCATTTCCACAATCAGATCTTTAACGAACAGCTTTATACCCAGATCCTGGAGCTGCATATGTAGATTGAGACTTTTGTTCAGTCACTTAATGTGAGCATTCCTTAAATATCAGATTCTTCTGGTCTGGAATTAAGAGCATAGTTCAGTGATGTTATTTTGAGGCTTGTATTTGATATTCATGCATGACCTGGTAGCACTCAGATGTAAGCTGTGAGCATCACAAGTTCTGGTCACTCCCACTGTTACACCTCCAGCTATCCACAGGAAAATGCTCAAATATCTCCCTCCTAGGAAGCCTCCCTGAATCCCCAAAGTCAGAATTTTCTCTTTGTTCAAAGTATTTCCTATATTGTCTCATGAAAATAGCCTATACTCATTGGAAAAAATAGTTAAGCAATTACAGTATTTAGAGTGGCTACTTCACAGCAAACATTTTGGCATATATCCCTATGCTTATTTATGCCCCACATATAAAGGATTACTTGTGTACCTCAATCCCCTCTACATCATAGCAAGTTTTATATTTTATTCTTTCATACTTTCATTTTTTCGTCCATTTTTTTCTGCATATCATTTTAAACTTCCCTCAATTTAACAAGGCTCTTTCTCTTTTTCATTTCAAGATATTCTTGGAGAGGACTGCTCAGTAATACTTATTAAGTGAATGGATAAGTGTCGCACCATTGCAAACAGAAAATTGAATTTATACCTCATCAAGCCCCACTTTGCCCATGCTGGCTTCCCAAGCCATGTTTCAATTGAATTTGAGTCTTTTCTGTCCTGTGACGTAGGAAGCAACTTGATGAGCTGAGCTGTGTTGCCAAGGCCAAGGCCCTGCCTGCCAGACACTCCATAAACACTTCCCGAAGTGGCTAGAATGGAAGAGGTGAAACTTGAACCTGGAGTAGCAAGCCGAAGAGCAGCAAGAAGAAACCCAACCCTTGTTCCGTGCCACACTCACAATTCAGACTCCTCAGTCTGAGAGTGTAACGACACCGGCATGCATAACACAGACATGAACCTTCTAAGAAAATCCCCCTGTGCTTCTTAGAAGCTTAGAGGGAGACAAACAACACATGGAGGAGATAAAATTAGAGTTGGGAAGCATGAGCGCACAGGTGCTTGTTTGTATTATTTTGGTGTGCACATGGCAGCTCCGTGTTTGTCAACTCCCCTGAGAGTGAACCAGGCATGACTCTGAAAACACTTGAGTGACATCAAAACCATACATTTCTATGAAGCTTTCGTTTTTCTTCTTCTTTCAATGTAGTCACAATAGAAAGATAGTGCTTATTTTTTAATTATGTATTCTTTGAAGTTACCATATTTGAGACTATTATCCAAAACATTTTCAGCTAATGGCCCCAAAGCACCATGCCTATCTTGCTTTCTAGTCTCTTGCTGTAAAGTGTTCGTGTAAGTGGATCATTCTTCTAACTGAATTATTTTCATGATCTTTCAATAGTGTGAAAATGTTACGTACCCTCCAAGAACCATGCCAATTCTCATTAAACTGCAAATTTTACATAACTCTACTGAATGCCTGCCAGGTGCCAAACCTTGTCCTAAACACTACTTGTAAGTTTTCTAGTTAACTCCCATAAAACCCTAGCGATGTAGATAAGTAAGAGCTAAATAAGTTGTCTGTCATAGCTAGGGTTACTCTTATTGTGATGAGACATCATGACCAAAAACAACTTGGAGGGGATTGGTATATATTTCACTCACAGAGCCATGTAGCAGTTCATTATCAAAAGCAGTGGGAGCTGATGGAGAGGCCTCGGAGGAATACTGTTTTGCTCCCCACATCTTGCTCAGCCTGCCTTCTTATAGACCCCAGGGCTATGGGCCAAGAAGTGGCCCTACCAATGGCCTGGGACCTCCCACATTAGTAAGAAAATGCCCAATCTCAAGAGGCGTTTTCTCAAGTGAGGCTCCTTCTGCTCCAGTGATGCTAGCTTGTGTCAAGTTGACATAAAACTAGCCTGCATGACATAAAACTAGCCTGCACATTGTCTAAAATGATTTACTACCTTTGGGATCTTTTGGGATGTTCAAAAAGTTCTGTCTCAGAATCTAAAAGCATCTTCGTCATCTTTGGAAAACAGCATTGTTATGGGACTATTTAAAACTATGTGGGACCCCAACCCAGCGAGCCCAGCTTCAGGTGAGATTGGGTCTCAGGCGGGGACCGCCCGCCCAGCCCCCATCCCCCTCCATCTTCGGGGCCGCTCCCGGTTTCCAGAAGAGCTGCCCACACAGGAAGGAGATCAGCCCCTCTAAGACCCCAACCCAGCGAGCCCAGCTTCAGGTGAGATTGGGTCTCAGGCGGGGACCGCCCGCCCAGTCCCCATCCCCCTCCATCTTCGGGCCCTCTCCCGGCTGCCAGAAGAGCCGCCCACACAGGAAGGAGATCAGTCCCTCCAAGACCCCAACCCAGGGAGCCCAGCTTCAGGGAGCCCAGCTTCAGGAAAGACATCAACCCCTCCAAGACCCCAACCCCAGGGAGTCCAGCTTCAGCATCCCCAGCTTCAGCTGCAGTAAGGAAGGAGACCAGTGGAGACGGAAAGACCCCACCAGCACCCACTGGAAGAAGAGATGGGAAGAAGACAGAATAAGAGATCACTCAGCAATAGAAACACCAACATGACCCCACCAGAATCCAGGGATCCAACACCAGCAAGACCCGAAAAGCACTACATAGAGGAAGAAGAGGAGACAGACCTTAAAAATTATTTCATGAAGATGATGGAGACCCTCAAAGAAGAAACGAGGAAATCGCTTAAAGAAATAGAAGAAAAAACAAACAAAAAAATCCATGAAATGGGGGAAAAAATTCAAGAAATAAACAAATCTCTCAAAGAATCTAAAGAGCACCAAGAAAAATCAACCAAGAAAATTAAAGAAACAGCTCAAACAGTTGAAGGATTGAAAGCTGAAATAGAAACGATAAAGAAAACACAGAATGAAGGGATGCTGGAAATAGAAAAGCTCGGTAAACGGTCTGGAACTACAGATGCAAGTATCACCAATAGAATACAAGAGATAGAAGAGAGAATCTCAGGTGTTGAAGACTCATTAGAGGACATAGAGTCGTCAACCAAAGAAAATCTCAAAACCAACAAATCCTTAACACAAAATATCCAGGAAATATGGGACACCGTGAAGAAGCCAAACCTGAGAATAATAGGTATAGAAGAAGGTGAAGAAATTCAACTTAAAGGTACAGAAAACATATTCAATAAAATCATAGAAGAAAACTTCCCTAACCTAAAGAAAGATATGCCTATGAAAGTACAAGAATCTTACAGAACACCAAATAGGCTTGACCAGAAAAAGAAGTCACCTCGCCATATAATAATCAAAACATCAAACCTACAGTGTAAAGAGAAAATATTAAGAGCAGCCAAAGAAAAAGGCCAAGTAACATACAAAGGCAGACCTATCCGAATTACACCTGACTTCTCAATGGAAACGATGAAAGCCAGAAGATCCTGGTCAGATGTCCTACAAACGCTAAGGGAACAAGGATGCCAACCCAGACTACTATATCCAGCAAAGCTCTCAATTACCATAGATGGAGAAAACAAAATATTCCATGACAAAGCCAGATTTAAACAATACGTATCCATGAATCCAGCTCTACAGAAAATGCTAGAAGGAAAACCTAGAGCCAAGGAAGATAACTACATTCACAAAGACACAGGCAATATATAATCATACTTTACAAAACACCAAAAGAAAAAGGGAGGAGAAACTACACAAAATAACTTCACTAACAATAAATCAAGCGCAAACAAGGATCACCAATCAATGGTCATTAATATCCCTCAATGTCAACGGCCTCAACTTGCCTATAAAAAGACACAGACTAGCAGAATGGATACGAAGACAGGACCCTTCCTTCTGCTGCATACAAGAAACACATCTCAACACCAAAGACAGACGTTATCTCAGAGTAAAGGGCTGGGAAAAGATCTTCCAATCAAACGGCCCCAAGAAACAAGCGGGCGTAGCAATCCTAATATCTAACAAATTAGACTTCAAATTAAAATCAATCAAAAGAGATGAAGAAGGGCACTTCATATTCATCAAAGGAAAACTACATCAAGATGAAGTCTCAATTTTAAACATCTACGCCCCAAATACAAAGGCACCTACATTCGTGAAAGAAACATTATTAAAGCTCAAAATGCACATAAAATCTCACACGCTAATAGTAGGAGACTTCAACACTCCGCTCTCACCGCTAGACAGGACCTCCAGACAGAAACTTAGCAAAGAAACAAAAGAATTAATAGAAGTTATGACCCAACTGGGTTTAACAGACATCTATAGAACATTCCACCCAAATACAAAGGGATATACCTTCTTCTCGGCACCACATGGAACCTTCTCTAAAATTGACCACATAATAGGAAACATAGCAAATCTCCACAGATACAAAAAAATTGGAATAACCCCTGCATCTTATCAGACCACCATGCATTAACATTAGAATTCAACAATAACACAAATCGCAGAAACCCTACAAACTCATGGAGATTGAACAATGCACAATTGCACCATCCCTGGGTAAAGGAACAAATAAAAAAAGAAATTAAAGACTTCCTCGATTTCAATGAAAATGAAGACACAACATACACAAACTTATGGGACACTTTGAAAGCAGTGCTGAGAGGAAAGTTTATAGCACTAAGTGCTTACATGAAAAAACTGGAGAACAGTCATACTAGAGAATTAATAGCACAGCTGAATGTTCTAGAACAAAAAGAAGCAAACTCCCCAGGAGGAGCAGACGCCAGGAAATAATCAAATTGAGGGCTGAAATCAATCAAGTAGAAACCAGGAAAACACTGAGAAGAATCAATGAAACAAAGAGTTGGTTCTTTGAGAAAATCAACAAAATAGACAAACCTCTGTCCAAACTAACCAAAAGACAGAGAGAGAACATGCTAATTAACAAAATCAGGGATGAAAAAGGGGACATAACAACGGACTCTGAGGAAATCAAGAGAATCATCAGGGCATACTTTGAAAATCTGTACTCCACAAAATTTGAAAATTTAAAGGAAATGGACAATTTCCTGGATAGATATCACTTGCCAAAACTAAATCAAGAACAGATAAATAATCTAAACAGACCTATAACCCCTAATGAAATAGAAGCAGTCATCAAAAGTCTCCCAAATAAAAAAAGCCCAGGCCCAGATGGCTTCAGTGCAGAATTCTACCAGAAATTCAAAGAAGAGCTCATTCCAATACTCGTCAAAGTATTCCACACAATAGAAGCAGGAGGCTCACTGCCAAACTCTTTCTACGAGGCTACAATTACCTTGATACCCAAGCCACACAAAGACACAACTAAGAAAGAGAACTATAGACCAATTTCCCTCATGAACATTGATGCAAAAATACTCAATAAAATACTTGCAAACCGGATTCAAGAACACATCAGAAAAATCATCCACCATGATCAAGTAGGCTTCATTCCAGGAATGCAGGGATGGTTCAACATTAGAAAATCTATCAATGTAATCCACCATATTAACAATCTGCGAAAGAAAAACCACATGATCATCTCACTAGATGCTGAAAAAGCCTTTGACAAAATCCAGCACCCCTTCATGATAAAGGTCCTAGAGAGATCAGGGATAACAGGAACGTACCTGAATATAATAAAAGCAATATACAGTAAACCAACAGCTAACATCAAACTAAATGGAGAGAAACTCAAAGCAATTCCTCTAAAATCAGGAACAAGACAAGGCTGTCCACTCTCTCCATATCTCTTCAATATTGTACTTGAAGTTCTAGCTACAGCAATAAGACAACAAAAGGAGATAAAGGGGATACAAATAGGAAAAGAAGAAGTCAAACTTTCACTTTTTGCAGATGATATGATAGTTTACATAAGTGACCCAAAAAACTCCGCAAGGTTACTCCTAGAGCTGATAAACACCTTCAGCAATGTGGCAGGATACAAGGTAAACTCAAAAAAATCAGTGGCCCTATTATATACAGAGGATCAAGTGACTGAGAAAGAAATCAGAGAAACATCACCTTTTACAATAGCCAAAAACAGTATCAAATATCTGGGGATAATGTTAACCAAGGAAGTGAAAGACCTGTATATCAAGAACTTTGTGTCTTTGATGAAAGAAATCAAAGAAGATACCAGAAAATGGAAAGATCTCCCATGCTGTTGGATTGGTAGGATCAACATAATAAAAATGGCAATCTTGCCAAAAGCAGTCTATAGATTCAATGCAATCCCTATCAAAATTCCATCACAATTCTTCAAGGACCTGGAAAGAACATTAATCAAGTTTATATGGAAAAACAAAAGGCCCAGGATAGCCAAAACATCCCTATACAATAAAGGAACTTCAGGAGGCATCACCATACCTGACTTCAAGCTCTATTATAGAGCTATAGTCCTGAAAACAGCTTGGTATTGGCACAAAAATAGGCATGTAGACCAATGGAACCGAATCGAAAGCCCTAATTTTAACCCACACACCTATGAACACCTGATTTTTGACAAAGAAGCTAAAACTGTACAGTGGAAAAAAGAAAGCATCTTCAACAAATGGTGCTGGCATAACTGGGTACTGGTATGCAGAAGACTGCAGATAGATCCATGTTTATCGCCTTGTACAAAACTTAAGTCCAAATGGATCAAAGATCTCAACATACATCCAGCCACACTGAAACTTTTAGAAGAGAAAGTGGGAGATACTCTTCAACGAGTTGGTACAGGACACCACTTCCTAAACATAACACCAGTGGCACAGGCACTGAAATCGACAATTAACAAATGGGACCTTCTGAAACTAAAAAGCTTCTGTAAGGCAAAGGACACAGTCAAAAAGACAAAAAGGCAGGCCACAGAATGGGAAAAGATATTCACTAACCCTACATCTGACAGAGGGCTAATCTCCAAAATTTATAAAGAACTCAGGAAACAAGTCTCCAAAACACCAAAGGATCCACTAGAAAGGTGGGGTACAGAGCTAAATAGAGAATTCTCAGTAGAGGAGGCTAAAATGGCCAAGAGACACTTAAGAAAGTGCTCAACATCCTTAGCCATCAGGGAAATGCAAATCAAAACAACTCTGAGATACCATCTTACTCCTATCAGAATGGCTAGAATCAATAACACCGAAGACAATTTATGCTGGAGAGGATGTGGAGAGAGAGGAACACTCCTCCACTGCTGGTGGGAATGCCGACTCATATAGCCTCTTTGGAAATCAGTATGGAGATTCCTCAGGAAAATGGGAATTAATCTACCACTAGACCCAGCAATTCCACTCTTAGGCATTTATCCAAATGAGGCAGGTTCATACAACAAGGGCATCTGCTCCACTATGTTCATAGCAGCATTGTTTGTAATAGCCAGAACCTGGAAGCAACCTAGATGCCCCTCAACTGAAGAGTGGATAGAGAAAATGTGGTACATTTACACAATGGAGTATTACTCAGCAGAAAAAAACAATGGAATCTTGAAATTCGCAGGTAAATAGATAGCACTGAAAGAAACCATCCTGAGTGAGGTAACCCAGTCGCAAAAAGACAAACATGGTATGTACTCACTCATATATGGATTTTAGATATGGATCAGGATAGTGCCAGTCTGCACTTCCACAGATAGAGAGTCTGGGAAACAGGAAAGAACCTAAAAGATATGCATATATGCATAGTACCCAAGAGAAGAGGATGGAGACAAGATCCTCTGAATGGATGGGGAACACGGCGAGGGGTGGGGGGGGAGTGGGACCTGGGAAGAATAGAGGGGGTAAAGAGGAAGGGAGTTGGTCATGGGGGAACAGGAAGTTGAGGGGGTGGGGGTAGAATAGGGGGAAGACGGAATCATAGGATCGAAGACAGATCAGGCACCAGAGTGACCTCCAGTGATCTAAAGGTATAACACCAATTGGCCAGCTAAGCAATAGTGGAGGGACCACCTCGAATGCCCATTCCTGATAATGAACTTGATGTCTATAACCATCCGGGAGCCTTCATCCTGTGACTGATGGAAGCAGACGCAAACACACAATTAATCACTGAACTGAACCCAAGGAACCCAGTGACAGAGAGAGAGGAGTGATTTGCAAATTGGCAAAGAATGGGCTGGCAAAACCAGCAGAGACAGCTGATCTGAACAGGGGAGTGCTCTTGGACCCCAGACCGACAGTGGGGAGGCCAGCATGGGACTGATCTGGACCCCCCCCTAATGTGAGTGTCAGCGAGAAGGCATGGGCAACCTATGGGGCCCTGAGCTGTGGATCAGTGTCTATCCCTGGTATACAAACTGTCTTCATGTGCCTATAGCACAAAGAGAGATGCTCTCTCAGCCTGGACTCTTAGGGGAGTGCCTGGACCCTACCAAGAGTAAAATGACAGACTCTAGATATCCCCTATGTGGAAGGATTTGGCAATAGGGTGGGAGGGAGGGGGGAAGGGGAGTGCGGGAGGATGGGAGGGAGAGGGAACTGGGATTGACATGTAAAACAAGCTATTTAAAATTAAAATAAAAAATGATAAAAAAAACTATGTGGGAATTTTGTACAGTTACTCTGATGTGTCAACATTAGAACTTTTGTTGAAAATCAGGCTAATGCTGTGCTGTTCCCTGGGCCATGATGATATCTGGGTCCAAGCTGCAGCTGAGGGTCATGTCTAGGTTCATGTTCCTGCTGCAGCTGGGGTATGTGTTGATGTCTGTTGCCTGTATTATCACAGGGGCCCATACAAACTGTGTGTTGAACTATGTGTTGAAGTACTAGGACTGTGCAGAGCTGATCTCGCCCCTCTCCCTGGGATAGGAGAGCTGTCTCCCCCACTCACCTGAGGGGGGGTGGTCCCACAGGTCTGGACTGACCAGTTTGGCTACCACCCAGTCACACATCTAGGGCTTTGAGTTGGCACCCCCCAACATCTACCATATCTACGGCCTGCTGGAGCATTTGAAGGGACCTCCATGGCTCAGTGATGGATTCTCTTTAAAACTGAGGGTTTCTAGGACCCTGCTCTCTGCACCTGGGCCACTCCAACTTGCTTCTCAACTTTACATGTGGAGTTTCAAGACCTCATGAAATGGAGTTTTCAAACTGCTACTAAGCCACCCTGCTAGCCTAGATATTTCCTCTTCACTTGGTCCCTGTATCCATCCTTTTCAGCTATTTGCATGAACAAAATAATTTTATTATTTAGATGGACAATGATAACAGGAAGAGGAAACAATACTCTTTTAGTTTGCTAAAATTTCCTTCAGAGCAATCTAGAAATCCAGCATCATGGAGTCATCAGTGTTAGGCCCTTCTTGCTCTATGCCTTTACCTAGCTTCTGGCAGTTTCCTAGTATTCTTTGGTGTTCTCCAGCTTGCTCTTTAATATTTAAGTCCACTGTAATATTTGTTCAGCTTTACATGAACACTCACCTTATGTGCCTGTCTTCCATGTCTGTGAGTTTCCCCTTTTGTAAGGACAGCGGTCTTATTGGACTATGGCTTACCCTAATGACTTCATTTGATCTCTGAGTATCCAGCCTTGAAACGAGGTCATGTTCTGATCAACTTGGAATTTGGGCTTCACGACACAGATTTGAAGGGAATCAGTCCATTATAGATTGATGCCTTTTCTGATGAAGGAAACAAGTAAATCATGGTTTTCTTCACTGGCCAGTCATAAGGACTTTGAGAAACTTAATAAAGGATGATAAGGTTAAACTAGGTAGTATGACTTAAGACCAACAGAAACATTTATAAAGAAGTGGTTAAGTTTTATACTTAACTGTGGTCAGGTGTGGTGGCTCATGTCTATAATCCTAGCACTTGAGAAGTTGAGGCAGGATAATCACAGTCTAAGACCATATCCAGGCACCAAAGACTGGGGATATGGTTCAATGGTAGAGGGCTTGTGTAAGGCAAGCCTTTGCATTTAATCCTCTGCATCAGGAAAGCAAGCAACCAAAAAGCCAAATGCATAAAACATTAACATGGGCAGGTTGGCCCAACTGTTGGTCCAATTCCTGACCCCATCCTTTACTAGCCAAGTGACCTTGCATGAGATAGGCCTTCTTTGTACTCTGTTTCCCCATTTGAAAAATGAGACTGTAAGAACATTCACCTTGTAACAGAGTATTCAGTGAGTTAATAAATGTTGAATTAATCCATGCTGTACCTAGGGTCAGGCTCAAGGCAAATGCTTTATTAGGTTTAAAAAAGTCACTTATTCTAACTCATTTTCAAGATGATCACTTATCAGCAGGCTGCCACACAAAGTCAGGGTGAGCGCTTACCTGGGCTCCATACCTTGTCTTTGCACAATGGTGTAGCTAACTGACAACATGGGTGGCTTGTCTTAGTCACATTCCTAATACACATGGTGACCTAGGAACAGACATTGGCTGCCTCCCCTCTGTGGCAGTGGGCTATAGGTATTCATTCTTGTGTGGAGAGAACCTTCAGTGCCTTTCCTATCTGTAGTAACTGTCCCTGCCTCCTTGACAAGGCCAGGCAAAGATCTGAGTTCGAACGGGGAGCAGAGCAGCCCAGGGGTTGCTTCAGGACAGTCAACAGTCTAATCTCAGAGTGAGGAAGTGGCTTGTACAGCCCTAGAGAGGAGAGTTTCAGTTGCAGTTGATAGGGTGAATCGTGCTTTAGAACAACCTAAGAGTGACATGATGTTCCGTGACTGAGGTTCTCACCCATGTCTACTCTAAGTAATTAACTGATCATTTGGACAATTATAGGGTAACTGTCATGCTCAACAAGCTTTATCAGAAAGTTTGGGGAGATTTAAAACATTTTACTATGTATGTGGCAACTCTTGGTAGGTACTCTAAAAGAGTGTATGCATCATTTTTAATATTTCTTACAGCAGGACCATTTTTCTGCTTAGTTTCTTTCCAACTATAATTTTAATGGTCACATAAAAATCTCTCAAATGATGCATTTTAGTTACTTAACCATACCCTCATTGGACTTCTAGATAGGTTGTAAAAAGTGTTAAGTTATAAGTCTGTGATGAACAGCTTCTTGAATAGTTTTTCCTTCCATATTTTAGATTATTTCTTTAGAATTTATTGAATCTAAAAGTCACGACATTTTCTGATACTTAGTTTACACTGCCAAACTCCTTTCCCGAGTTGCTGTGTCAATCAGGCATTACTCTGTCCTCCAATACAGGGTGTTACAATTTTTTGTTTTGATCATTTTCCCAATAAAACGATATCTTTATTTTAATATACATTTTATTACTGATATTAAACTTATTCCTAGATTGTAAAAATGTTTTCTTAAGGGGGGTGGGAACAAAATATGTTATCATTACTTTTCTTGGTTTCTTGAAACTTAGTAACACTATCCTCAGTTTATTTTATTTCACTTAAAATTAATCTTTTGCTTATTATATATACTTTATATCTGTATATTATATGTATGTAATATACTCTATGTAAGTAATGTAAGCATATTACATATAAGTATGCTACAGTTATGTTTTTAGTTAGTGGCTACTTTTATCTAGGTCCTTTTCTATGTGTGTCTCTGTGTGTGGTGTGTGCATGCATGTGAGTTTGTATGTTCATATGTATGTTCACAATTTATGTGGATGTACATGTGTCTGTGGGGTCCTGAGGCTGATGTAATGTTCTTCTTATTCTTTTGAAGCAGAGTCCCTCAGTCCAACATAGAGATTGCTAATATGCTTTGTCTAGCTAGCTTGCTCCTGGCCTCTCCTGCCTCTGCTTTCTAATCACTACAACAACAGGTGGGCCACTATGGTCAACTATGGTTCTGTGGCTGCAGGGCATCCTAAGTCACAGGTGTGCAGCAAATGCTCCCTACTCCTGTGACTTCTTTTAATAAATTTATTTTTATTCATTTGTCGGCCTTTTCTCTTTTAAAATAGTGAGCTTGCAAAATATCTTCTACAGATGTTTAATAGTCATCCAATCCTGTTTTTGCATGGTTTGATTCTTTAGGCAGTTTTAGGCAAATTTTAATTTATCTGGAATTTTCTTGTCTGTTACACAAAACCACTTTCAAATGATTCTTCTTAGCTTAGAATTTCCTTGTGGAAAAGGTAATGGGATAAAGAACTAGTCAAGCACCTAGAAGAGAGGACATGGGATGATGTGGCTGGGAGAAAGGAATGTTGTTTGGAGGAGGGTTGGGAAACAAAAGATCAGACTTGGTTAAAGACAGGAGTGTAGGTGGTTACTTTCAGCCAGATTGATTCTTCTCAGAGTGATAATAAACGTAGGATGTGTATTGAAAATGGACCTTAGAAGATCTAAGAGTTTTCAGGATTATCAGTCTTTGCTGGCTTATTTCCTTGTGAATCAGTGTATTCTAAAATAATAAACATGGAGTTAAACTATTTATTCTTCCATTAATTTAATAAACATCTGTTTGACAACTCCATGTACTAAGCTCCACACAGTGTTAATGCTGGGACTCATAACCTTTGAGCAGAAGTCTACCTACTTAACAGAGTTAAGCCGTATAGCCCACTTACTGCTCCAACCAGACCACCTGCATGCCTCCACAAATTAATAAAACTGGATGCTTTGCTGCTGCCTCGATACTTCAGTTCAGTGGCCTTGGCCCTGAATTCTCCAGCCTTGTGTTGTTCCTTGACTCTGCTGAGACAGCAGGCCATGGTAGTGGCTCGTAAGATTATTTCAAGCAGATTTGGCTTGAGTTGCCTTGGGTCAAGCAGGGGACTAGTAGGCAAAGTAATGCAGCTAGTGGGTGCAGCTGCTAGTTGAAGAGGATGTGGCCTGACTTTTAGCCATGCCTGGGTCCCTGAAGATGAACTAAATCCTTTTCCTGTGATGGAGTTGAAGTCGTTGAACTGAGGTCTACAGGTGGCTAGCAGTGATGAATCATCCTAAGAAAAATCATGCCAGGCTGAAGAGACCTTCAAGGTTTGGGGGATATTGTCAGTAATTGTAGATGTCTGGGAAATATAAATGGAAGTGAATCATGGAGAATTAGCTGAGCTGGTCAGTGAATGAGTTTCTGTCTCGGCTACAAGATGACCTCAAGGAGGCAACAAATCTGATGATATGTAGCTAATGCCTAGGAAAGGCAGGAGATTTGAGATAGATCAGGAACCTAAGAGTTCCAGACACTGTGCTAATAGATAACATTCTGCTTGAGGAAGGAGATGGGCTGATCTAAGAATGTCAGGTTCAAGATCAGCACTGGAGGATGGAAGATTATGACGTCACAGAGTTGGCTGGATTCCAGCATGTGAGCATCTCCTGGATACCCATGGGGTTCCATATCACATCTCAGTTGATTCTCGGGTACCAGGCACTGGTGGTTGGCAGAGGCCCATCCAAGGATCTCTTCCTGCCACTTACAGGTTTCCTGAGCTGGATCTTTCAAGTACTCCTTGCTAGATGTCCAGTGGAAACTTCTATGCAGCTACTCATTGTGATTCCAGGGCCACTGAGACTCACAAGCCGAATAGCACAGCACTCAGGAGAAGCCAGATGGAAACAGTAGAAGAAAGTGAGGTAGCCCTTTTACAGTTGATTAAACCCTTCTCTTCCTCAGATCAGTGTCAGGGGTCAAGAGGCTGTGAACAGCATGGGGGGGTATTGCTTTATTTTTAAAGAGGAATTTTAAAAATTGTACAGCCAGTGCTCATAGGAAGCCCCTGAACTGCTCTCTGTCATCCACAGCACCCAGGACCTTACCTTGTCTTCTGACAATACCCAGGAGTCAGGAGGTGGTCCCAGCAAAGCCACCAGGAGGGCCTGGACCTACTCTGTCAATGTGTTCCTGAGTTGTGGGCACTGGGGTTTCCCCTGGATCTGTAAGCCTTTGTCATACCATTTGTACTCAGAGCAGATGGCATGTACCCCTTTAAATTGAGCATATCTTTCTTAACCCTCTACGGGGGTCTGCCCTCTTTATGCTAACATACTAGTTAAAGGAGAGTAAGAAAGCGTGAGCCCTGATTTTGGAGAAACAGAATTTAGAGTAGAAACTTGATTTTTCTTCTGCTTCTCTCCTTAGGGGTGACTCACCCGCTGTTGAAGTCCTCCCTTCTCTTTGATACCTTCCTGCATGAGGCTCTGAATGCGAGTCCTGCACAAAGTGCACCGATCTATATCACACATGGTGCCTCCTGTAGGGAGAGGTCTTAGGTACCTGTAGCACTGAAATGGGCGTGGTCACAGGTACGTAGAAGATGCCAGGGATAAAGAGCTGAGAGAGGGGGGACTCGCCCTTTCTTCGGGGTTCCAGTGGGGGTTCCAGCTCCAGAAAGCTGCTGAGAGTAACCTGGGTTGCCGTTTTCTCTTTAAGTACCTTCCCACAATAAATAATCTTCTATACCCTCACCAAGTGTTCGATTTATATTTCCTTTTCAGCTTATTCCCCACAAACGGGCGTGGTCAGTGCTACAGGTCCCTAAGATCTCTTCCTATAGCCTCCCTTCCCATTTTTGCTGTGTTCTACTTGATTTAGCCTAGCAGGATTTATCTGATTGGTTGTCTTTCCTTCCTCTCTTTTTGTCTGTATTAAAATAGAAACTCTCAAGAGTTTTGATACAACCTCTTTCATTTTTCCTTTCCTTAAAGCTCTAAGCATGATAGAGTATCGAATTTTGGTTACTGGAAGTGCTGTGTTTTCAGAGAGCACCTGTTCCTGATGCTAAGATTCCACCAACCGGCCTAGTAAATCACAGTGTCCTAGTGCACAGGCGACTGTGGGAATAAATTAAATAGGTAACAACAGAATGAGTGTTTTGTGTGTTAGGCAAGGCATTTTGGAAGTATATTCTGGAACTGGATATGGTCAGTATTTTTATTACAGAACCAACCAGTAAATATTCTCAGTGACAACAACCATATTGTGCATAGGCAGACAAGTGTGGCTGAATTCCCTTAAACCTATTTATAAAGATAGACAGCAGGGGGATTTGGTCCACTGATGTGGTTTGTCAATACATTGCCCATCATATCCTGACCACAAGTCTCCAAAGGACTGCAGTAAAAGCTCATTAAAATGACATTTATTTATTTACTTGTTATGAGGCCTAAATTATACCCCTCATTAAAATTATAAACAGAACAAAGAAATTCACTATCATTTCTGTAATTTACTGTTCACTGTTCTAGAGGTACAAATTAATTCACTTGGATAAAAGAAAGAAATGCAAATAATTGAACTGGAAAATTATCAAAAAGCAACAGAAATTCAGGCTGATCTTTATGTGTAAAATTAGCACAAGAGAGTCATCTTTCTAATTGTGAATAGTAATCTTTTAGAAGACAGAGCAGAAAAGCACCATTTAGAGCATAACTAATAATAACTAGTAATAAATAGGAACAGTTATAATCAATAGAAAAATATTTGGGAATCTAGAGATATAAAAGACAACTTGAGTGAAATAGAAAAAGCATCGTGTTTGTACATAGGGAAGCTTATTATGAGAAAGATTGAAATAATCCATGAATTCTATTCAGGCACTCAAGAATAGGAGACATTTAAATTTAATCATTTGAGATATAAATATATTTATTTAGTTCCAAATTAAAAAATTCTAGATTAAAAAAACTACAGGCAACTAAAGAATGCTGAATGTGTGTTCTTATGGAGGCCCACAGTTGATATAAGGTCTCTTTCTCCACAACTCTCCACTGAGCATTCTCTCCAGCTCAATCCTCAGTTTGTTTGAATAACCTCCATACCAATTTGTGCATTATCTCTACTTATATGGGATCTCAATGTAGTCTTGCTTACATTTTCCTAATGACTAAAGATGTTGATCATTTATGTATTTATTACCAGTTTGTACTTCTTTGGGCTATTGGATCGATTAGGTTAGTTTTATTTATATATAATATTTTGAGTTTTGCATATATCCTGAATGAGTCTTCTACTAGATGAATAGTTGACCTAAAAATAAAATAAAATCCCTATCATTTTGTAGATTTTCTCTTTATTCTGATAATAATTTTATTTGCTGCTCAGGAACTTTAAAATTTTATGGTTTATCTATCAGTTCTTGTATTTCATTTTTATTGGAGTCCTTTCCAGAAAGTCCTTGTTTAAATCTATTTATTGATAACTTTCCTCATGTTTTTGTTTTCCTCTGGTAGTTTTAGAGTTTCAAGCTTTGCATTGAAAATTTTGATCCATTTTACATTTTTTTCTGGTGAAATAGCAGGTAAAGACTTGGTTCCTAGCCTGACAACTTAAATTCTGTCCTCAGGATTAGGAGGTGTGACTTTGTTGGAGGAAGTGTGTCACTGGGGATGGGCTTTGTGGTATCAAATGTTCAAGCCAGGCCCAGTGTCTCTCTCTTCCTGCTGTCTGTGGATCTGGATATAGAACTCTCAGCTACCTTTTCAGCACCATGTATACCTGTGTGATGCCATGTTTCCCACCCTGATGATAATGGACTAAACCTCTGAACTATGAGCATGTCCCAATTAAATGTTTTCTTTATAAGAATTGTCATGGTCATGCAATAGAATACTAAGCCAACACCTTTGTCAAAACCCAGGTGGCTATAGGTATGGGTTTACTTCTAGATTCTCTATTCTATTGTTCTATTCATCCATATGGTTTTCTTTTGCTAATGTCATGCTGCTTTTATTTCTATGGCACTATAGTAAAATTTGAAGTCAGACATCATGATGCCTCCCTCCAGCATGGCTCTTTGTGTTCAGGATAGCCTTGGCCATTTCTGATTTTTGCACCTTAATGTGAATATTAAGACTTTTTTCTAGTTATGGAAATAATGTCATAGTAATTTTGGTGAAGAGTGCATGGAATCTGCAGATTACTTTTGGTAATACAGGCATTTTCCCTAAGTTGTAGTATAGAGAGGTTTATATTTAAGAAGTGGAGCATAGTAAAAGTAGTTATATCTTGAGACCACTACCACTGGGAAGAGATTCTCACAGGAGTAGGTCCTCATACTCATAGGAAGTACCACAGAGTTCTTGGTGTGCAGTGAGGGTACTCCACATGGTTGGTCCCTTCTGAATATGGCCATTTCCCTTTCTGCTTCTCTGCCATGTGGTGATGCGGTAGGAAGGATGCTCAGATGATGGACAGATGGTGCCTTCTGCCCTCCAGACCTGTAAGCTGAAAGAACTTCTTCCTTTATAAGGTACTTGGTTTCAGATACTCTTGCTATGGAACAGAAAATAGGATGATACCACAGGAGACAAGAAGTTGTTTATGGAAGATTAATTGTGCAAAAAAAAGCAAGGAAACGAAACCTAGATAAGATTATTGACCTAGATTTTATGTGCCTGTGTATATATGTGAGTATAATACAGCATTCATTTATTTGTTTTTCATTATAATTAATTAGGAGTTTGAGACAGCCTTGTGCAACACAGGCTACCCTCCAGCTCTCTCTGTAGCTGAGGATGACCTTGGTTTTCCTATTTTTCTTCTCCACCTTCTGAACACTGGGATTACAGGCATGCACCACCATGCCTTGCTTTAAAATATTCTTTTTTAGATGCAGCCTAGTGGTGCTGGCTGTAATTCATCTGTTCTGAAGACAGAGGTAGGAACATTAAAAGTTCAAGGTTAGCCTTGGCACCTTATGGGGACTGTGTCAAAATAAAAAGTGAAAAGAAGGCTGCGGATGTATGCCAGTGATAGAGTGATTGTTTAGCACACAAAAGGTCTTGTATTGAGTTGCAGGAAAACAAGGAGAAACCAAAAGAAAACAAAAAAGCAAAAACAAAGCAACCTCCCACCCCTCTGTCACAGAAATTGAAGATGTCCTTGTCCTTTTGTACCCATGGGACATCTCTAAGAGCTGACCAAATGCATTGCAAAAAGTAGAAGTAATTCTATCAAATACAATTCTTACTGCAGCAGAAATTAGATTCATAAAACAAAATTTAGACTAGCACATGAAAAATTTTAAAACCTCTTTAAAAGAAATGTTAAGCTGAAGAGGGCATTGGAACTATAACCTGGAAAATTAGAGTGGCAATGAAAACAAAACATCAGACATTATTAAGGAGACAGGCCTTCTTATTAGAGGAAAAATTATGGTAATGAATAAAGTATGAAACTGGTTGATTTAAATTATTTCATTTACAAAGTTGGAAAGGTAAAGGTGAAAACCAAACCAAGAAAGCAGACTCAGCTAACCTGAAGAACAAAAGAAAGAAATTAAAATGTAAAATAATTTGGAATTGTAGTATAATAAGTAGCTACATATTAAGAAGTAAAAAGATTTATAAGGCATTTGGTGTTCACATTTATAGAAATACATTATAAAAACTGGATGTGACATTAAATTTGGTAGGAAGGTATATTGTCTTCCTAATTACCACACAAAAATGAGTGGAAGAAAACTCGAAGATGTATACCTTCTTAAGATGCAATAGGCTCAGAGGATTGACATGGAGTTATCAGACCTGTAAGGGCACAGAGTAACAGCACAGAGTGACCCTTTTGACCACACAGAAGCAACCAAGCTTATAGCACAGTCAATATATATAGTACAAATATGTATCACAAATATAGCACTGATTCAAAATCCAACAAAATTGAACAAAACCCTCTGGCTCTCTGTTTCACTTTTGAATGCAGATGGCTTAACCCCATGAAATAGCAAACAGAATCCAGTAGCAAGTTGAAAAAGTAATGCTGAATGATAGCATTTATTCTAGAAATGTGAAATTATTTAACATTAAAAAATTGTGTTATGAAAATTTACTCCATTCACAGGTAAAATAAAAGTATTATAATCTCTAGGAGGCTTTTTAATAACATTTGATTTTCATTCTAGAGTTTTGAAGTTTCCCAGTAAATAGATATTAGGCAAGTAGCTACACAGTATAATTCTTAACAGGAAATGGAAACATTTCCATTTAAATCAACAGGGAGCCAACTTCTTCTGTCATGCTCTTATTAGCAAATTCTGAGTCTAGCCCGTGTAATTGGATTAAGACAACAGGAAAGGAAATATGCAAGATTTATGTGAAAAATGTAAATGTCAGTAAAAGATTTGGAGACCAGCAAAAGAACACTTTTCCAAATAAAAGGCATTCTGTAATTAATTTTGGATTGGGGCAATCAAAATCAGTAATGTTGGTTTCCTGCAGTCAATACATTTTTATATTATCTCAATAAAAATGTGAAAAGGACACACCCACTGTGGAAACATTCAAGCTGGTTTCAGAATTTCAATAAATGTTGGTTAAGTATGTTACCAAGAAACAGAAAGAGCTAGGAATTTTTTGAAAGAGAAAACAGCCTCTCAGGCTATTAACACTTGAGATAAAGCTGTAATACTTAAAACAACCTGGTACCCTTATATGACTGCCCCAAGAAGATCAGTAGAACAAATAGAATTCTGGAAATAGATCTAAATAAACATGGGAATGGATCTAGGAATATATGTGATTCAAATCTGTGGAAGAAGGTGGGTTACTTAGTAAATATTGCTGGAATAATTAGTTAGACATCAGAAAGGAAATTGGTAATTTTGCATGGCATACCAAAATATATTCTTGATCAAGGACTTAAGTGTAGAAAGTAAAATCATAAATAATATCTTAGAAAACCTTGGAGTTTTTTTGTTGTTATTGTTGTTTTGTTTTGTTTTTTTTCTGGAGACAGGGTTTCTCTATGTAGTCCTGGCTTGGATTTTTAAAAAATTTATCATAAGATGGAAAATTGTAAGCCTAACAACAAATGTAAAAGCCAAAAAAGAAAAGTCTGGTGAGGGCTGGAGAGGTGGCTCTGTAGATTAGAGCACTGGCTGCTCTTCCAGAGGACCCGAGTTTGATTCCCAGCACCCACACAGCTGGCTCACAGCTGTCTGCAGGTCCAGTTCCAAGGGATCATACACACTCTTGCAGCAAACACATTCATACACATAAAATAGAAAAGTAAGAAGAAACGTATGAGAAATTAGAAAATTATTCCGTTCAAATTGTTATAATCAGAATCAAAACACAAATGACAAAATGGGCTGGGGAGATGGATCAATGGGTCACGTACTTGACGTGTAAGCATGAGGATTGGAGTTCAGAACCCCAACACCCATGTAAATGAAACTACTGTAATCTCAGTGCACAGGAGACAGAGATAAGCGATCCCTGGAGCAAGCTAGCTACCTGGATGAGCTGAGCAAGCCCTCGGTTCAAGCAGAGACCCTGCCTTAATGTATGAAGTGGAGAGTGACTAACAAAGAAGCCCAACACCTATCTCTGGCCTCCACATTCATGAGCACACATATACACTTGCACACACATGAGCAGCCACACAGATAATACACACACATGAAAAAGTACAAATGACAAAGTATTTGTAATTCATTATTGAAGTAAAATTAATTTGCTTATGTAGAAAAAGCTACACATGTATTTTAGAATGTAATAGAAAAATCAGTCAAAAGTTTTAAATTTGATTTACAGAAATGAAAGTAAAAATTATTTTGGAAACTATGGGCATATCCTTACTTACAATTAGATAAACACAAATTTAAGTAAATAAGACCTTGTTTTCCATCCATTATATTGCCAAAGACAAAAAGGAAAGAATTGTTTGTGGTAGCATCCATCTGTAGAGTCCACATGACAGTAAATTTGTTGTATTCATCAAAATTACAGTTTATCTTTTAGAAAAATCATCTCTGGGAAGACACAGAGTTGCATGAATTCACATACATGACTTACATGACTATTCATGGTGGTGGAAGGAACATGAATGTGACTTAACACAGGTAGAGCAGATGACACATGTGTATCAGTTATGGGAAGGTGTTCTTCATAAATTGACAGGTGATGGTCTTCAGACTATACTGAATGATGAAAAAGTCAAGGTATATAGGAAGTGTGTAACATGCTGATACTTTTTAAAGGAAACACACTACAAGTGAGAATATACTTACATGTTGACATACGCATAATGTACATGTAAATGAATATACAATGTTTGACATAGGAATGGCTAGGAAATGAGTACTAGAGGCAGAGGGATATTTTTTGGTTTAGACATTTTGTGAAATCATTCTTATTGATTACATACAGTTCACTGATGAATTTTACCTCTTATACTTCGCCATGTAATTATCACCAGAGTCCAGATGCAGAAAATCTGCTTACCACCTTTCCCTGACTCCTTTGCAGGGTACGTTTCTTTTCCCCAGGGTTCACTGATCCATTTTTCTTATTAAAGGATGGGTAGAATTTTGATTGAAATCACAAGTGAACCTATAAATTAATCTGGGCAGAAGTGATATTTTGACAACGTGTTACATCTTCCAAATTGGAACATGATAGATATTTCTATTTATAAGTCTGCATCGATTTACTTTGGAATACTTTAATTTTCAGTAAAAGTTTGTTATGTTGGTCTCTAAGTATTTCAGGTTGCTGCACTGCTATTACAGAGAGGCTTTTAAAAATTAACTTCTATGATTATTTTTTGTTAGCAAGTAGAACTATAATGTATTACTGTTGTGCAAACTGTTATCTCACAAATAAGGTGACTTACAATGCCTCACATGGTCTCTATGGGTTAGGATCTAGGAGTAACCACCAAGGTGGTTCTGCTGTTAGGTTTCCATCAAGCTCCACGTAAGTGGGGCTCCAGTCACCTGATGGTCCTCAAGATACAGGAGAGTCTGCTTCCACAATGGCATATTCATATTGGTCTGCCAGTTGTTACTCTCTGTATGATGCATAGCTGGCTTCCCCCAGAGCAAGCACAGGTGTTTCCTTTGATTTATATTCAAAAGTCATATGTTATTATCTCTACTGTATCAAGGAATCAAACAGGCCAGCATGATTTAAAGGGGGGGTAAACACACAATTGTATGAAAGCTTCGGGTGAGGGTCATTGGGAACCACCTCCAAGAATGGCCACTGCATGCATTGCTACAGCTATAGTTTATTCAGCTTGGATTTTCATGCTTCTTAAAAAGGTAGTTGGGTTTTTTAAGTGGACTTTGGCATACCCCCCATCTTCTTGAAATGACTCCTGCACCCCAACTCTTCCTTTCTTAGGTTTTGATCTGGGGCACCAGTTACATGTATGTTGAAATGCTTGCCTGACATGCTATTGTGGTCCTGTTCTTTTTGTATAAATCAGTCTCACCTGTGTTTAATTTAGGATAGCCTATGTCTTCTAGTTTACTGATCTTTCATTCTACAATGTCTAATCTGTTGTTAAGTATGTTAAACATCTTTTGACTTCAGATATGTAATTTTGATTTTCTGGGATATTTATGTGTCTGTAGACTGTATTTTAATTTCTTTGTGCCCCACTTTTTAAATAGATTATTGAGCTTAGACATTAGTCTCTGAAGTTCTGCTAATAGATTATTGAGCTTAGACATTAGTCTCTGAAGTTCTGCTAATTCCACATCTTAGCCACTTCTGCACCTCTGTGAACTCTATTTTGATTGTGTGAATATTCTCTTGATTAGGTAGTACCCCTTGGCATATGTAGCATTTTTAGCTGGCTATCAGATACTGGGTATGTTGTATGTTGAATGTTTGGATCTTGGTGTTTTCCCTTGCCATGCTGATGTTTCTTTGGTCAGGCAGGTATGCACTTTACTTGCCCACACCGGTTTGATCTTTGTTGGTGCAGCTGGACAGCAGGCTTATCATAGCGCTATTTGACTTATACCACAAATGTTGGGCTTTTCTGGCATCTCTGTTGCATGCCTATTGAAATGAGGTTCTCCTCTTAGTGACCACATGAGTGAGTCTTGGTGTTTGAGTTCTATGGGACTAAGGAGAGAATGGCCCTAAAGCTGTTCCTTGCTGGATTTGTGGAGTTCACCTAAACAACTGCAATTTAGGTTTCATCTGGAGACTCCTATGTAGACTGCCACATTCTTCCTCTGGGTAGCTCCTCCCTCTCTGGAACACTGCCCTGCAATTGGCTGCTACCTCAGCCTTTCTGAGCTCCTATGTCTACTCAATTTGGGGAGACTGCCAAGCTCAGCATGGGTGCCCTTTCCTGCAGCAAGGTTAGGAAATTGCTTCCAGAGATCATAGATCTTCTAATGCTCATTGTCCAGTGCTGGAAAACACACATTTTATACACTTCTCCCAGTTTTGGGTGAGTTGCAGGAGTAGGGGTGCAAATGCCAGTCAGTTACTGTTCCTTTATGGGAGGAAGCAGAGGTTGCTTTGCTTATGGTTTTAAAATGAAGTCAATGAGAACCATTAAAAAGGAAAAGAAAACAACTTGAAGTAAAAATAGCAGTGGCACTGAGTTTACTGGGAGTGTATGGAGGTAGGGCATATTTAAAAACTACTGGTTGAGGTTTAAAATTAGAACAATCTTTCAGAAGGTTGTTTTGACAAAAAAGGTTAAATGATTAAACACTTTCAGTTTAAACTGTTCTTCTAAAAACTCAGACATTTGTATAGAGGAAATAATCAGACACATATAAAATGTTCATTGAAGAATTAATATAATATGAAAACATTAACCTGAAATAAAGGTTTAACCTAAATATCCAACAATGTAGAATTAATTAAATAAATGTGTTTATATATCCACATAATGGTTTGTTACATAACTATAAAAATAGCCCTATGCACATATAATTTAATGGCATGGGAATATGTTTTAACCACCCTATTACATTGAAAAAGTCAGATTATTAAAAAGTTGTTCTTAATCAGTTTAATGTAGAGAATATGATGGAAGTTTGAAGTAGAGAATATTTTTTTTAAAAAACACTCTTTTTTTGTGTTGTCCTGACTTTTCCAAATTTCCTATAGTAAGCACAAATTGTTTTTAATTTAAAATATTATTTATTTGAAAATTCACCAGTAGATTTACCCACAGTTCTGTGATCATTAGAAATTATATAAGCTAAGTGAGCCAATGGAGTGTAGCAGACAAATGTTTAGGTTGATGAGTTTGGATTTCAGTTCTGTTTTTCGTTCTTCTAGATGGATCACCTTCATAAGTGTTTTTTTTTTTTACTCTCTGGAACTTCTATTGTCTCACATACCAGACAGCTATGCAAAGCTGCTACATATGGTTATTATAAGGATTAAATTCACACAAGCCCTTGGCATGGTAAAATTATATGAATGTGAGTTAATGCTTGTATTACTGCTGCTGCTACTACCAAAGGAGAAAGAATAGAAGTGAAAAGTTAGCTGATTTCATGGTAAGTCAGCACTTCTTTCAAAACAAACTACAGAACAATGAGGTAAATTAGGAAATGAGGCACTACTTTCAATGCACTCATCTTGTAAGACACTCAAGAGAGACAGAGATCACACCCCTTCAGCTTGCAAAGAGGTCCCTTGGCTAGGGGACAACATTGTGAATGAAAGGATGTAGTGGGCATGGAGGTAAAAACTGGCAGGGTGCTGGATGACTGCTATGAATAGGACATTTCCGTTCCTTCCAAGTGCATATGCTGAAATTCTCATCCTAATTAATGTTAGGAGCTGACGGCACTAATGTACTAATGGTCTAATGGGGCATCCTCAAGAGCAGGAATCCTGTTCTTGTCAAGGATGCTCCATGTGCCTTTTCCTCTCTTAGGTGAGAAATTTTTCTGAAAGCAAAGTCATGACTTTTCAGGGCATAGGCCCTCTGTATCTGCTAGCAGGTTGATACAGTGAAGTTCCCCATGATTATGAACATTTCAGATTATGCTATTTAATTATAGTAATCTTACTGGACTAATAGCCTTATGGTACTATCTTTCTACCTTCTAAATATTTCAAAAACTTAAGGAAGCTCTAATGAAATGGATCCAATAGGTATCTTGAAAATATATAAAAACCCACGCATTACTCTTAGTTTTTACTTCTATTCGTACAGTGGTTGCCTTCCTTGCTTCTAAATTTGTCCTTAAACTGTTACACTGTATACTCTCCTATGATTAATACTTATGAACTACAAATCAAGGTAACCATTTGTGGAAAGGTCATTCCAGGCCAGAGAGCCATGCCTGTCAGCAAAGGGGATACAGAGAGCTTCAGGGAATGATTGGAAAACTGAGTTTGACATTGCCAAAACTTAGTGGGGACAGAGGAAGAGAAAGAAATAGTAGAAGCGAGGGACAAGCCTTGAAATTTCACATATGGCCATTGGATACATATGTACCTTTTAGGTAATTAAGTGGACTTATATAAGCAGAGGGATAGTTATTTCTAGTAAATATTCTAGGAAGAGAATTCTAAGATTAGAGAGAGAAAGGAAAGAGAGGAAAGAAGAGGGGAAGGGAGGAAGAAAGGAGGGGAGAAGGTGAGAGAGAAATGAGGTCAGAAGTTAGCAGGTTCAGGAGCTTACTGTCCAAGGCTCTACAAGCAACCTTGGTACTAATACCAGGTTCAACAACAAACCTGAACATATCTCCAGTATGTCACTTTCTAACAGCAAATAAATTTTGTATAAATAAAGACCTTGGGCTAGGGTGTACCTCAGTACAAGAACAATTTAAGCTTTGAAGTTTAGATACACGAGTGTTTTTGATTCAGTGCTTCCCCCCGGAACCTATCTCATGCTTTTGTGGTTTGTTGAGAGGTCTTTTGTGGTACCCCACAAGTACAAGATCCTGCACTGAAATCACTAGATTGGGAAACATTATTTTATAGACATAGAGGGCAAAGGATGGATATGAAATTATGTAAGAGATGAAATTGAAATGACTTGGAGTAATTGATGTGGGATTTGAAGACTAGAAGTAAAAGCTAACACCCAGGCTCTTGGTTTGATTATCCTTGCCCTAGAGGAGCTTAGGAGAAAAACTGTATTTGGGGAGGTAGAAATGGGTGGGTTCTGCCTCAGACATAAATTACAATTTACTTATTTTTTTAAAATATCCAACTGAAGATGCCTAGTTGAAAACATCTGTTACTGTGGTGCTATGAAATAAGGATCCAGAGGCAAAGTTCACACTGAAGGGTGTTCCTGGTGATAATAGTGGAGTCAGGGTTTGATGGACCAAATGGATTGTCTTAACCTGTAATCTGGTAATGTATTTTTCTTTGCTTTAAACTTTTTTTTTAAAAAAACAGGGTCTCACTGTGTAGCCCAGGCTAGCCTCAAATATGTGGACCTCCTGCCTCAGCCTCTGGAGGGCTAAGATTACTGGCATATGTTACTTTGTCCTGTTTAGCCAGTGACTTTGAACCTTATCTGGGAATGCTTTTAGCTCTAGAATATGGAGTGAAAGGCGTGATCTTCTGATTCTTAAATTCTAAATGTTTGTTCTAGACGACCTAACTAATCACCAAACTGAACTCCCTGTCTAAGGGGAAGAGTAGCTTAAAAGTGAGAGGGGTCCAACCCAGGATGGAACGAAAGGTACGGGGGTGGGTGGCATAAGTATAGGTGGGCTTGGCTCCCAGAAGGTGGGGCTCCCTGAGTGCCAGGGCTTGGGGAGGCAATGGAATGCTGATACAGCAAGAGTTGTTTGTGGCAGCCTTACGCGTCAGAAGGTCCCACAACAAGACCGAGTAAGGAGACAAGGAATTATCTAGAAGGCAGTCCTCTTTGGATATTTAGTAGGCTTTGGCAGTTGGGTGTGTGGAGAGCAGGGAGGTGTGGTTCAAAGAGGACTGGAAGAATTTAACACATAGGTCAAATATTATTCAACTTGAGGGGAAGTGCTCTTTGGAGAAGCATTTACTGTCAGCAAGTTGTCACTGCAGAAGGCCAAGCGGCTGGGGTGGCAGAGTCCTGGGGCCCTGTGGAACGCACACGGTTAGCATGAGTGGTATGTGACACGCAGGCATGTTGGGGCTGTGGTATGCTATGAAGCCACACTGTGTCCTTGTTAGTTTGTGGTATGCCATGGGTTGTGAGCAGGTGGACATGAGACACACTTGCCTGTATCCCTTGCCAGAAGTTTTCTCCATACCATATTCCTTGGAACACTTTTTTTTTATTTTTGGATGTGAAGAAAAGTTTTATTTTTTTTCATCATTGAATATATAAATTGTAAGAGGATACTGGTTATAAACAAGGTGCTGTCACTCAGCCGAAGAACTTTAAGTTGATTATCAGGGCACACAGCTTCTGTTGTGGCATAATCCCTCACCTCCTTACTGGCATGGAGATAAGTTGGTATGAACTAACAGGGTGGGAGTCCAAGATCTATGTCCCTTAAGGTTTATACACCTTGGTCTAGACAATCCCATTTATACAAGAGAAGTCATGAAGCTGTAGAGAAGAGAGAAGAAAAGCCCTCAAGAGTAGCCAGGAAACCTTAAAACTGTGTGCCTGGAAAGTGTGCTTTTGCCAGGCATGGTGGCACAGACTTATAATTCTAGCACGTGGGATGCAGAGGCAGGTGGATTTATGTGCGTTAAGGGCCAGCTAGAACTATATAGTAAGATTCTGTTGCAAATCAGTCAGTCAGTCAGTCAATCAATCAATCAATTACATCAACGGCTGGCAATATGGTTTAGCAGGTAAAGCTTTGTCTACCCAGACTGATGACCTGAGTTCCATCCCTGGAACCCACATGGTGAAAGGGAGAGAACCAACTCCTCAAATAAACAAAAAGATGATGAATAAATGTAATAACTTAAAAAAATCTCCAGGCCTTAGATGGTGAAAATGTAAAAAACTTTTTAGAATCACTGGGACCCACACAGTAGAAGAAGAGAACCAAATCCACAAAACAAACAAATAAATGCAATGTTTTAAAATTCACATGGACACTCAATAAGTTGTAACTAGCCTGATATCACGTTGTTCTACAACTAGCTTCAGTAGTTATGTTCAGACACCAAGACTGAATCCACTTTCTGGAGAAGAGCAAGGTTCCTCCTAGCACGTTCTCATCCTGGTCCTATCCACTTTGTGCCTGCATTCTCTGTGCTGCCCATAGAATTCTGACATATCCCTAGGAACATAGGAATGGAGACAGAGTTGCATCTGGGGTGGGGGGCTATACAAAGCAAGGGGCCAGTGCTGGCATGGAGCGTGGTGGCTGCTGGCTTGACTCTTCCTGCAAGATGCTGAGTCATGAGTATGGTGGCAGAGCACTGCACTCCTCCGGGGCTTGCTGTGCATGGCATATGGGGGGATTAGCAGATTATGATCGGAACAAGATACAAAGGAGCTGATACTGATAGGCAACTTGGAAGGCCGCCAGAGGAGGGAAAACATGAAAGCAGACTGCAGAATCAAAGTGTGGGTGGGTGGGAAGTGTCTAGGAGAGGCAGAAGCACAGCCCTTGCAACTCAAGGAGGGCAAGGGTTTCTTCTGCTGTTGTTGCTTTGGGTACTAGGAGGAAATGGATGAAAGGAATTGGATTTTGGAATTTAGTTAAATAAAAGCATTTTCTATGTGAGACAAGGGATCACTCAAACATTGCTCATGGAAATGTAAAAGTATGCCAATCTGGAAAGAGCCTGGTAGTTCCTTACAAAACTGTGCATTCAGCTACCATATGACCCAGAAAACTGAATCCATTGATGATAATCCTAAAGAAGTGAAAACTTTGAGTCATATAGAAGCATGTACAATAGTATTCATAGCAGCTTTGTTAGTGATAGTCCTAAACTCCTCTTAACTATACAAATAGCTTTCAATACTCAATACCTATTTAGCAGTTAAATGATAGTATATCCAGATCCTGGAATACTGCTTGTCAGCATAAGTATGTAGGTGACTTGCCTAACAATGTAGATTAGTTGCTCACTATCTAGTCTTGGCTAGCCTGGTGCTCACTGCGTAGACTACTTGCCTCTGTGTCTCACTTGTGGCACAGCTTCCAGAGGCTGGGTGAGGGCTAAGAGTGATTTGTAGACTTATTTGGCAGAAAGGGTTTTCTCAGAGTTCCTCCAATCGTATCCCCTATGGCCAGAACACAGGCATTCTAGGGGTTTGAAGGCCAGAGACAAACAGCAGAGCAGAGCAGAACAGAGCCCAGTGTCTCTTTAGCCTGAACAGAGGAGAAAGATGGAGAAGAGTACAACACTAACCTTGGTCTTATTTACCAACAGCCCTGGGGAGCTAATGTTGGCCTTGGCTCTCTTAGATTGAGACCTCTAGATACTATTTACTGGCAATATGTATATAGTGAAAGACAAGGCTAGACCCACATTAAGCAAGGGAGTGGCCATCATTCAACACCCCAAGCTCATATTTTCCAGAAATTATTCGTTCTTCATAGCAATAATCATATATTCATTATCCTGCCCAGCCTCTCATATTTGGGAACCAACAGAGATATATTTGCTCTCTAAAAGGAAGAGTTAGTGCTCCCAATACCTCTTCTGAAGCAGTGGCATGTGTGCAGGCCAGATGTTAGTCTGCAGTCACAGGCAGGCTGGGGTCAGCATGTGGAATGGATCCAGAGTACTAGAATTTGGAGAACTTTGCCTTATCTGTACCACTGGAAGAGAGTGTTCTCATATTTCTTACTGACTCAAGATGGATTTGATGTGGTTGCTTGGCCCCAAAGCCCATCTGCCCAACTGCAGAAGATCCAGGGATACACAGCCATCTATCAAGTCTGACAGCACTGCCTCCTACAGCAGCTGCATTGTTTACCGAATGAGTCACTTTCAGAACGAGGCCAAGAGTTTGACAGTTGCATCCCACTTCATTCTCCTCCTTCTCTCCCTCTGCAGGCTTGCGGGGTTTCTGAACAGCAGCTACACTTTGCTGAAGTAAATTTAAAAAAATTAAAAAAAAAAGCCAAACCCTGCAAATTCAAGTTCTTATCCTTGGACAAAAATCATTGCATTTGATTTCAAAGATTAGGACTGCTCACCAACCATGTGTCTGTCCTGTTTGAGAGCAAAGTGGTGGTGGGGAAATGAGTGGCTGCAAGTGCAGTGACTGCCACGGCTGCACCCTGGAAAAAGGCTCTATTCTTCAGTTATGAAAGTAGTCACGGGGGACTAGATTTTCTTGATTATATGACTGTTCAGAGGAATAGAACGCAAAGATTAAATTAGGGAGCTGACAAGGTTTAGGGTGAGGAAGTCCCTTCTTCTACTTCAGCCTTATAAGCAGAGGCCTAGAGAGAGAATTAGAGAGGCACCAGAAGAGTCTATTCTTGGTTGCTTTAGATGATACAAAGTGTTTTCAGTGTATGGATGTTCTTAGTGCTACAGGAGATCTGTGTTATCAGAACTTGACTCAGCGTAAACTAAGAAAACGAATTTAGCTCGTGGGGCTCCTGGCTGTGAGGAAACATCTGAGGGCACAATGTAAGGGAGAAGGAAGGACTTAAGTCATGGTTGTGGGGATTTCAGTCCATGGTCTGCTGGTTCTTTCACTTCTTGGCCATGGTGAGGCTGAACATCATGATTGAAAGGCATGGAAGAGCAATCCACCTCATGATGACCAGCCATTCAGGCCTGGAAGGGACAAGATACCCTCTCCAAAGAAATGCATGCTAGTGACCTAACCAGCCCCCATCTCCTAATGGAATATTCAATATGGATTAATCTGCTGATGAAGTTACAACCTTGGTGATGGAGTAATCTCAAGTCATGTAACAATTTCCTCTGAATTGAAAGCTTTGCCCCACAAAAGGGAGGGACACTCATGACACTCAGGAGGAGGTAAACCACCTTCACATGTCAAAAACTTAGCAGATTCAAGATGGCTCCTTCCTCGCTGAATAGGAGCAGTGAAAGACTATTGGAGGAGAGGTCTTACTGCCTGCAACTAGTGCAGAGAGCTCCAGGGAGGCAGACTTGTGAGTCACTCAGGCTTGGGGGGGGCTTTTCTGTGAGGACTGTTTTGAAGTCCACCCCCTGCTCCTGTAATTAATCCCTCATCCACACCCCCAATAAATAAAAACTCAGTGGTTCACCGAGTTAGATTTTAGTGCAGCTATAAATGATGTGTCATGGGCTCCCTTTCTAGGGAAGGTAGATGCGTTATGTCACATCTCCCCAGGAAAAGTCTCTCACTTGACATGTAAGTGGGGACCAAGTCTTCAACACTTGACCCTTTGTGTGTGTATGTATGTGTGGGGGGGTCGGTGCTTCACATTGAAACCGTAATGTGGATATGGATATTTGTAGGCTGAGAAGCAATTAAAGAGAAATATTATTCAAGAGATTGTCTATTGAATACCTGTTGCTTGCAAATCACCCAACTAGACTCCGGAGTTACAGTTGTGAGTAGACCACAGTCTTCCTTAGTGGAAGGCAGTCTGACTGGAGACAGCTCAAACAAGTTTATAAAATATAGTAAGTGATGATGGAAGTAGTATTTGACACCGTGAAGTGTGTCTCATGCAGGTATTACAAAGTTATCTCTGTGGAAACAAAACCTGTCACTCCAAGAGCTGGGTTAGTTACCTGAACAACTTCCGGTGCAGGAGACAAGCGATAGAAGATGCCACCAGGGAATGTGTAAGGGGCCAGGGAGAAGCACGTAAGACAAGAAAAAGGTAAAAAAGCAAATGCCTTAGTATTTGGCTGCATGCAGACTCAAGGTTTTAGAATTTTAAAAAAGTGAAACAGAAAATTAGAAATTTGGAGGGAAAAGAACAAGGCATATTATCAGTTTGACACCAATTTGGTTATCCAATACCAAAATGGTTATAGCGAAAAACATACAAGTAACATTATAGACTGAGCAGGTTATATTTAAGAATACATATAGGGAGGGAAATGATGCAATCATATAATCTCAAGCATAAGAGAAATAATCTTAAAAGTCACCTTTCACATGTAAAGAGGACTGATGAGCAAGAAAATACAGCTGTCTTATTAATGCACAAGGGATGTTTATTCAGCATGACTATTATGGTTTGAATGTGACATGTTCCATAACAGGCTTATGTGTTTAAATACTTGATCCTTAGCTGGTGACACTGTCTTGAGAAGCTGTGGAATCTTAGGGACTGAGTTCCTAGAATGTGTGCACCTTGTAAATGATGCCTGTCTCTGCTTCTGTTTAGCTTTAGGCTTCTTTGTCTGGCCACCTTTTGAGGAACTGTGCCAACTGCACGCTCGGAAGCTGTGAGCCCAGATAATGCTTTCCCTTAACTTCCACGGGTCTGGTGCTTTGCTGAAACAGGAGGAGCAGCCAATTCGATCATGTTATGCAAATGTGAATTGAGCGGGGAGGCAGCAGGAACAAGGCTCAGAGAGTGACCAGCTTTAGCCTTGCTGGAGGGAATGGGCACGTGAGGAAGGAATCCCCCATCAGCAAGCAGAGTGACCTCACCTGGCTTATGGCTGGAGTGCCAATTTCACAGTTATTCTGGGAACACTAGTGCAAGTTGAGAGCAGGAAATTAAAACTTCCTAGGAAAACTGATTCACTTGGCTTCTTGTCATGGTCCCAGGAGTGATTGGTGGGAACAAGGGTTCATTCTAACAGAGTGATGGGGGGATTTCTTCAACAATCTAACTCTTCCAATTTGAATAAAATTAAATGACTTGTGCATGCTACCCCACCTGGCTTTCCAAGCCCCACAGAAGTAGGAATTTGTGATGGTGGTGGCTTCTAGCCTTTCAAGTGGCCAGCTGGTTGTAATGACTTCAGTTCTACCCTCTGGATTAAATATTCTCCACCCCAATTCATATATTGAAATCCTAACTCCTAAGTACTTTACAATTTGACCCTGGAAATAGGACACCTGAAGATCTAATTGAGTTCAAATGAAGTATACTCGGGATGGACTCTAGTTCAACATGATTGGTGACCTTATGAAAAGGGGAAAATTAAAGAGAGCCATATAGGGGGATACCATGTAAACAGAAGGAATGCCATTTACAAGCCAAGGAGAGAGGTCTGTTGGCAAGAACTGAGACCATTAGATTCTGTTTTCTTTAAGTCACTGTGTCAGTGGTTGTTCAAAGCCACTCAGTTTGTAGTGGTCTTCGAAAATGTTCAGTCATTTTCTAATCATTTTCTTCCACATCTCTCTGCTTGACGGTTTTGGATATAGAAAGCAATGGGGGTAAGGATGAGGAAGGACGATGGACCCTTATATGTTGGCATCACACCATGAGCAAGAGGTCCAATGGACACTAGGCATGGCCCCGTCTTTCATGGTGCCCATATCAGGCAGGAAGAACAAACCTGACCAATTGGAAGAGAGGGCGTGTTCTGTGGCAGGGGTGTGCATAGACTGTTCCTTGGGAGTCTCTGAGAGGAACCCTTCTTCTTGGGTTCCAGAAACATTTCCCTGATTGCAAGTGACATTTGAGCTGAAAGTTGAAACTGAGTTATTTGATGAAAGGAACAAGACTAATGAAAGACTGTGAGGGCAATGTTCCCAGGCAGAGGCAACAGCCAGACCCCATGTTTCACAAGTGAAGAGGGAAGAAAGCTTGTCATCAATTTTAGAGTTAATGATACGCCCCTAAAATCCTAAATCAAAGCACATAGCTCTATTTGATGGGAAAAAAGCCTCAGCCATACTCCCAACTAGGGCAGTGGGGAGGTTTGGAGATGACCTTGGCATTGTCGGTCATTGCATAAGAAGCATCTGGCTGGCTTACATAGCCCCTACTGCAGTCTCCTCTACCCTCCTGACCCATTTGCCCAGTGTTCTCACAGCACACGTTCACAGCTTGACATGGGAGCTTCTAAAAGTATTTTTAACGGAGCCAGACTTTGTGAGGGGGCCAACTTACAAAGCAAATCTCACTGAGCTGATGGAAGAATTGTTGCAGCTTGTCTCCTATTGGGAAAGGCCACTCCCTCTTTTTCCAATCCCTTCCAAGAACCTGAAAACTGAAAGGGCCTTTTATGTTTCTGATAAATGGTTTGGCAAACATTTTGTGTTTGGAATCATAGCCTACCTTACTCGCCTTCCACTAATCCCCTCTCCCCCACTGAAACATGTTGTGTCTCCTGGCAACAGGGCCTGAGGAATGAATGGTGTCTCAGAAAGGTGAATGCTCTAGGGGTCACTTCTGGGTCCTTGTCCTGGCCTTGCCCTTAACTAGTCTTGCTAGTAGTTGAAAAACCACTTTTCATCCTTGAGCCTCAGTTTCTGAGAGTGCAAATCAACTGTGAGAGTGGAATGGGTGAGCAAGACAAGACTGGCCCACTCCATCCTTCTGTGGATATCAGGATTCCATTTTCCTTTCTGTCTCTGAAGTACTTTACTTCATTCCCTCTTCATGCTAACCATGGTCTTGTTACTGTCAGAAGTCAGGAGAAATGGCCTTTGGCAGTCCAGCGCAGGAGTACTGCTGTCAGGCTGCCATTAATATGTGTAGGGAAGAATGGTAAACACGAATCGGCAGAAACCAAATTTCCCCTGTGCCATCTACCTTACATGGTCCACAATGTCAACTTTCCTCTTCTACCTATCTCCCAACCCCTTCCACCCACAAATCCATCCAAAAAGTTCTGCCTGGAGGGTTAACTCAAGACTTATTTCTTTAATGGTCAGAATTGTGCTGGGTCAAGATTTTCAACTGTGTATTTAATTAGTCATCTGTACGCATGCAACTTAGAGGCATTCAGCTGTGCCTTTTTATAGGATTAATAAAGCCAGTTGTAAATCACCTCTGCAGCCCATAAAAGTATTTATAGCAGCTTTTCTCTCCCTCTGCCATTACAGAAGCTCTGTTTGAACTAGCTGAGGTTTGCACAGGGATAGTTCTACCCAGTTCTAGAAGGAAAGCGTTAAAAAGTCCTTTCCTGGCAAACCACAGCTTCATCATTAGGCAATGTAGAATGTGCTGGAATGTTAAGCTTCAGCAAGGACATTCCAGGGTGTGATTGCCAACAGCAAGCCTTCTGTGTTAATGAAAAATCAAAACACAAAAAAGCCAGTCAACTACAAGTACAAAACCTTAAGCCGAGCTTGAGAAATAGGACCAGAGTTGGAAGTCTGTTGCTTCTTGACTTCCATAAACCTTAACGGGATTTGGCAAGTTCTTCTCTAAACTTATGCATTCACACAGGCCAAACACCTTTACACCCACCACAGCCAAGTCCATGCTATCAACAGTCTGCAAAGAAACAAGCCTCCTTTGTCTGATAGGTATTCAGAGCCTCTGCATGTAAAATGAACATTACCATAAACCCATCTATTCTGCCTAGAAAAAAAGATCACAGTTCTTAAGAGACAACTAGACTCATGTCATCTTTCCCCGTTTTGTTTTCTTCTGCAAGGTCTACCTGACTTGAAACCCCCTGCTCAATGTCACAGCAGCGATTAGAAACTGACTATGGGTAAACTTCACTTGTCATTTGGGGGCTAACCCCGGCAGAAGCAGCCATAAGTTTTAGGTTTGCAGATAAGTGTTCTTAAATCTCACAGTTTGCCTATTTTCATTACAAGAAGATGAAGTCTCTGATGACTGGCATGCCGCTCTCAGCTGAAATGGAGTGGGGGAACAGGATGTGCTAGCGATGGGTCATACCACCCTGCGGAGGACAATCTGCACCAGGGGGTTCAGGCATGGCAGGCACAGACACGTTGAATTTGGCTAAGGACTGGGACTTTCTCACACAGGTGGAGGTTTCCCTCCATCCCTGGCTATCTGAGGCCAGTCACTGGGTCACTGCAGTGGCTCTTAGCATTTGCCGGCCTCAGGGACAGTGGGCTGTCACTTGGAGTCCCGGGGATCATGTATATGTATTGAGGAGTAGAATACTGGAACAGGTGTGCTAACGGAGATGATGCCCAGGGGCCCTCTCTCTGGCATTGGTCTCAGGGTAGATGTAAAGTGGATTGGTTCACTGACTTGAGATTTCAATCTTAGAGGATCCTCAGATTTTATAGGCTCTGACTCTCCTATGGCTTTTGCTTGTCTTCTTTCTCCGCTCCCTCCTCCCTTTCACCCTCCCCTTCTCCTTCCTTCCTTTTGGTTTAGAAAAGATTTGGGGGGGGGAAATACCATAGATGACTTTCCCCACATCTGACTTCAAAAAAATCTTTTCCAGGATCAATTCTTCTTGAGATGAACAAATTATTATTATTATTATTATTACTATTATTAATTTTAAGATGGGATATTCTCTACAAAGGAAATACAGGAAAGAAATGTAGCTTTTCCTCTGGGTATAGAGTTGAACTGTTTTAAATTTTTCAGTGAATAGAGCATTGGATGTTTCCAGAAAAGACCTTAGTGACAGAGCCATTTGCTGACTTTTCTCTCAGAGTTAGCCAAGAATAGAAAACATTTTGAAGTTGAAACCAAAGACTTAGTTTTATAATCATCTATCATTGAGTCTTCTTTGGTAATTAATAATTTTTAACAAGTTCAATGAGCTATAATTTATATCTAATGAAAGTCACTCATTTTAACAATCCAGTGCTTTTTTGTAGATACACAGAATTAAGCAATATGACAGTCATCCAATTTTAAAGCATTCATCATCCTGTGAGATCTCCTAAATCCACTTACAGTTAAGCTTAGATCCTACTTCTAGCCCCAAGCAGTCACTGACTCACTTTCTGTTACACAGCCTTACCTTCTTGGAGATATTCCATGTAAATGGCTCAAATATATACTTTTTGTGTATGTGTTGCTTCCACTTCCAATAATGTAGTTCACTGTTTTATGTATCTAAGTATCTATCCCCTGTACTGTAGAGAGGGCCCTGTCTTTTGTATACTATGTTCTGCTTCTCTTTTCATCTCTCCATACACACATGAAGTGTGTCCACTCACAGGCTAACGATGTTGATAAATACATTTCTGTATAGCTCTCACCGTAGATACATGTTGTCATATCTTAGTTGAGCTTGAGAACTGGAGTTGCAGGAACATACGAAAATTTTGTATTTAATATTTAAAGAAATCAAACTTCTCAAAAAGCATCACAGCATTTTCCCATTTTCGTTAGCAGTGTGTGATGATTCCTCTTTCTCTATATCATGAACCACACTTCCTAAAACCTGCTTCTTGATGGTATCTGTTTACTTGCTGTGGTATAATATCTATAAATGGTTTTGATTTGCATTCTCAGGAGTAGTGTTCCTCAGCCCTGCTGATGCTACGACCCTTTCATACAGCTTTTCGTGTTGCGGTAACCCCAACCATAAACTTACTTTCGTTGCTACTTCATAACTATAATTTTGCTACTATTGTGAATTGTAATGTAAATATTTTTGGAGATAGTTTTGCCAAAGTGGTTACCACCCGAAGGTAGAGAAACACTGCGCTAGGGGATAATGATGTGGACTATCTTTTGGTTGTGCTTATCCCAACTTCTTTGTCAAAGTGTTTTTGTGTCTTTTAAATGGACTTGTGGTATTGAATTGTGTGAACTTTTTAGATACTCAGGACCAAAACATTTAATTGCTATATATGCATATATTTAAGGCATTTTCTCTCAGCCTGTGACTTGTCTTTTAACACTCTAATGATAACTTATGAAACATTAAAATTTTTTGATAAAGTCCAAATTACCATTTTTCATGCTTAGACTGTCATGTTTTCTTCCTTCCTTCCTTCCTTCCCTCCTTCCTTCCTTACTTCCTCCTCCCCTCCCTCCCTCCCTTCTTTCCTTCCTTTCTTTTCCTTTCTTTCTTTCTTTCCTTCTCTTTCTTTCTTCCTCTGACTCCTTCCTTCCATTGTTTCTGTTGTTTACATGTGTTTTGGACTTGCACATGTGTGTGAGGGTTACAAATGTATGTGCGCGGGCATGTGTGTGGGGGGGGTTGTGTGGGATGTGTGGGTGTGTATATATAAAGCCAGAGGTTGGCTTTGGATGGTTTCCTCTCTGTTGTAGTTTGCTACAGTCCCTGGACTCAGCGAGCCCTGGGATCATCTATCTGCCTGTTAGTGTAGGAACACCAGCCACACACAATAGGTACTTTCAACAGGGAAGTTGAGGGTGTAGATGGAACTCAAGTCTTCATGTTTGTGCAGCAAGTACTATACCCCCTCAGCCATCACCTGTCCCTTGTCCTGCTTTTATCTCAAAGCTTCACATTGATCTTTTATCTCTCATTTATTCAAAGTAACTTTTTGTATATATGATATTAAGTCTCAATTCTTTGCATGTGAATATGTGATTTTCTTAGATTAAAAAGACAGTTGCCTCTAGTACATCATCCTTGACATAATTACCTAAAGTCAAATCATTATACTTTCTTGGGATGACTTCTCATTCTGGCTCTGCCTTTATGTCTATGACAGTGGGTCCTAACGAGTTTTGATTAACACAAAATTTGAATTATTTTATGAGAATTGGTGCAAATGTGAAAAATGCATTGATTTACTTAAAAAAAAGACCTCCCTACAGAAATGGGAAGATTGGGTAATTTAGAAGTTATTTTCATGAAAGGAGCATGTAGAACCCAGAAACAGGACTGCTTAAGAGGCCCTGGTGGCTTTTATGCCAAGGAGTTTCACCATACCAAATGCAAACAGTGGAGAACTTAGATCAAATGACAGATTTCCCAGGAGAGGCCTGAGGACACAGGAGAACTGGGACAGGCAGGCTGTTTTGGAAAATCTCTTTGGTGCCCAAACTCATCAAAGCATACCAAATTGGGGAATTAATTTAGGAAGAACCTGTGTTTGAATTTTAGTGGAGAGGTCTCTAAAAGAGTATAATTTCTAGGATGAAACCACTCCTTGTCTTCCTGGAAAAAAGGCAGAGGCTAAGCCATCTTAACTCAGGAGTTTTCGACATCCGGCTCTCCTTTTACCCCATGCTTTCTCTCTTTCTCAAAGCCATATCATGTCAGGAAACTACCATCCTCCACTCTCATGGAACCAGTCTTTGTGAAGGTTTTTAAGTGGATACAGCATTAGCAACAGAGTGACTTTGAAAAAAAAAAACAGCATGGTAAGTCTGGTTTAGAATGTATAGCTTTGAGGGACGTGAAAAGGAAAAGGAGGGCCTGTAGACATTACCTAAGCCCACTAGTGTGAACTTTTCCCATAAGTCCTCTCACTAAACCATTGAGTGTACATTGTGAGTAATCAGATTGCTTTCTTGAAGGAAACTGTGCTTTCAAAGCATCTTATCAACTATCATGACATGGGGTCATTAAAGCACCAGAGGACACCCATATAGGATAAACATCCCCCCCCAAGTCCCATTCAGAAGACCTCTTTCTGGTCATTTCCCAGAGCTGCCTGGGATCCCTGAAACTTCACAGAGGAATGGGATGAGGCATAATTAATATTTTGATCCTTATCTGTAGGTAGAGTTAATAGTTCTCCATCACTAAACACCGTGGTGCAAGGCCTCTCTCTTCAATTTCTGAGTCAAACAAAAATATGACCTATAGAACCAGAACCATCTTATGACAAGCTGTGAACACATGTGCACATAAGATGTTCAATAATTTGGACTTTTTAAAATCATGTCAACTACTCTTCATGTTCAACTTTTTGAAGGAGGCAGCTTCCAGTAGAGTTAGTATCAGACAGGTAAAGTTTGCATAATAGTAAAAGAAACCCAAGCAAAATGATGTCCTATCTACACTTGTAAAAATGAAGCCACCTTTCAGAACATTATACTTGTGTGAATTTTAATCTAGTTGTGGTGGCCCATGCCTTTAATCCCAGCACTTAGGAGGCAGAGGCAGGTGAATCTCTGAGTTTCAGGCCAGCCTGGTCTACAGAGTGAGTTCAGGATGGCCAGGGTTACACAGAGTAACACTGTCTCAAAATCAAAATACAAACAAACAAACAAAAAACAATATTAAAACCAACCAAACCAAACAAAACAAAAAAGCCAAAAATAAAACAGGCAAATAAAAAAATCTTGTGTGAATTTTATATTAAGTAATTCTTCCAAACAATCAAGCTTATACTAATTGCCACTCTAATAACAGAGCAGTAATCTGGTGTATATTAGCACAGTGATACTAGCTTGGGCCTGGTCCATATGCTATTCAAAGGGAACCCTGCCCTCTTGTACCTGTTACCAAGATAAGCACTGAAGGTAGGCAGAAACCTCGAAGTCAGGACTGGTGTGAAACAAAAATGAAGACTCTGTCTGACCTGCTTCCTGCTATAGAACCTTCCCCTTTCTGCCTTCCTGCACCCTACAGCCCAGAGCCCTGCAGCTGCTCCTGGAAGACACCAAAACACACCTGTATTGTTGAACCCATTTTTCCACAATGCACCTACTTCCCATTTTGTTTCTAATGTGCCCTTCATGGAGAAGGCATCAACCACACACATGGATAAAGATGGACTAACTGGGTAAAGCTTAGAGATCAGATGGCAACTGCTGTTTGAAAAGACACTTAAAAGCTGAACTCACAATGACTTGAAGGGTAGAATCTGCTTTATCAGTTTTCCATGTTGTCTGTCCTGGCAGAAATAGAGAAGTCAGGATGGCCCAGGCCATGTGCAGGGGGAGCGGTGGCTACGTCTTTTTAGCCTTGTCCATACAGTTAACTTTTGTTATGACCCTGAGACTATTTTCTGGTTGTAAAAGCTTTATCCTGGACTGGCCTCAGATGCTCTGGTTAGTTGATCTGTGAGGCTGTTGTTAGGCCTGGACACAGTGACAGCAAACACAACAGGCAGGCCTGTGCACCATGTCCCAGACACTTTGTTCTGACCAAGCTGGGTTCTTGGCTTGGCTGACTTTCCATAGAAACCATGATGATCCCATTGTCTTAGTGCTGGCTGTGGCTCAGAAGAGACATGTAGGGACAAGAGCCCTCTGGGAAGAAGACTGCTGACAGGCTCTAGGGAGGAGGATCTGGATTGCTGTCAACTGCAAGGCCTGATGGGGCTTTGTTCCAGGAACTTGGATCCCACAAGGAGGCTCCAAGACGTAGCTGCTCATGTACAAAGTGTTCACTCTGGGGAACATTGAATCTGGCAGAGTGGATAGGTAGGGACACAGTAAGAAGAAAGATACCTAGTAGACCTGATTTTGGCTTGTGGACCAAGCTCATTACCAGCAAATGTACATAAAACATCTAGTAACTGCCATAAAAGGTTCACATCATTGTGCTCCACAATGCATTTCCTCTAATCATTAAAACACCCATGTGCATTATACAGTTTAGTACATAGAAAACACAACGATTTTCAGTGGAAAAACAGATACTATCCAAATAGTTACAGCTACTACAACTATGTTATCAGTTTAGTAATTTCTTATATGTATTATATGTATATTATCAATGTATGCATATGTAATTTTAGCCAAAAGAATTACATTACATCTTGCCTTTTCCACTCAGCATTACATATTTTAAGCAAAATAATTTTAATAGTCAAATATCATTTCATCTTTTTTTGCTTCCTATAATTTCCTCAATCAGACCCCTACTGTTGGACATTTATTTAGGTGGCATTAATTTTTTTCCTAATTACATATTTTACATGTACGTCTTTGCTCACCTCCATAAATATATCCTTAGAATACATTCCTGGACTGGGATATGCACGTTGCATTTTAAATACACACTTTCCTATTTCCCTCTCTTATAAAGATCATTCTAAATTATATTTCTGACAGTAGTGTGTGCAATGCATCATTTTGCATGAAGCCTGAATAGACACCTTATGTAGTAATCTCTGTTGCGACTCACAAAGTTCTACCTCTTCTAATTTTAATAGTTTTGTCTAATAAAGTGATTTGGCTGTTTTCAATTTTTGATTAAACATATTGATAAATATCTATAGACAAGGTTTCGTTTTAACTACTCCATCAGAATGTTTTATAAACTGAGATCTCTCTTCTCTGTCCTTATGTAATGCCAACATTCTAATATTTCAATCCCTGTACTTTTTATTTACAACTGTTGCTATCCTAGAATCAGTATATTAAGCTTTTTTCTTTGGGGGAATGTCTGTGCTTGATGTTATTAAGATTGTTTCGATCACAGGATATGACGCCCATCTTTCTCCCCTTATATTTATAAGTAGTATTTTGACTATTAAGCAATCCCTTCATCTATCTGTTGATAGCATGAGGTAGAGCAGGGAATGTAACTTCTGCCCCCTCTGGCAGAAGCTGACCTATTTCCCCAGTACAATTTATTGAATGATCAATCAGCCTTTATTGACTCAAAATGCGACCTTGTTGGTACATGGCTTCTTCACACAGGGGCCTTGCTTCTAGGTATTCTCTATTTGGCTCCATTGGTCTGTCTGCACATTTCTGAAGCAATGGCAAGTGACTTTAATAGTGATAAATCCATGCTGCCCTCATATTTATTTATACACTTTATCTCTTCCAGTTTTGGTTCATCAGTTTTTGCTTCTTTTCTAATGAATATCTTTCTCCTTCATTTTTTGGATTTCTTTACATCTTCAGTGAATTACTAGTATACTATTTCCTACTTCATTAAAATGTGTTTAATTCTAGAAATATAATGCTAGGGATTGGAGAGATATCCCAGCAGTTAAGAGAACTTGCTACTCTTGAGGAGGAGGTTCAGTTCCCAGCACCCACATTGAACAGTTTACACTGTGTGTGTGTGTACAAATTTGTACCCATAGAATAAATAAAATACATTTTTGAAGAAATGTACTTTTAAGTGTATCATTGCTTCTACAGTGTTCTCATGATTAATTCTCAAGGCTTTTATTTTAAATTTTTGTTTGTTAGGTTTTTAAGATAGGGTCTCATGTCACTCAGGCTGGTGTTGAATTCATTCCGTAGCTGAGGCTGGCCTTGAACTACTGATCTTCCTGCCTTTTCCTCCTAAGTGCTGGGATGATGGACATAAACCACTGCACCTAGCTCTTATCTATTCCTTAATCCAAGCTTTGATATTTTCTTTGTCTCTAAGAGTTTTTTAAAGTATCACTGAATAGTCCCTTAGTAATTTAATTTTTAGGCTTTATTGTTAAAATAAAATCTAAAATATTTTATTATTGAAATGTATTTCTGTTTTTATGCTTCTGATAGCATGCCAGTTATCTGAGTAAGAACTATAGGGGGGGTGTGTGTGTCTGTGTCTGTGTGTGTGTCCCTATCAAATATTGTTATCAAATTCTTCTCTTTGTTTCCTTACAGTGTGTCATAAACAGATTTATTTGAGTTTTCCAATATTATTGCTCTTTGTATATTCTATATATGTTTGCTTTCTTTGTGCATTTTGCTGTGATTCTGTTAGTGAGGCGTTACTATATCTAAGAATGATATCAGTATGGAACAAATTGATGTACCATATAGAATGAGATGAAGAACATCAAATCTATGACATTTCTGCTAATACGCATGACCTTATCTAATCATGAAGAGATGTCAAATTAATCTAAATTGAAGAATATTTTATAGAAATAACAGGGCTACAATCTTAAGGCTCAAAGTATTAGACTCATGGAGATCAAAAAGAAACTGGGGAATTGTACCAAACTGATGGAAATGCAAATATGTCAGTCCATTCTACCACATGACCCTTCATTGTTTCTGTTTGCCTTTTAAACCACTATTGGGTAATTGACCAAACCTGACAGGCAGTTTACATTAGATGTTAGTCAATAAATATGAAGTTTGTTGAATTTCCATGTTCATTATATCAGCACCTTTCTATAAATTTAGGAAAGGCCTTTGTACTCCTGAAGCTGTTCATATTATAAGTTGATCAAGGCACTATTTTCTGATCATGACAGAGCTATTGCATACATGAACTCACCATGGCTATGATTGCATGCACAAGACCTGTATAAGATCAAGCCAACTAAAATCCCAGCATTCACTGTGGAGGGGGATTTCCACCCTAGGTGAGAAGCTATTAGCAACTGATATCTGCTGGAAAATAGTAGTAAGTTTCTCCAAGATTGCAAATCCTAAATAGATACTCACACCCCATTAGATAGTTCTATATCCATGCATATATAGGCTGCACTAATTGGGCTCCAGGTTGGGAGGGAGAGAGGGAGTAGAGAGAAACACATTAAGTTGGGAGGAAAAAATGGTGGGGGGGATAGAGCAGGAATTGGAGAAGATGGAATAGAAGTGAATTTGATGATGAAACACTCAATAAAGTTTGAAATTATTTAAATTGGAATATATTAATAGGACAGAAATATATTCTGAGTCATTTATACTTCTTGCTTTTAGCCAAGACCTTCCATGTAGATTGGCTCTGTAGTTATGTGTCATGTTGTTGCCTGTAAGTGTTCTTACCAAATAATGATGGTTACCTCTGAATATGAATATATTTGTCTTTGCCTAAAGAGGTTTTTCTAGCAATCTGACTAGTGGTGTGTGTGTGTGTGTGTGTGTGTGTGTGTGTGTGTGTGTGTGTGTGTGTGTGTGTGTGTGTGTGTATCTGTTCTGGGGATTGAACACAGATAGAACCTTGCCCGTTCTAAGTAGGTATTTTACCACAGAGCTGGACCCCTACCTCTTAGCAACCTCAGTAGAGTAGAGGGGAATCAAGAAGTTGGAAACTGAGGACAGCTTACACTGTAATCCTCCCTGGATATACTCAATGGGAAACATTGAGAATTAGGGGCAGGGTTCTTGTTGCATAGGATGTGGAATGAATTCTGAATGTTATGTCCCCATTGGCTCAGCTGTTTCTTCAGTAAGACTAAATCTCCAGCAAATGATTCTGGAAATCATTTGGGGGGGGGAAGCAATAAGGTCAGCCATTTCTAAGAGACTTGAATTTTTGTCCCTTCTATACACTAACTTGTGACATAGGAAAAACACTTAAATACAGAGGACTTGATTTGTTCCTCTGTAAATGAGGAGGTGGGCCCTTCCAAGTATGAACTTCTAACTTTGAACATTTATGATGTAAGAGAAAGGAAAGATCCATTTGGGATGGGCCTACAGAAAGCTGGTCAGTGTACTGGGTCTTGAATGTAGGGCAGTGTGTCTATCCTTGGGGAAGGGAAGCAAGCACCAGGGGAAGTGGGTATTTTGAGTAGAGCTTGAGAGTGGGTGTTGAGATAGGCTTCCATTCATGTGGATTCTGGCCTAGGAAGATTCTAAAATACAACTTTTGCTTGTAAGGATGCTCTGTGTAAAACTCTGGGGGGTCCTCATTATACCTAGGAATGATGTTTTTGTTTTGTTTTGTTTTGTTGATTTTTTTCTAGGTAGACCAAACTGGCCTTCTTACATAAAATTTATTAATGTTTGGAACAGATACTTTGTCACTAAAACCCCTTTTTTAACTAACTAGTAGGCAGACTTAGGAAAGCAAATAGAACTAGAAAAAAGCCATACAAATTAATTTGGCGTTGCCTTGTGAAATTTAATATGCCATGGCTGGTGATTGTGGGTGCCCCATTTTTCCCTCTAAGTAAATGTCTGGGTAGGGTCCACGTGGAGAAGCAGAGGGCAAAAGTCTGTTGCCTCCAAACTGTAGAGTGATCCACATGACCACAGTAGACATGCCTCTCTTTTCAGTGCCCTACTCCCACCATTGGCTAGGATCTCTCGCTGGAGAAGAAATCATTTGGCAGTGGTAGCTGGGAATGTTGGGAGGGTAACTGGCCTGGCTGAGGTGGTTAGTGGATGTGTTGGGACAGTGGACTTGTGTGCTATGGCACACGCTGCCAGTGGTGACAAAGAGGCAGAAGCGCCTCTTGGATCTCGGCCTTGGGAGTGGTCAAGCGGGGAAAAATCTGTCCCATGGGGCATGTGTCAGGTCTGGTTGGGCCCTGTGGCTAGGAAACTCTTCATTTATCTGAAGGAAATAAAAGTGTGGCAGCCTGTCTGTTTGTGAAAAGCAGACAATTGAGGCCCCAGGAAGGAAGAGCCTGTTCCCAGTCGCTAAGTGGAGCATGGAGCCCTGGCAGGAAGAAGCCAGAGAAGCAGGCCTGAGCTGAGGGCCATGGTGGTGGCTGCACCATAGGAGCATCATTGTCCCGCTGTCTCTCTTTACTTCTCTGCTTGGGTGGGAACATGAAGAGAGAGAGGGTGCGGTGGGAGGGTTTGGCCTCTCTCCCTGCCGAGGTTGGTCCACTTGTCCCAAATGATTATTGCATTTAATGAATTGCAGCTTGTAAATGGCTTTGAAGCTAGAAGGCAAAGCCTGAGCATGAAGGATTCTTGTTCTTAAGTCATTTTTCTAGGATTCATAAAACAAAATGCTTCTTGAGCAGAGAGTGGCAATCAAGGATGCCAACCTCAGCTTGTGCAAACTTGCTTTTTAAAGTATGAACTACAAAATGTGGAAGAACCAAAGTGCAAGAAGACAGTGGCTTTGACATTTAGGTGGGAGGTGGGGACACATGCAGGGACTTCCACCAAGCAATAACAATTAGCCCGTTAGCTTGTGCATAACCCATCAATGTAAGGACCATACAAACAGGGCAAATCGCTGTGGTGCCCTGGGAGCATCGCTTCATGCTCGAACCATCTCACCAAACAGATGTGAAAAGATCATATGGTGCATTTTGTCAGTGACAATTAACCTCAATTACTACCCAATAGTCCCCCAAACGGTTGCATGGAATTAAGTCTGTGGGGACCCTAGCCCTCACCCTGGGTCCCCCACAACAGTTTCCTAGTAGACAGACATTGGTTTTGAGCATTTTCAGGCATGGTAAAATCCTACTTAACATTATTTGTTGCCAACAATAAAAGGAGTAGCAGGTGTGCCCTCACAACTCACCCTCTATTGCCTGGGCACCATGACAGCATCTTTCTGGCCATATGTATAATGAACCAGATAAAAGCAGGAGAGGAAGGCAAATGAACCTCCAGGCTGTTTGCAGTGACCTGGAAGCATAAAGTTGAGCCCAGCTTTCAATTTACACAGTTCCTTTCTCAGAAGAAGCCCTGGCTGATACAGCACTGTGGGCCATCTCTGTCGTTTACTTAGGATGTTCCCAGGTCATTTTGTGTTTGCAGCATCCCTTATTAGCATAAAATCAATGTTGCCACAGACATCAGAATAATTACATGCCTGTTCTATGGAGGCATTAAAAGTCTCTCCCCTCTATCTCTGCCCTCCCTTTCCCTTTCCTCCTCTCTGAGTCTCTCCCCTCCTCTTTTTTTCGCCATCTGTCTCTTTTCCCATCCTCTTCCTGTTCCCCTTCCCCCACCACCTTTGGCAGTTTAGTTTGCTGTTCCATGCATTTCTAAGATTTATACTGTGTAATTGTCCTTCACTTCATAGTTCCTCCTTAGCAGGACCAAACACACACCTCCTTCTGTTTGTGCTTGCCCACATCCATAGTTTTGGCCATGTGTCCCCAGCATCTATGGCAGTGCTTACTGCTCATAGTTCTTAACTAAAGCTGCTTTTAAGTTGTGCTCTGATCCACCTTGGAGTTTTGCTAGTGTGTCTCATCACTTCTCAAATTTGCCTCTATTGATTTTTCTCTTTGTTGTTAATATTTCAAAGTGTCCTAATTGTATAATCCATGCCTAAGCCTATGACATGGTCATGATACACCCTTGACTTTCCTTTCCTGGTGGTATGTCTTCGCTGTCTTTATTCACAACACTTTCTAAGAGGTCAACATGATGGAGAAGAAAGGCCAGTTTGACTTTCAACCTTAGCTCAATTTAATCCTGAGAAATTACACAACTTCTTATCCTATACCTCCTTGACCATGAAATTGGAATATGAAAGCCAAGCTCTCTGAGCCATTGCAATTACTCATTTGAAGAGCATAGTTAAAACCCCTAACTCTGTACCTGGTGTATTGTAGGTGTCTGTAAATGCTTATTTTTCTTTGATACTTGAGGCAATTACATTCACTAAAAAAATTCTTAGGGAAAAATTCCCCATAAGTCTTTCAATACAGGTGGAAAAGCATAGGCAGGCGGATTTCTGTAAGTTCAAGGCCAGCTTGGTCTACATAGAGTGAGTTAGAGGACAGCCAGGGCTGCAGAGAGAAATCTTGTCTCCAAGACACTAAAGATAACAAGAATTTATGGAAGACAGGTAGAACTTGGAGCTTTATCTCCCAATCTTACTGCTTTTTGGACTTTGGTATCAAGCACAAAAATGAACAAACAAACAACAGCAACAATAACAAAAAAAACCCCTTTTATCCATGGTCCATAGTAAAGCTGTGCTAATCTTCCTCTGTGAGGAAGGTAAAACCTTACAGTATTTCCACTGTATGGAAGCACAGGGGCCTTATCTAATAGGGACCCAGGTAATCTACAGAATTTTGCCTCATTGTTGAGTGGAATTGTAGCCCATTGTAAATGGCCTCACAATCCCAAGTGAGCAGGATAGAGAGGAGTATTGGCTGTCTGTGGCCCAGGATGTGAATGCTATTGGGAGAAGGAAAATGAGAAAGGAAAGTCATGTTATATCCTTACCCAGTGTGAAGAAACTGTCCAGCGATGTCTATCTCATTTGATTGAACGGCATGAATTCAATCTAAGCAGTGAATTGGTCAAGCAATCTATAAGAAAACTCTAAACAGTGAATCTAGAGGGAGGAAAGAAAAGGGAGAAACACACACACACACTCGCACACACACACATACACACACACACACACACATACACGCACGCATGTGCAAGTGAGTTAGGAGTAAGACCCTCACAGAGGGAGAAAAAATAGTAGTGAGGTAGAGCTATGTTGATGTAGCAGTGGCTAAATACATTATGGGGTCAAAGTGATGGGGCAGGGCTATTTAACAGACACAGAAATGCAAAGTGGTCTTAATTACATCAACAAGATCTACAAACATGATGCTACAGGGAAGGGGACCATTAGGTAGGACCAACTCCTGCCCACATGAAAGAGGCCTTTCTTTCAAATGAGACAGCCACAGTCCCTAATGAGGGATGTCACAGATCGTGGGTGTCCTGGGCCACCACAGAGAGCTTTATTTGAACTGAGAATGTGTGCACCAGCACCCTACCTTCTATTCTTTTCCAGGGCATGCCAGCCATTGTTCACAGATTCTCTTTTCAGAATCTCAAGAAGCAGAAAAGGGAACAGAAACCATAAAATAGCAGGCTGGACTTGAAAGCCTTCCCTGGACAGCGTTTTCAGAATGTGATTGTGTGCAATCACAGTGAAGTGTCGGACAGCAGTTCTCAGAGTGGGAACCTGTGATCCAGTGAAGTGGAAATTCTGCGGTGGGCTCAGCGGTTCGTAAGACAAGCCCTGCAGGTGCTGCTGGAGCCTGCTGACCTTCAAGAACAAGTGACTGAGGGAGGGCATCCAGTTGCAGACTCAGAGTTCCCAGATTCTAATGCCAGCGCTGCTGTTTACTGTGATGTCATAGAGCTGGTATATGCATTACAGAGAAAGGCTGTGTGGAGGCTGCTGATGGAAGAGTCTAGACTCACATTCTGTGAATGATACCTTGGGAGTTAGGCACTGAAAGTCTGTTGACTGGGAGGCTTCCTGGGGGAGCTTTTCCTTTTTGTGTTTTCTTCCTCTCTGCCTTCTTGGATGCTCTGAGTTCTGAAGGACATTGTCTTGTCTCCTACTACTATGAAGTTTAGGAAATTCTGCCCTACGGGTACCCTGCTGGTGAGTATAAGCACTCCACTCAGAGCTCTGCAAACACAGGCCCACTCTGGCTCTTGCTTTGTTTCATGGGATATGGGTGGAAGAAGCAGGCTTAACCCAGCTTATCCCCTGTGGTGGCACTGTCCCAGATTTTCCCCTTTGGTGACACTGCTCTTCTTAAACCCTGAAAAGGAATGAAGAGAAACTAATATTTCTGTGGTTGAGCTGACATTAAAATGGGAAAAAGCACATCACTGGAATTAGAATGTGTCCCATTCATTAGTCACTTTTTCTTCTCAAATTAAAATGTCCCTGCAAGCAGGAAAAGAACAAGCCCTTGATGACTTCATAACTCATTATTTCTCAGGAATATAGTTAATTCCCAGTAGAGAGGACTCTGGAATCGATTTTTCATTTCTATAAGTCACTGAATGGTAGTCAGTCTCACATACCCTCATGAAGGATAATATATACTTTTTGAAGAGTTGGCTGAGACTGACCAGGTGATGTGGTTGCTGTTGATGGAAACCTTTTGGGTTGCTGCTGAAGACCTGTTTTCCATTGAAGGTCATCTTAGGCTTTTAGAAATTGAATTCAGTTAGACTTTTTCCTCTCAAGGTTTTCCCAGGTTTGCCCATAGCCATTTTGATGGCCACAGTATACTGTCTAGGCCATCAGAAAGGAATGTGTCAGACATCAACTATTGGTTTGGGATAAGAAGGAATCTTTTCTGGCACTAAGATGTTTGCTGGAAAGATCTGATGCTTTCTGGGATTGTCTTGGCCTCCACAACACACAGACCACTCTGAGCTTGAGGTTTATCCACGCTCTAGCTGTGGACTCTCAGAGGTCCATAAGATTTACTTAGTGCATCATTGAGCAGACCAGCTCAGTGTTCATCCCTGTTGTTAGAGCAGGGATACAGTTCTGAGCATGTTTCAAGTATCTCATGCTGTACCAAGGGAGGGACACATGGCTCCCATGAGAATGATAATCTAGCCATTACATAACCCCCAAAGTTAATAGACTGAGAGCATAGATCATCACAGAAATTATCAGTGGCATCTCACCCTGGACTTCAAGGAATTGTTGGTTTGCAAACAAGATCTCTGTGCTGAGTTTACAGTTTGCAGCTATATAAATACAAGGGAAGTAAGGCGGCACTGATAAAGCCCACCTCAGAAAATGCGCACTAAATCTAACATTTTATAACTCGATTCCTCATCAATATGCTCACATTTATTCTCACAGCAGTGATTACATATACTTTATGATCCAGAACAACAAAACATGAACAAGCAAATTGTTTTAGGGTTGATTATATGATAAAGTCTAGTTCTTCAGTGGTATTGACAACCTCCATGTACTGTTTAAATAGTGGCTGGACATTCTTGTTCTTATTTGAGCCACTGTTGAGAAGTATTCCATCTCCATATATGACAGTTTAAGTTTGGGGGGGGTCTTGACCAGGAGAATATTCCTGTATAGGCTCAACGAGTAGACTGAATAACAGCCCTACCTCCAAATCTCAGATCCCAAACTTTGTAAACTGTGGAAGCCCCTGTATATGGTGAAAAAAGGGATTTTGAGGTAGGTAGAAGATACTGGCTCACAATGCCTCTGTGACTTTCCAGACACAGAGGAGCTATAGGAAACCATATAAGAAAGAAATTAAGAGGCTGGCCTTGAAGATTATATTGACACAGCCATAGAGCAAGGAATGCTGAAGCCATCAGAAGTGAGACATATTGATTCATTCGGCTTCTGCTTTCTACTCTGTAATTCTGATTATGGGGCACCCTGCCTTTGGTTTGTAAGAAAGTATTCTATTTTGTTCTGCAAAGTTTGTGGTAATTTGTTACAGTACCAACAGGAAACTCATACAGTACATACCCCCTAAGGGAATGAAGAACAGAGGCGTAGTGCCAAATCAATTCCAGTGGCTATCTCTGAGTATCACTGAGTTCAGCTCCTGACTCTCCCATAAGACACTTACATTCCTCTTCTAGACAAAGCAACTGCTACCAGTTCTCTAGCCACTCCCAGGAAACATAAGTCTCAGATACTAATTCTGTTCAAGATATGGAAAAATGTAACCATCAAACACATTCGCACACACACAGAGAGAGAGAGAGACAGAGAGAGAGGAGAGAGAGAGAGAGAGAGAGAGAGAGAGAGAGAGAGAGAGAGAGAGAGAGGGAGAGAGAGGGAGAGAGAGGGAGAGAGAGGGAGAGAGAGGGAGAGAGGGAGAGAGAGGGAGAGAGAGAAGGGAGGAGAGGCTGGGGAGATAGCCCAGTTGGTAAACTAATTCTTTTGCTATCATAAGTACCTGAATTTGGTCCCTAGGACTCACAGAAAAGTGACAGGTGTAGTGGTATGTAGTTGTCAACTTAAAGCTAGGTAGACAGAAATGGAAGGAACTTGTAACTTCAATGGCAGGCCATATAGCCTCATTAGTGAACTCCAGGACAATAAGAGGCCTTGTGTTCAAGAACGTAGATGGTATTCATGGTGACTACAAGGTTTTTACTCTGAACTCCACACACATGTTAAAAATTTTCTATCAGCCTTGCCTAACATCTAATGTCATTATAGATTGTCCCTGAGCATAATGGATCTGGAATAAATGGTTTATTCTCCTATCCTCTGAAATAGCTAAGCCATTTTGAGACGTGTCACTATCTGTGTTTATACTTCTAAAATGTCAGTTGCATATCCGGATCCTCAGATGTTTGGGGTAGTAACACTTATGTGATGGTTAGTAGTCTCAAGACTGGGTGACTGAATTTCATTAATTCGGGAGTTCATCATAAGTATGCCAAGTATTACCAGTGCAGGAAGCATCCAACCAGATTCCCTTTGCTAAAATCAGTGACAACATGCAGCATGTGCTTATCTTCATACCTATCCTTAGGTCCGTGTGCCTGTTGAAGATTCTGAGTATCTCCAGATCTTAATAATTGTTCACAAGGTCCCTAGAACAGGACCTGTTAAGCCAGGCACTGCAGGCAAATTATGTTACCTTAAGTCTCATTACTAATGTCAATAAGCCACCCTTAAGCATAATCTCCTTTAATTTTAATATCTTCACAGGAAACAATTGTAATTCTTATCTCACAGGATTTTTCAAAGATTGAGAAATGCATGTAAAATATATAATGTGATGTCTCCCACTAAGATAGGAAACAAGACAGATACACTCTTTATTCTCTTTCAACAACATACTGGAACTCTTAGCTAAAACAGGAAGGTGTGGAAGTAAATAAAATTGTATGGATTGAAAAGGAAGATACATAGACATCTTCATAGATGACGTGGTTATAGAAAAATGGAAAGAGCTAAAACTAGCAAGGTATTTATTGCATTACATAATAGCTTTGGAAGAGGAGAAAAATTTAAATGATAGATAGATAGATAGATAGACAGACAGAGACATAGGATTTTAATAAGCCAAATTGTAAACTTTATGTAAGTAAATTTATCAGTAAATAAAAAATAAATGATGAAAATATTTTTAATAAATTTTCATTGAAATAGAATATCACTCCCCCTTCCTCCCTCCAGCCCCTCCCAGCTACACTCCCTCAAGTCTCCCATGTCTCCTGAAAATATAAACCTTTGACAAGTATTATTGCTTTTTTATATCTGTATTTTGACCATAATATTTCCAATGATCCTCTCCTCAGCCTCCTCTGCCCCCCTCCCTTTCCCCACACTGCTTCTTCTTTACTTTCTCCTCATTTACAAGGGACAGGTATTATTAACTTTGTCATAAGCATGTAGGAATTAGCTTCCCTGTGCTTTACTTAAGAGCCTTAGACTTTTGTAATGAATAGAATAGGGGAGCCTGTGAAGACACAGTAGGGAATACACAGGCAATGAAGACCTCAATTATATTAACTTAAGCAAGGTTGACTTGTATCAGTCTCTTGTGTACAAAGGGGATCTGGGCAGTTCTCAGAGATACTGGCTCTTTGGATTATTGCTATGTTGTCTTTATGCTGTCTTTAGAGTAAATCAATTACCTTGGTTCAAGGGGGTAGTTGGAGCTCAAGCTATCATTTATTAGTGCTCAGCAACATAAGGGAAGAACGGATGCAAAATGATCTGGCAAACGGGTAGCTTTGTCTTCCTAAGGCAAAGTTATGAAGTCTGTATGACTGTTTCATCTGTTTCCCATTGGTCAGAAATTAGTAACTTATCTAGCTGTAAGTGAAGCTAAGAACCTTGATGATGGGTCCAGCTAAAATTTGAAGGATCTATAACTGTGTGAGAAGAGGAGAAAATTTTCATTATTATGTCCTATATTCCAAGTGCCAAAAGTCATCATGCCATAATGCATACTGGCCTAGTAGTAGAGTAAGACTACTGATAGACTCAATGTAAAAGGATGTGGTCACTTTCAATTTCAAGCTGGTAGTATAAGTCAGTCCCCTTCTTTGACTCTGGATGTCATGCCTCAACAAACATAATGATGATGTTTCTGTTACAAAGTGGAATAAGAATTAGGTACTACTGGATCAGAAATCCACTTTTCCTTTGAGTAGTTGTATTAGTTTCATCTTTTAAATTTCAGTTGTACCACTCTGTCAATGGATATGACATCAATATCCAAGGATGCTGTACATTTGAGGCCATGCAGTGCTTTTCCCTAACAGTTTCAGAGTTCCAGAACTTTCTTTAAGGTATTTTTATTCATCTTGGATTGATTTCTACACAGTGCAAGAAAGAGATAGGAATCTGGCTTTTTATTTTCTAAGATCATTTGTTGAAGAGACTGTCTTATTTTTTTTGTTTGTTGTTTGTTTCCTTCTCCAATTTAAATTACATGAAGAACTCAAAACAACACCAAAAGCCCAACTCATACACAGGCTAATGAAATGAGTGGACCGTTTTCAAAAGAAGAAATGCATATAAACATAGGAAAGATTTTTGACATCATTACCTATCAGGGAAATGCCAATTAAAATAAGATTCCAGCTCACCCATTTCAATGGGTATCATTAAGAAAACAAACAGCAAATGCTGGTGAAGATGTGGGGAAAGGGATAGAAATCGGCCCACCCACTTTGAAAATCAGTGTGTAGATTTTCAACACACACACACACACATACACACACACACACACACATACACACGCACTCACAGACAGGCAGAGAGAGACAGAGACAGAGAGACAGAGAGATGGTGGAGGGCAGGATGCCGCTCATCTGTAACTTATGTGTATGTACCAGAAGGATTCTAAGGTAGCATTCTACAAAGTATCAGCACACCTATGTTTATTGCTGCAGTGACCCTTAGAGCCAAGCTATGGAATGAGCCTGGTGTCTACTGACAGGTTAGTGGGTAAAGAAACATGGTATATATACATACATACATAATAGAGTTTTCATCAGTCATAAAAATGAAATTATATTATTTGTTGGGAAATGGATGCATCTAGAGACTATAATACTGAAAAAGTAAGTCAAGAACAGATGGACAGGTAAGCATCACATGTCTTTTTCATCTGATAGTCATAGATTCTTTTTAGATACATTTAAACATTTGCATATGAAGTGAAAAGCAAAAGGGAGGTAAGGAAACTAAGGGGAGGGTATGGGGTTAATTATCAAAGTACATGATATATTTTAAATTATCCACAAGAAACCTAACACATTGTACAATGAAAATTAGATATCAGTAGATAGGTGAAATTCCTGGCTTATAGTTGATGTAATAAGAAAGATTATTTTTCTTTTAATATGTGTCACTGAGAGTTGGTCTCATATTTTCTGTAGCCCCATAGTATCCCCTTAAGTCTTTTTTATTCTCAATCTGGATTCTTTTTCCAATTAGTTGACATGCAAAGGTATAGCACCAGGGCATTCTAGACACACTACCAGCTATATCAGTGGTTATACTTGTAGAAACCTAGGAAATCCTCCATAGCCAGGACTAGAACTTAGCCAGAAACACACAGAGCATACCAGCTATGCCTAAGACTTCAACTATTGTAAACATCTCTGTATCTTAAAGTTGTCTCTCATTATGGCTGAACCGTACATTTCTTGAGTTTGCTGGGACAAATATGAGCTCTTTAGTTCATGATGCAAACTAAGGTGGTCTGAATTGACAAAGGACCACATTTAGGTATCAGGGTACCATTAAACCTGGATTGCTTGCTTCTCCCATTCTCATCCTTGCTGACAGCACTCTGTTCATCTAGTCATAGGATTCACTAAGAGTGACTTAATATCAGCTGGATTCATTATTAGTGTTGGCATAACAATTCCACAAATGGCATGTCTCAAATGATAAAAAATGGATTCTCAGATCTGGAAGTTAGAAGTCAGGTATTAAGGTGTTTGTGGCAGGGCATGTTCCCTAGGGAATTCTGAGTAGATTTCTCTGCAACTGCAAACCTTCTTATGGTGGCTAGAAGTCCTGGGTCTTCCTTGGCTTGTGGACACATTTCCTTCATCCTTGTCTCTGTTGTCACAGGAGGGTCTCCCTGTGTGACCCTGTCTCGTCTCTTAGAATGATGTCAGTCATATGCAGTCAGGTCCCACTCCTATACATGATTTTAAGATGCTTGTATGCATAAAGACATGCATCAGTAGTAGAAGTTAGGAATTTTAACTTTATCAAGAATTCAATTAAATCTTTGATATTTATAGAATTGTGTGAAATTAAGGAATAAATAATAAATCAAAAGTTTGCCTTAAGTGTGTTCAGTCCATTGCAATTGTTGTTTGATAACCCTAATTAGCAGATGAGAATGGGTGGAGTGGTGTGCAGCTGAAATTGCAGACATTTAGGACACTGGGTGAGCTTAGGAAATGTCTTGAAAGTGGACAGCACTGCCATATCCATTTCCCAAGAGGAAAGATTCTCCCCACCTGGCCAGGAGGTGCCTTAAGCACTTGGGAGGCAGTGGCAGGTGGATCTCTGAGTTTGAGGCCAGCTTGATCTACAAAGTGAGTTCTATGACAGCCAGGGGTACAGAGAGAAACCCTGTCTTCAAAAACCAAAGATACCAAAAACCCCAAAGAACAAAACTCAAAACAAAAGATTCCTCTCACCTGGTTATGAGTGAAGCTGGGGTGTTGAGGGAAGAACGAGCCATTTAAACAGTTGCATAGTGTGTGACTGTGTGGATGCTTGGGTGTGCCTGCCTGCCTGTGGGTGACTACCAGTGTGCTTGTAAATGATCCCATAACTGTGGGTTTGTGTGCATGTGGATGAAGTGCACGTGTGCCTAGTGAATGTTGTGTGTTTCTGGGAGAGGCAAGTGGAGGGAATGCCAAGGTGTTAACAGCAGTTAGGAGATGGGTGGGGAGAAAGGACCCTTACTGGAACAGCCATCTAACTGTACACGACTTGGGTGTGACTTTCTGGTGAGAGGGAACACAGAAGAGTTTACAAAATTAGAAACCTAAAAGCCTGTGCCAAGTCTATATTGGGTTGCCGTATGCTTCTCTTCCTCCAGTATTTAGGATGAATGGCTATAGGCCAGATCCAATTGTAACTTTTGTCTCTGACTTCATTTTAATGAGAAACAAACACTCGTATTCTTTTTATGTTGTCATATGTAGAAGACTTTATCCCCTCCACCCTCGTTCTTGGTTCTGCTCTAATATAAGAACAACCAAACAGATTGAGAGCAATCTTGCCAAGAAAGTTGTACTGTGGGGATGAAAACGCACAGAGGGGAGTTTTAGTTCTGAAGATGTAAGGCATTTACAGAAAGTAGACATCAGAATCATAGTGCATGGACACATTTTGTAGTGATCATTTTATTTGCCTTTAGCAATGAGTCTCAAAGTACAGAGAAGCCAAAAAACTATTTGGGGATTTTATATCAGTGAATCATCCTTATCTTTACCAATTCCACTTAATTTTCTTAGACTTTTATTTATTTATTTTTTGCCTGCAGAGATGTATCTTTTTTCTTTTCTTTTTTAAAATTTTATTTAAATTAGAAACAAGCTGTATTTACATGTCAATTCCAGTTCCCTCTCCCTCCCTTCCTCCCCTGCAGCCCACAGATCCCCTATCCCATTCTCTTTTTGATTTCCAGGGAGGATGACCCATTTCATGAGGGATCTTCAAAGTCTGTCATATCATTTGGAGCAGGGCCTAGAACTTCCCTCATGTGTCTAGGATGAGAGAGTATCCCTCTATGTGGAGTGGGCTTCTAAAGTCCATTCGAGTACTAGGGAGAAATACTGATCCACTACCAGAGGCCCCATAGTCCAGGCCTCCTAACTGAAACACACATGTCAGTCTGGGGTCCATGTGCTCCCTCTTGTTCAGGTCAGCCTGGTCTTGACCCATTTGCTCATCACTCCTTTCTTTCTCTGCAACTGGATTCCAGAGTTCAACACAGTGTTTAGCTGTGGGTGTCTGCTTCTGCTTTCATCAGCTACTGGATGAAGGCTCTAGGATGGCATATAAGGTAGTCATCAATCTCATCAGAGAAGGGTATTTAAGGTAGCCTCTCGACTATTGCTTAGATTCTTAGTTGGGGTCAACCTTGTGCCAGATTTCTCTTCAAACCTATAATGGCTCCCTCTATTATGGTGCCTCTTTTCTTGCTCTCCTCTATTCTTCCCCTGACTCAGTCTTCCTGCTCCCTCATGTTTTTCTCTTCCCTCATCTCCCCATCTTTCTCTTAACTCCCTCTTCACTCCCCCATGTTCCCAATTAGCTCAGAAGATCTTGTTCCTTTCCTGTTCTCCAGGGGACCACCATGCATGCCTCTTTTAGGGTCCTCCTTGTTTCCTAGCTTCTCTGAAGGTGTGGGTTGTAGGCTAATAATTCTTTTCTCTATGTCTAAAATCCATATGAGTGAGTACATACCATGTTTGTCTTTTTGTGACTGGATTACCTCACTCAGGATGGTTTTACTAGTTCAATCCATTTGCCTGTGAATTTCAAGATTCCATTGTTTTTTTTCTGCTGAGCAGTACTCTGTTGTGTAAATGTACCACATTTTCTCCATCCATTCTTCAATTGAGGGGCATCTAGGTTGCTTCCAGGTTCTGGCTATTACAAATAATGCTGCTAGGAACATGGTTGAACAGATGTCTTTGTTGTATGAATGTGCATCTTTTGTGTATATGTCTAAAAGTGGAAATGCTGGATTTTGTGGTAGATTGAGTACCATTTTCCTGAGGAACTGCCATACTGATTTCCAAAGTTGTTGTAACAGTTTGCACAACCACCAGCAGTGGAGGAGTGTTCCTCTTTCTCCACTTCTCCAGTATAAGCTGTCATTGGTGTTTTTTGATTTTAGGATTCTGACAGTAGTGAGATGGTGTCTCAGAGTTGCTTTGATTTGCATTTCCCTAGTAACTATGGATTTTAAACACTTTTTTATGTGTCATTTTAGATTCCTTTATTGAGAATTCTCTATTTAGTTCTGTACCCCACTTTTTAATTGGATTATTTAGTGTTTTGGTGACTAGCTTCTTGAGTTCTTTGTGTATTTTGGAAATCAACTCTCTGTCAGATGTGGGATTGGTGAATATATTTTCCCATTGTGTGGGCTGCCGTTTTGTCTTGTTGACTGTGTTCTTTACCTTACAGAAGCTTCTCAGTTTCAGGAGGCCCCATTTATTGTCAATCTCAGTGTCTCTGCTACTGGTGTTGTGTTCAGGAAGCAGTCTCTTATACCAATTGGTTCAAGGGTACCACCTACTTTCTCTTCTAAGAGGTTCAGTGTGTGCATTTATGTTAATGTCTTTGATTCATTTGAACTTAAGTTTTGTGCATGGCTAGCATCCAGTTAAGACAGCACCATTTTTTGAAGATGCTTTCTGTTTCCCATTGTATAATTTTAGCTTCTTTGTCGAAACCAGGTGTTCATAAGTATGTGGGTCTATATCAGGGTTTTCAATTCAATTCCATTTCTACCTGTCTATTTTTTGCCCAGTACCAACCTGTTTTCAGTACTATAGCTCTATACTAGAACTTGAAGTCTAGGATAGTGATGCCTCTGGACATTCCTTTATTGTAAAAGGTTCTTTTGGCTACCCTGTGTCTTTTGTTTTTCCATATAAAGTTGAAAATTATTCTTTCAAGGTCTGTGAAGAATTGTGGTGGGATTTTGATGGGGATTGCATTGAATCTGTAGATCAATTTTGGCAAGGTTGCCATTTTTACTATGTTGATCCTAGCTATCTAAGAGCATGGGCAAGATTTCCATTTTCTGGTGTCTTCTTTAATTTCTTTCTTTAAAGACTCAAAGTTCTTGCTATACAGGACTTTCACTTGTTTGGTTAGTGTTACCCCAAGATATTTTATGTTGTTTATGGCAATTATAAAGGGTGATACTCCTCTGATTTCTTTCTCAGCCCATTTATCTACTGTATATAGAAGAGCTACTAATTTTTTTGGGTTAATCTCCTATCCTGCCACTTTGCTGACAGTATTCATCAGCTGCAGGAGTTCCCTGGTAGAGTTTTTCGGGTCACTTATGTAAACTATCATATCATCTGCAAATAGTGAAAGTTTGATTTCTTCCTTTCCAATTTGTATCTCCTTGATCTCCTTTTCTTGTCTTATTGCTCTAGCAAAAATTTCAAGTACAATATTGAAGAGGTATGGAGAGAGTGGACAGTCTCGTCTTGTTCCTGATTTTAGTGGAATAGCATTAAGTTTCTCTTCATTTAGTTTGATGTTGGCTGTTGATTTACTGTATATAGCTTTTATTATGTCTAGGTATGTTCCTGTTATCCCTGATCTCTCTAGGACCTTTATCATGAAGGGGTGCTGGATTTGGTCAAAAGCTTTTAAGCGTCTAGTGAGATGATCATGTGTTTTCTTTTGCAGTTTGTTTATATGGTGAATTACATTGATGGATCTGCGTATGTTGAACTATACCTGCATCCCTGAGATGAAGCCTAGTTGATCATGGTAGATGATTTTTCTGATGATCTTGGATTTAATTTGCCAGTATTTTTGTATCAATGTTCATAGGGTTATTGGTCTGTAGTTCTCTTTCTTACTTGTGTCTTTGTGTGGCTTGGGTATCAAGGTGATTGTAGCCTTGTAAAAACAGCTTGACATTGACCCTTCTGCTTTTATTGTGTGGAAGACTTTGAGGAGAATTGGTATTAGCTGTTCTTCGAATAGCTGGTAAAATTCTGAAGCCATCTGGCCCTGGACATTTTCTGGTTGGGAGTCTTTTGATGACTGCTACTATTTCATTAAGCATTATAGGTCTATTTAAATTGCTTATCTGTTCTTGATTTAATTTGGGTAAGTGATATCTATTCAGAAAATTGTCCATTTCCTTTAGATTTTTGAATTTTGAGGAGTACAGGTTTTCAAAATATGACCTGATGATTCTCTGGATTACCTCAGTGTCCATTGTTATTTCCCCCTCTTCATTTACGGTTTTGTTAATTTGCATGTTCCTTTTCTGCCATTTGGTAAGTTTGGATAAAGGTTTGTCTATCTTGTTGATTTTCTCGAAGAACCAATTCCTTGTTACATTGATTCTTTGTATTGTTTTCCTACTTTCTACTTTATTTATTTCAGTCCTCAATTTGATTATTTATTGGTGTCTACTCCACCAGGTTGAGTTTGCTTCTTTTTGTTCTAGAACTTTCAGCTGTTCTGCTAATTCTCCAGTTTCTTCATTTGGGCACTTAGTGTTATGAATTTTCCTCTTAGCACTGCTTTCAAAGTGTCCCATAAGTTTGGGTATGTTGCATCTTCATTCTCATTGAATTCTAGGAAATCTTTAATTTCATTTTTTATTTCTTCCTTGAACCAGGAATGGTGCAATTGCGCATTGTTCAATTTACATGAGTTTGAAAGTTTTCTGCAATTCGTGTTGTTGTTGAATTCTAACTTTAAAGCATGGTGGTCTGATAAGATACAGGGGTTATTCCAGTTTTTTGTACCTGTTGAGGTTTGCTATGTTGCTGATTGTGGTAGATTTTACAGAAGGTTCCATGTGGCACTGAAAAGAAGGTATATTCTTTTGTGTTTGGATGGAACGTTCTATAGATGTTTATTAAACTCATTTGAGTCATAACTTCTATTACTCCCTTTGTTTCTTTGTTATGTTTCTGTGTGGTCGTCCTGTCTCGTGGTGAGAGTAGAGTGTTGATGTCTCCCTCTATAAGTGTGTGAGGCTTTATATTATATTTGAGTTTTATGAATGTGGATGCCTTTTATTTTGGGGCATAGATGTTCAGAATTGAGACTTCATGTTGATGGATTTCTCCTGTGATGAATATGAAGTGGCCTCCTTCATCTCTTTTGACTGATCTTAGTTTAAAGTTTAATTTGTTATATATTAGTATTGTTATCCCTGCTTGTTCCTTGGGTCCATTTGTTTGGAAAATCTTTTCCCAACCCTTAACTCTGTGGTACTGCCTGTCTTTGAAGTTGAGGTGTGTTTCTTGTAAGCAGAAGGATGGATTCTTTCTTCATATGCATTCTGTTAGCCTGTGTCTTTTTATAGCCGAGTTAAGACCATTAATATTGAGGGATATTAATGACCATTGATTGTTCATTCTTGTTTGTTTTGGACTTGTTGGTGGTGGTGGAATTATTTGTGGATTTCCATCCCTTTTGTCTTTTGTCTTTTGGGAAAGTAGGATTATCTATTGCCTGTTTTTCTGGTTGCAGTTAACTTCCTAGGGTTGGAGTTTTCCTTCTAGAACTTTCTGTTGGACTGGATTAGTGGATATTTATTGTTTAAATCTGGTTTTGTCATGGAATATCTTATTTTCTCCATCTATAGTAATTGAAATCTTTGCTGGGTACAGTAGTCTGGGCTGGCATCTGTGGTCTCTTAGTGTTGGTAGAATATTTATCCAAGACCTTCTGGCTTTCAGAGATCCATGGAAAAGTCAGGTCCAATTTGTATAGGTTTGCCTTTATATGTTACTTGACCTTTTTCCTTAGCTGTTCTTTTTTTAATTTTTTTATTATGTTATATGCACTGGTGTTTTACCTGCATGTATGTATGTGTGAGGGTGTCAGATCCAGAAGTTGATTGCCATGAGGGTGCTGGGATTTGAACCTGGACTCTCTGGAAGAACAGTCAGTGCTCTTAAACAACTGAGCCATTTCTCCTCCCCCCTTCCTTAGCTGTTTTTAATATTCTTTCTTTATTTTGTATGTTTGGTGTTTTGATTATTATATGGCAAGGGAACTTTTTATGGTCCACCCTATTTGGTGTTCTATAAGTTTCTTGCACTTTCATTGACATGTCTTTTTTTACATTGGGAAAGTTTTTTTATGATTTTGTTGAATATGTGTTCTGCATTTTTGAGGTGTGTTTCTTCACCTTCTTCTATACCCATTAATCTTCGGTTTGGTCTTTTCATGGTGTGCATATTTCTTGGATATTTTGTGTTAGGGATTTGTTGGACTTAAGATTTTCTTTGGTTGATGAATCTATTTCTCCTAGTGTATCTTCAGTGCCTGAGATTCTCTCTTCCATCTATTGTAACCCGCCTTCACTGCCTTCTCAGCCTAGATGTTGCCTTCCTAACAAACTCCCAGGTAACCCTGAAAATGCTGGCCTATGAAGCATACTTTAAATATTGAGTCACTGTATGTACCAAGTGGGAAGAAAACCAGAAATAATATGTGCTGTCATTGGGCATCACCAAATTGATAGCTTTCCTAAATCTTTCATGTGCATTAACTCTAGTTCTCAGAATACTCTTTTCCTGACAAATATTATTGTTCCCACTTTATGAAGAAACTAAAATTCATAGGCATTGGTGAAGTATCATAGTCAAAATTTACACTTGCAACTCACTACACAACTGGATCCTTCCCACAATGGCTTTCATCTTTGTTGCTTTCTAGGCCTGTGATCGGTTCTCTGAATTATCACATCATTTTGATTAGAGATGCCTCTGTTCAATAGATCTTCATGGAACAACAGGGATGCTCTGGAACCATTTTTTTCCAATATGGTAGTCGTGTGTACTGATCAATGTGGCTAATGTGTGGGAGGAAGTAAATGGTTAATTTAATCTAATTTTAATTAAAGATTCAAGTAGCCATATGTAAATAATGACTAGAACACGTGGCTTGTTTTTAGTGACTTTATTAGCGATAATGTGGCTTTATGGAAATGATCCTAAAGGACAATGATATTGCTGTGAAAGGCCATCTGGTTGTGCACTGGGGGTGTATGCCACAATCACTCCTTACAGCCGTGTTCATAACCTTTACTTCCTCCTGATAGCACACTGTTTTAGACATCTTTCTTTTGGATTCACTTTAGTTAAGCATACGTTCTCACCATGGTGCATTGTCCAGGGCATTACAAAGAAAAGTGAAGGTCAGTTCAGGGAGGAGGAGGATGCAGTGTGGTTCCTGGGCTGACTAGAATGGAGAATGGAGAGCATCCTTCCCCTACCTGGGGATTAGGGGAAGAGGATGTTATCAGAGGCTTCCCTTCATCTTGGGACTTTTGACAATCAGAGTGCTTTCAGGTAAAAATACAATGAACCCTGACTCCAACCGGCTAAACAATAAAGAAGTATACTACATCACACAATTGGAGATCCAGGGGTAGTGGGTATCAGAGGAAGCTGACTTGGTTGCTCAGTGATGCCTTGAAAACCCTGTATTCTATGTTTACCCTCTCTGGGTTTTAACCTTGACCTTGAATTTACCTTCATGCCAATAGCAAGATGGCATATGATGCTGTGGGAATCTCTGAAGAGAAGAACGTATTTCTGCAGCTCTGTCTTAGCAGCAAGGGTGTTTCCACAGGAGTGTTGATGCTCATAGACGCTTTGTGTGTCTTTGGTTGTAATGGGATATTTCTCTATGATAATCAGATCTGTCTTGGATTAGGGATGGGATCAGCTCTTGCATGGGCTTTGTGGCAGTAGACATTACTTATGAATGAAATTGGGGTTCTAGCTACGAAGTAAAGGGGAAGACAGACCTAGTGTCTGCCACAAAAAACAAAGGTTGGATGTTGGTAAGAGTGGGGTTGCTGAAGCCTCCAGATGAGTAAAAAGTCCTGTGAAGAATATCAAGTTTGGTGACCCACCAATAGAAGCATAACCATGAGTGGACCAGTCCCTGGGAACTCTATATTCAGCTCAGTGCCCCACCCGCTGAGCCTTGTTAGGTCATGATAATGACATGGTGTTCCTAATTATCCACAGCTTGGGCACAACACACAGGCACCCGGAGATCCCCCACATACCCTGCAAGAAGCTGACAGGTGCTAAGAGAGCCAATGGGCCAGACAGGTTAAGAGTAGCATCTAATTTAAAACAAAAACAAACAACTTTGCTGTCAGAGCGTGTGTGTGTGTGTGTGTGTGTGTGTGTGTGTGTGTGTGTGTGTGTGTACATAATAGCATAAGTACCGAGGTTGCAGGATGAGTTGCAATTGCCTCTATCCGCTGAATCATCTCACCAAGCCCCAGAATCTCAGTACCATGTGTAAGGGCCTCTTTCTTCTTCTAGAGATGCTCCCAAGTCCTGTGTTTCAGGAGACCACCCTGGAGTTGACCTTTGCCTACTTTCTTGGCCTGTCCACTGTGCTGCTGCTTTTGTTTGTGCTTAGGTTCCTGATTCTGACTGAGTTTGGAGGACATTCTCAGGAGGTTGACTGTGACCTCATAGATTTGTCCTCTGTAGAATCAAAGGCCTAGGGATAAGTCAGCTTGACATCTTCCTCCCCTTTTGTAGATGCATGTAGTGAAGCCATGGCAAACATTCAGCAGCGTCAGGCTGGGACCTCGGATCACTGTGGCTCTGAACTAACCCCCATCTGACATGATGAATGTCACCTTGGCCTAACCTCTAGGGCAGCCTTTCCTGAGTTGGAATATAACTTCCTCAGGCTTCCTTCCTGCTTCTTTATCCTTGCTCCTCCAAAGCCCTGTGTGCAGGGTTGTCTTTTCCTTCAATACTTGTGTCACATCCCATGTTCCTGAAAGATTTCCTGAATTTATCAGTCGAGGCTTGCCCCTATCCCCTCTGCCACTCAACAAACTTGTCTCTGCCTACCCTTTCTCTCTACTTAACAGACCCATACAACAACAACAACACTCTCTTAAATGTTATGACTCTTCCTTTACTCACATGCTTCTTGTAACACAGCCACCAATCCGCTTAGAATTGTCTGGAGTCCTTATGATAATATGGGTCAGAATTTCCAAGTCTGTTCCACTCCCTCAAGTCAGATACTGTATTAAAACGACCAAAAAGTGCAACCCCAAGCTCATGTCCTAAACACTGAATTAAAGCCTGGAGAGAAGTGTGTGTGTGTGTGTGTGTGTGTGTGTGTGTGTGTGTGTGTGTGTGTGTGCGCGCGCACACACGCAAGCACCCGGTGCACACGTGGCTATGTACTGTGTGTGATTCTGCACTGTGTGTGATTCTCCTGAACTATGATTGGGAATGCTAGTTTGGTGCCTCTCCAAGTATTCATGTAGTTATCTGATTCCGGGTGTCTGTGTGGACGCAGTGAAATAATAACTCTTGCATTAGTTGTTAGCTTACAAATGAAAGCCAACATAGTGCCCTTGGTGGCTGGGGTACAGATTCACATGTAAGCCAGACAGCAAGTCCAGGCAATGTGACTATTTAGTGGTCTCAGCAATAAGATGCTGTGAACAGTTTTGTTTGTTTATTTGAAGGGTAGGCGTTAGGGACTTGAGCTAATGATAGCACCTAACATTGTGTGGTAAGTAGAATAATTAAGGAAGCATTAACCTAATTATTATCACCATCCACAAATACCCAGAGTGTCTGCCTTGTTTAGGACTCAGGAATTTTCCATTAGAGACTCCAAAAATAAACATCTTTCACCTGGCGTCACTTATAAGACAGTTGAGAAAGAACACAGGCTACAGGTGTGCTGACACAGCTATTTTTCCAAGGAAGATTTTCCAATCTTGATTCAGGCATATTTTTTCTAAACTCATTCCCCATAGTTATTAAAGGGCTGTAATATACCAGACACTGTGCTGATCCAAGGAGAGGGGATCATGGGAAGGGCAGAGATGAGAAGAGGTGGTCCCATTGCAGGAGAACAAACACATCTACCAAAAGAAAGGATATGAGCTAACCAAAGAATATACAGAACCCTATGTGAGAAGAGAACTCTTTCCCTATGAGTCCAGGGAAATTTGTCCCATCACCTAGGAAAGAACAACATGGCAGGGACTTCACCAGTCATGTTATGCTATCTTCTTTAGTATAATTCAGTCCCTGACCAATCAGAGCACCAGCAGGTACATACTTTTATCTTAGTATCATATGTTGCATGGATGCCCCTTTCTGGTAAGTGATGCTTCCTGTAAAGGTAATACCCTCCCCAGCACCTGGCAGACCAAAGCATCCATTTCGAGAGGGCATCCTGATTTTTCACTAGACACCCACAGTTCTTGGATGTAAAGAGGACTTAAAGTCAAAGACTCCTAAGTAGAAGCCCAAAATGGGGAGGGTCAACACCAAGTTGGCACAGTTAAAAGTTTGGCCAAAGTTTAGGGCTTAAAAAAAAACACAGGGCATGTGTGTCCCATTAGCTTTTTCTGTGGAGACATGAAAAATGCCTGCTTAACCCAGAGAATTCACCAATGACAGCCCAACGTAATTATCCTATCAAGTCTAGCTTGGTGAACAATGAATTTAACTTGGCTTAGTTATAGGAACATGGGTGAGGGGTTACCTGTCAGACATTGGGCAACTTCCAGGCAGTTATACCACTAAATAAAAGCCCTCCAGCAATCAACTGTTTGTATATATCCTGGGAGAGGAGCTGGGTGTCCTGTGACTACTTTGCTGCTTCCTGAGTCAAGAGTCCCTTGTATGTTTTCCTAAGCCTGCCCTCCCATTTGTAAGAGAATCTTTAGGGACCACATCTTGTGAGAACCCTCCTGTAGGTAATCACACTGTTCTCATATAATGCCTGGAAGACGAAGTTCCACAAGGCTCATTCTATCTTTAAAACCTATTGAACTTTACGTGGTGGAGCACGTGGATAGTTGCAGATATTCCAGAGTCGGAGGCAGGATGACCATGAGTTTAAATACAGCTTGGCCAAGAGGTGGAGGCAGGATGAGTTTAAATACAGCTTAGCCAATGTAGAAAGGCCCTGCCTGAAGAAGACAAACAAACAACAATAATAATAAAATATGGAGAGGAAAAAGAGTTGTAAAACTTTGGGGTCCAGTCAGGACTTTTGGGGGGAAACTGATTGACCAAAGCATATGAGAGTTTTCCCAGAAGCGAACCATTAAAGAGGAGGAACAATGTCAACTCTTTAGGCTGGATGTGAGAAGAAAATGTAAATTAGTGTCCGAGGTTGTAGAACCAGCAAGGACAGAGAGGGCACTTACACCCAGATTCCTCTAACTATAGATCTATTCTTTCAAGATGCATTTTGGAAGAGCTTTTTTTTTATTAGGATAAGGGGAATAAAGTCAGCCATTGCAGAGACAGGTATGACTAAGACAATGCCTTTGGGAGACAAGGCCATGTGATTTACATAGATTGTATAAGGGAAGTTACAACAGGTGAATGAACCTGGAAAGGCCATTTAAAGGGAACCTCATGTGCCTTACAAAGGCAGAGTTTCCAGACCTCCCTTAACCTGTTGGGTTCTATATAAGAGAATTATGTACCTTTACATTAACCCAACCTTCCTGCCTTTGGGTAAACACAGGAGTCTACTTTCCTTATTTATTACTTTAAATATCAAATACTTAAGCATTTTTGTCTAAAAAATAATCACAGCAATGGAAATTATTAGAATACAAGGTTTTCAAAGCCCATTCTGAGTCTGTTGGATAGTTTTTGTCTTCATTGCCTTGGATAGAACCTTATCCATGGAGAAGATGGAGAGGTCATCTCTCCTCTGTGGAAGAAATGAAGAAGAAGATGGGAGATACAAGAGCCACTTCAGAGGAGGAACAGATACAGGCTTTCCCAGTAAACTACTGGATGTCCAAGCTGCCTTGACTATGGAAGACTGTGTTTTGAGTGGGGTCGCTGTCCTATAAAAAGTTATATTCTAAGTGCAAGGATACCAGAGGGGGCGGAGTTTAGGCCCAACAGATACTGCTAGTTACATCAGGAGCTGCTTCATGTCAGTATGAGGAGATACATGATTTTCATTATTACCCCCTCCAAGTGACTAGGCTCTCTCCCAGATGCACATTGATTGTTATGACAACTGCTAATGATTGACGGGCTCGTGCTGCACACTGAGCACAGTAGGCTGTACTTGGGCCATACTTCATCAATCCCTACAACAACTCTACTAGTTAGTGCTTTTGTATCTTCATGGACAAATGGGGAACAGAGGCACAGAAAGAGGCGACCTGTCTGAGGTCCCATAGCTGGTAAACTATAGAATTACCTTTAGAACTCACCTGTCTCGGATCAGTCAGCCAGAATGGGGAAAGGATGTTTCAAAAGAGTCCAAGGGGTCATAGACCTGAGTTGAGTGGTGCACTCCTTAGATGAGTCCAGACTCTCAGCATACTGCTCTGGGCCACATTGTTACGCTACAACCCAGCAGTTCACCTAGGGTTTGAATCCATCAGTGCATGACTTCATAGACTCGGGTGCCCCCATGATCCAGTAGCTTCCCTAAAGCTCCACCTCAGAACATTGCTTATAGTGGGGGACAAGTTTCCAATCCATAAGCCCACTGACTGTCAGGGACCCTTCATGTCAAAACTGTAACACTATGGGGAGAAAGGCCATGCCCTTGGCTTTTACAATCCAGATACAAGAACTCTGAGCATTTTTAAACATTAATTTTCAAACAAGTTATAAATGGTGTTTAAATACAAACCAAGTTCTTTACTATCTGTTGATATGGACTTCAGTCTTGGTACCTACAAGAAATAAGTTTAACTTGTCTCCCATAGAAGCCTTTATTTACACTGGATTATTGGGCAGGGGGGAACATATATAATGTATTAAGGCCTTGAATTTATAAATGCAATCATTTAAAACTTAATAAAATTCTTTTGAAAACCACTTACAGATTATTTCTAATAGACTTATAACCTAAATTACCACTGTTAAATTTACCCTAAACTCTTATGACATGGATACTGTCAAGCTCTAGTTCTGGTGGGTTTGGTGCCTAATTCTAGATGCATCAGTCAGATCCCCAGCGTAATCTTATAATGATGGACCTCAGAATGTATGACCCTAGAAAGGGAAAGAATGAAAGAAATCTCTCAGAAGTTGTAATGTGTTGCCACATAACTGGCAGAGACTGAACATACGATGCTAGAACAATGGACCTGTATTGCTTTGAAGAAGCAACTTCAAGAATGAAAGTCAATAAAACCAGCTGAACATTCTCTGAATGTAGGAGGGGCACAGGAGAGTGAGCATCCTTGGGTTGACCATGATACCATCATTGAAGTTTTCACAAGTCTGGAAAAACCAGAATAAAGTTCTGCCCCACCTAAAATGAAGTCAGGTGAAGCCCGTCATGCTTTGCATACATGGTGATGCTTTCTTTAGAAAAGACCTCTGAAGAGGACACATGAGAGGACAGTTTTGCCTGTGGGCTCAGGTCCACAGGCTGTGTGACTCTTAGCTCTGATTAAATAACAGAATTTTCCCACAAGGCCTGGCAATCCTTCAGTCTTCTGAGACCCACAAGTAACCTCTGAACCAAAGCATGTGCTTCCATGTGCCAGGAGACTGAGAATGGCACCCCCAAAGCTGCCATGCCTTGCCCTCCAGACCCCTTCCTGTCTATCATACCAATAGCCTCTTTCCATTTGCAAACAGTCTCATTGTCTTTCTCGATGTCTTGTTTGGAAAAGGGAGTGGAGGAAGGAATATTTGCATAGATTTACAGGACAAAGATTGTGCTTATCCCTATCCTCCTCTCTTTGACATGATGGGGTCGGCAATGGACCATTCTTTCTTGTCTGTATTTTCATAGAAATATCTGGGGAATGGCTCAAGAAAAAGTCTGGTTACTCTCTTTCCACCGGCAGAGCAATTTTTCCCTTTGTGGGCACTGACTGTGTCCAGGTACTTGCTGCACTGGGAGAGGGAGTGGGGTTCAGTGTGTGTCCTGCTGTGTGAACACTCAGGATTGCCACTGTGTCTCATCTCTCGTATTCTTCACTGTACCTGCAGAGAGCTCCTTCCCATTGCTGGTTAGTGAGAATAATGCAAGGAAGGAAAAAGACAAGAAGTGGGGGGGGGGGGGAGGAAGTAAGAAGGGAGAGAAGAAAAGAGAAAATAAAAGGGGAATTTTTAAAAATAAGTCTACTTATTCGCTAAATGTTATGTACAGAACCACGGATGTGGAAATAGTGGCCCCATTAGTGTCTTGGCTAAATGCTTGCTGGCCTGACTACTTCATCTCTAGATGGGAGAAACTGGGTTCAGTCATCATTGTATACTCAGGGCTCTGTGTGCAGAAGACACAATGAGTGGGTGAGTATGCTTCCCAAACTGAGGACAAATAGATGAGTGATTAACAATGAGGAGGAGTGAAGATTTAAGAATTAGAACCATAGTGACAGGTACTCACTAAGTGTAATTCTTACGCATGCGGCGACATTAGATAGAAAATTCTGTGCTGTTTCCCTTGAGGCCCAGTGCCAAGAATGAGTGGTGAAAGCACAAGGGAGAATCCAATCACTCAGAAAAGCTGGGCGTTAAAGGCTGAGAAGCAAGAGACTAGCACTTGGTAGCAAGTTGACTTTTAAAAGTTCCAACTAGTTACGTGTAAGGAGGGCTAAAGATAAACTAATTGTGAAACATCAGATTCCTTCTGCATCATCTTTTAATGACTCAACCCCCTGTTTGCAGAAGTTAGGAATGCACAAGTACACAATAGCCCTTTGAAGCCATTGAGCTGGCAAGAGCCAGTCCCCCCGGGGTTCAGCATTTGTTCACGGATTTAAGAAATATTCTCCATCTGGTATATGCCTCTTTACTAACATTTTGGAACAGAAAGAAAATGCAACCCATAGCTCTTACCTTTAACTTACTTTAGAACCTAATTAATTATGGATAAATGTTAAAGCAGTTGAACAACTAAAATAAATGGTAATTAAAAAAACGATAATACAAAAACTGTCATGGCTGGGCATGGAGGTGCATGCTTGTAATTACACAAGTGAGAGGAAGAGTCAAGAAGATCACATTCCAAGACCAACTTGGAATGCATGGTAGGTTTGAGACCAATTTTGGGGTATGTGCTGAGACTTTGTGTCAACAAAACAGCACAATGTCAGAAGAAATTCCTGAAGAATGGAATCCATGAATGCTCTTTATGTTTTGAGAACCATCATATTCCCCATCACAAGGATTCTAGAAGTCACATTCCTGTTACATGAACCTGCCTGACAGTTCAAATGGACCAAGAATGACGTATCACCAAACTGGGTCAATCAGGTTCTTTCCTATAAATTTAAAATTGAACAACTTTGGTTTGTATGACTTCCTTCATAAAGGAAATGAAACGACTGGTAATGGTCATTTTCTACAATGATTAAGTAAAGAATGTCATTTGCAGGGAGAGGAAAAACTGACCCAAATCAGTAAGAGGAAACAGTAGAAAAGGTACTCAAACTTCCGAGTACACTATATCCCTCATTGGAGCTCTCTCTGGTTCAGCTTTCTCCTCCTTGAAGTCATGAGGCACTTATCTATATCTGTAATAGTTCATTTGGCATCTCATAGGCATTTATCACTTAAAACATTGGGGATGCTGGGTCCAAGTCTGGGATATTTCCTAAGTACCTCCAGACCATATGTATTACTAGTACCTCCCACCAAAGAGCGTTGGTCCTTCCAAGTGTGTCCTCACTCTCCTCCTTCAGTCTCCAACGCACACAGGTGCTTCTAATATTTTATGTTGCATAAACCTTCTGTAAAATAAACATTCTCATCTTCATTTCACAGATAAATCCAACTTGCAAAGGAATTGGGTATTTTACCCAGCCCTACATATCTCATTAATAGCAGCACTGTATGATGAACTGTTGAGGCTGTGTGACTTCTGATTGCTCTCCTCTAGCTACTAAGCTACTCTGTGTCTCCTTCTTTCTGGTCGAGCACAAGAAGCATTACACAGGGCTGGTCATATGTTTTGTTCATTGTAGCCTGGGGAGATGGAGACAAGAGGATCACTGTAGCTTGTTGGCAACTTTGTTTTGTCTAATCAGTGTATTCCAGGTTCAGTGAGAAATCCTATCTCAGAAAGTAAGGTTAAACATTTTCCCTTCCATCCAGTGGTTTCTTACCATAAGGCACAAGTCTCTCAGTAGTGTGGAAGAAGGTATCCCCAAAGTTGTTTCTTTTTCTAGAAACACTACAAGTCTAACTTTTATCTTTTAACCTGTCCATGCTGTTAGATTACAGATGTGTGCTCATGCTGGCCAATGCAACGTGAGAAAATGTTACATGGCTACATCCATCCTGCCACTGATTTCTCAGGCATATTTCTCGGCTCTTTCTTTTCATTCTATATAGTTAATGAGGCCATGTGTTGTGGATAATATGGACATAAACTAAAATTACCCCAAATCCCTGAGTCATCATATGGGGGAGAGCTCTGCAAGAGTCTGCAGCCCTTAAAGACTAGCTGGGAGATGGACATTGATTGTGTTCAGTCATTGTAGTTTCAGCTTGTTTGTTGGAGAAGCTGCCAATTTTCCCTCATTGATCCACCAGTTCTGTTTCAAAACTTGGGTAAGCGGTGGTGAGGGCCAACAAATGGGTACTTGGTATAGATACAAAAAGCATTTGTATAACAGTTTGGTTCATGTTTGTAGAGATGCAGTTTTTTTCTCAAGGACAGTTCCCTTGAGAGATACTCAGCCCAATGCCTCTGTGGCAAGGAGAATATTCCCAGTAGGGTCTTTGCCATCATTAATGGTGAAGCTTATTTCTGTGGTTTCAGGGATAATTCCTTGAGTTGTGGTTTGTCTCCCTCATGTAAAGTTGGAGATTTCAGTCTGTTTACTAGGGAGGTACATTCCAGGAAGGGATGCTTAGAGGCCCAGGTCCAATTTATACAGATGCTACATTTAACATTGATAACAACTTGAAAGAAGTTTCTCTCTCTCTAAATATATATATATGTGTGTGTATATATGTATATACATATGCACCCATATGTATATAGAAATGAATATATATATACATATTCATTTTTGCCTGTTCAAAGTTCAAATGGGAAATCACTGTTGCCAGTCTGAGAGCCTTCTACTTTAGGAGAATAAAGAAAATGTTGCCAGAGTGATTTGATTAAGAACAAACTTACTTTTTTAATGGGTGCACTAATAGGACCATAGAAGAAGACATATAGTTTTACTCTATGGTTTCTTTATCCTACAAAATCCAACCTGGAAGCTGATAAATTCCTTTGATGAAATCACCAAGACTATACAGGAAAAGTTTCTAAATTTAATGGTATGCTCATCATAGTTCAAAGACAAAGGCTTATTTCAAATGCGATCTATGAACTTGGGAAAATGAGTTTGCTACACTTCTGGATGACCACAGCAATCGCCGTAGGTTTTAGGATATCTTCTTGTGTGAATTAATTTGGAGAATTTCCGCTGCAGAAGGTTCTCCCCCTGATCACAAGGACAGGACAGACACAAGGACTCTAAAAGCAGTGCTTTTGGTACATGTCTACCACTTAAATTAAACAACCAAGGTTATTCACCATGTCTTCAATAAGCATTGTCAGGCCACTGCTCCATTAAAGCTGAAGGGCATGAGCATGGCTGTTGTCTTATTAGCCACTCAGCTGCTGTTCCCTGAGTGTCTTGATGCATTACAGGGACACAATGGCTGTCTACTGGGTGATGGAGAAATGTGTCCCGCGCTACCGTCTCGCCAGCAAGAACGACGCAGAACACTCGGATCCTTCTGCAGTAAAGCTTTAATGCATCTTGAGAGATAGATGATCAGCTTCTTAGAGGGAGACCCCAAGCTAAGAAACCCAGCCCCTTATATAAGCCTAGGAGCTCCGAGTGAGATGTGTAGAGCCGGGATTGGTGGTTTGCACATCACCCCAGATGACGTCACGGGAGAGGCACAGTTTAAACGGTTAACTCCAACTGACAGCGACAGTTAACTCCAACTGACAGCGACAGTTAACTCCAACTGACAGTGGATGTCAGCGCCATCTTCTAACGGCAATAGCGATAGCGAGGGCGGCTCCTCACATCTCCCCCTATTCATTTATTTTTGAAGCAATAGGACACCCACAACTTTGGAGTGGAGATAGAGGTCAAATCCCCATGTGCAAATTCGGAACATGTACAAAGCTCCTCTCCAGGGTCTTATCCCCAGAGGAAGTCCTGACCAGTCCGATGTCTTTTTTCTGGGGGAAGGAGATCATGACATAGAACCTTCATGCAAGATGACTTATCTCCCAGGAGAAAGTCGTTATACCGCAGACCTCTCCTGTGCAGTGCTTAGCCTTGCAACTCCTTGGGCTGCTGAAGCCTACCCACTCTATCCCGTGCAATGAGACTAGCCTCGTGGGGTGCAAGAGCTGGGAGGCCAGCGACCTATTGCTTTAACATGGTTAACCAAATGTCAGGGGATGCTCCGTGTTCTAAGGCAGCAAGTGCTTGTGCCACCACCACTTTCTCCTTTTGTTTGGGCTCTGAGCGTACACACCATCCAAAGCATCAACACTATTCCACAGCAGAGAACTAGGCTAAATGATCCTACCCCCACCCATTCCTTAAAATAAGAAAATGCAGATGAAATCCAGGGGGAGAGGTCTTCCATCAGAGAAAGATCCAGATGCGTCGAATTCACTTGCAGGATCGCCATTCTCAACTCACGGAGTGTCTGCTCAAACTCAAAAGTCCAATTCTGTAATAAATGTTGAGACAGAGCTTTTGACAGGTTAGCTGCTCTTGTAAAATTCTCATATTGTACTAAGTGACACAAAGGCCAGGCAACTTTGTTCACATCCCAATTTGGCCATCTGCCACAATATATCCAATTGTTCCTGAACCAAATTAATCTGTTGGTTTACCAACATCAGGCCTCCTTGTATCTGAGAATTGGCAGTGGCCTGTTTATCTAGGACCATGGTCACAGTGGCCTATAGTTCATTAATGGTTTGAGTTGTCTGCACAGTGGCAGAAAGTGCAAGGGCCGAGGCGGTAACCGAAGCAGTAACCGCGGCGGTGGCTATCAGGCCCACAATAATAGCAGAGATCCCAAAAATCTCGCTTTTCCCTAAACAAACTCAAATTACTTGGCACCTCAACAGGAGCTGGAATAAATCGAGGCATGCGCATTACCAAAGCAAAAGGGTGCTTAATAGCATCCCAGCATAATGCATAAAAACAATTCTAAGCAGAACAATTTATTTCTTTCTGATTCTTACCTAAGGTATCATTACTCACAACCCAAATAAAGGGCAGCTGAATAATTAGTTCTCTTAAAAGGGGTATACTTAACATTGGAGGAGGACCAATCAGATGATCCAGAGCTCTGTCCCTCACTCAGACTGTTGCCTAATGCCCCTTTCCAATCAAAAGTAATCTGTCCCTTCTCACTATCATAGGAGAAAGATCAGTACAGCTTCCATTAATTCAAAAGGATTAGCATTAGATCTTTCTGGATCCATATGAATAAAATTATCCTTTAATGAAGAAATCACAGTAAAGCACAAGCTTCCTACTAATGACAAGGTTCTCTCATCCTGAAAACTCTGTATCTGAGGATCTAAAGGCAAAAAGGCAAGCCCCAACTCTCTATTATTTGTGAAAAATCTAGGGAACACCTGGGCATTCTGCATCACTGGCATCGGTAGGGGGAAGGTAGACATGATGGCCCACCGTAACTCTCCCATCATACTAGGAACCATCATCCCGAGTAGGAGAGTCTTCATCACCCACTTGGCCTCCATCCTTCTTATTCTGGAGTTGTGAAGGAGCTCTTCGAGTGAGTCTTTCAGGGATCCACAGGGGGTTTTCTTCCTCCTGTGGAAAAACACACACAGCTCCCCTGGATCTTATAAGAATAGGATCCGGGCCTTTCCAGAGATCAGTCAAGACATCTTTCCATTTTACCATTTCTTTTGGCCTATCAGGCTCTAAACTGTGGCGATCAGCCGCAGTGTGGCCTTGGGCATCACAGTTCAAGAAATTAAGGGTAAAAAGTGCCATGGATACAGCAACTCTTGGTACCGAGGGTAGAACATCCTCAATACTCCCCTTTTGTTTAATCAGATATGATTTGAGTGTACGATGGGCACGTTCCACAATGCCCTGTCCTTGAGGGTTATAAGGTAGGCCAGTTAGATGGGTAACATCCATTTGCCGACAAAACTGTCGGAATTTTTGAGAGGTATATGCTGGTCCATTGTCTGTTTTTAAAATTCTGGGTTTTCCCCAAGCACTCCAGGCCTCAAGGCAATGTTGAATCACATATGAGGCCTTTTCCCCTGTTAGGGGTGTGGCAAACATTACGCCAGAACAGGTGTCAACAGAAACATGAACATATTGAAGCCTTCCAAAAGAGGGAATATGAGTAACATCCATCTGCCACATCTGCAATGGTCTAATGCCACGTGGGTTTATTCCCATGTGGGGAGTAGGTAAGAATTCGCAGCAATTCTGGCATTGAGTAACAATTTCCCTAGCCTCTTTCCTGGATAGAGCAAAACGACGGCGCAAGGTCTCAGCCGTCACATGAAAGCGCTTATGGAATTCTTTTGCTGCTTGTGCATGGGTAGACAAGGCAGCGGCCACCAGCTTTGTAGCCTTGTCCGCTAAGTCATTCCCTAAGGACATGGGACCTGGGAGTCCAGAATGTGCTCGGACATGGGTAATGAAAACAGGAAATCTCCTATTTAACAAGGCAGCTTGTATCTTCTGAAAGATGTTAGCAACTCTGCTGGAGGATCTTATTATTCCAGCTATCTCAAGGAGATTAACTGCATTAACCACATAAGAGGAATCTGATACAATATTGAGGGGTCCTGGAAAAGCCTCAAGAACCTCCAGTACTATCAGACATTCTACAACTTGAGGTGAAGTTTCATTATATTGTTTAGATATAACCCTATCCTTGACCACATAAGCTCCCATACCAGTTTTTGATCCATCAGTGTACACCACAGTCCCATCTGGGAGTGGGTCTTTAGCTGTCACTTGTGGAAACACTATAGCCTGGTTTAGGGCAAACTGTAAAATTGGATGCTTTGGAAAATGATTATCAATTTGTCCTGAAAAGGAAGTAACTAAAACTGCCCAATCACTAGATGTGGCTGCCAAGGTCTGAACTTGTGCAGCAGTATAAGGCACAATCAAGGAATCAGGATCCCTGCCAAAATGTGTAACAGCTGCTTTTATTCCGCGAAGCGCGAGCTGTGCAACAGCATCAGGGTACCAGTCAATAATCTTAGCAGGGGAAGCATTTGGATGAATCCAAAGTAATGGTCCATGTTGCCACAGGACTGCAGTTGGCAATTGAGCTGTCTTAAAAACACACAGATTAAAAGGTAGTGACTCCTCAATTCGTTGTAATTGTGCTTCCTGTAAGGCCTCTTCCACCATCTGTAAGGCTCGGTGGGCGGCAGGGGTAAATTTTCTGGGTGAGGAGATATGAGGCTCACCCTCCAGGAGATCGAAGAGGGGTTTTAGATCAGCAGATGGAATTTTTAAAAAGGGCCTCAACCAATTTATATCTCCCAGAAGTTTCTGAAAATCATTTAATGTTTGTAAGTGGTCTTTGCGAATTTCTATTTTCTGAGGAACTATATTTTTGGGAGTAATCTTTGAGCCCAAAAAGAGCCCTGTATCTGCAATTTGAACCTTTTCTGAGGCAATCTCTAATCCCCACTGTTTTAATTCAGCCACCAGCATGGGAAAAGCCTTTTGTAAAACATCTAACTCTTTGTGACAAATAAGAATATCGTCCATATAATGGATAACGATTAAAGATGTAAATTGCTTCCTAATTGGCTCCAAAGCCTCCTGCACATATAGCTGACATATTGTTGGGCTATTGGCCATGCCTTGCGGCAGTACCTTCCACTGAAATCTCTTGTCTGGTTCCATATGATTAAGAGAAGGGATAGTGAAGGCAAACCTTGGTCTATCCCGTGGGTAAAGTGGAATAGAGAAGAAACAATCCTTAATATCTATAATAATAAGCTTCCAATCTTGAGGAAGTGCAGAAAGCAAAGGAAGGCCTCTTTGAACAGGGCCAAAAAGATGCATCTGATTGTTAATGGCCCGCAGGTCGTGGAGTAATCTCCACTTCCCAGATTTCTTCTTAATAACAAAAATTGGTGTATTCCATGGGGAGGTAGAAGGCTCTAGATGCCCCAGCCGTTCCTGTTCTTGCACTAATCTTGTGACAGCCTCTAATTTTTCAGAGGATAGAGGCCATTGAGAGACCCATAACGGCTCCTCTGTTTTCCATGGTATGGGTCGTGAAGCCTCAACGGCCCCTAAATAAAACCCAGTCCTTTTCTACCCCGATTTCCGTGTTGTGTAATGGGTTTTATTCTGCCTTGTTCTTGCCTACCCAAGCCTCTACCATTTGTATACCCCATCTTTGCCATAATGGCTGATGCCTGGGGGAGTATTCATTAGTTAGGGTCATGCCCATGGCTTGTAACACATCTCGTCCCCATAAATTTACAGGGAGTGGCAACACATAGGGGGTAAAACATCCCTGTTTGCCTTCAGCATCCCGCCAGGTTAAGGCTGAGGCACTGATGGCAGGAGAGGACTGGTATCCAAGACCTTGTAGAGAATGAGATGAAACAACAGTGGGCCAAGACTTCGGCCACCAATGGAGTGAAATAATGCTTTTGTCTGCTCCCGAATCCATTATCCCTTCAAATTCTTTTCCATTAATTAACAATTTTATTGTAGGTCTCTCATTTAGGGGTATAGCCAGATAGGCTGAATCACTTCCAGAAGATCCCATAGCCCTTTTTTGTAAAGTGTAGGTTTCTCCATCCCCGAGGGAGGGCAGCAACACCAGTTGTGCAATTCTATCTCCCTGCTTTATAGAAAATACACCCCGAGGGCTAGAACAGAGAACTTGAATCTCCTCTTTATGATACGGGTCAACAATTCCAGGATATATAATGAGTCCCTGTAAAGTTAAGGAGCCACGGCCCAGAATAAGCCCAATGGTGGCAGGGGGCAAAGGTCCAGGGAATGGACTGGGACCGGTTGAACATTCATTTGGGGCATGAGTAAGAAGTCGGAGGCGGCACGCAAGTCCATTCCGGAGGTTCCTCGGAAACCTCTACTTCCTCTTGATTGCTTTTCTGAAATTGGTTCCCATATTTCTGAGGGCCCTGGGACCATGGGCCCCGTGACCCGTTTTTTGATTGGGGTACCTTGGATTCTTCAATAGGGGGCAGAAGCCTCCCTTTTACATCCCGGACTGACCTGCATTCGCTAGCCCTATGATAACCTTTACCACAACGATAGCAAAGCTTCGATTCTCTTGTTCTTTCAGGGGCTTGACAATCTTTCTTAAGGTGCCCCATTCTCCCACAATTAAAACAAGCTTTTCGATTAGATAAATCTCTATACCTGTGCGTTTGTAAAATGGCGGCAGCTAGTCCTGCATTGGTTAGGGGTCCCCCAGCTCCCTGCACACTCTGAGCCAATCTTGTAAACCTTTGCTTTTGCGAGGGCGATAGCCGCTCGACATTCCTGGGTTGCTTGTTCATAGACAAGTTGCTCAATCAGGGGCATAGCTTGTTCTGAATCACCAAAGATGCGACTGGCGGCCTCTGTCATTCTGGCCACAAAGTCTGAAAATGGCTCTTGGGGTCCTTGGACAATCTTTGTAAGGTGTCCACTGGACTCTCCCCTTTTTGTGAGGGCCTTCCATGCTTTAATAGCGGCGGCCGACACCTGACCATAGACGCCCCAGATGTAGTTGGTTTGATTAAGGGCATGTTGACCCTGACCTGTCAGCATTTCAAATGTCCACTGCCTCTGATTCTCATCTTCAGCCGTGGCATTAACTCTAGCTTGTGCCTGGGCTGCATCATACCAGAGAGCCTTCCATTCCATGTATTGTCCCATGTTGGGAAGCACTGCTTTCACTGTCGTTTGCCAGTCAGTGGGAGTCATGGCAAAATTAGCAAGCCTTTCCACCTGTAATGTGGTAAAGTTAGCATTGACCCCATAATTACGAACGGATTCGGCCAATTCTTTAATTTGATTGTAATCTACGGGGGTATGTACTCTTCCGCCTTCCACATTCTCGAATACTGGAAAAGCCATTTGTATTTTTCTCCGTTCCTCTAAAGGTAAAAAGGAGTCAGTACCAGTATTCAGCCGAAGCTCATATGGCGGAGGCGCTGAGGGGCGTGAGCCCGCCGGATTTATAGGCGGTGGCCTCACATTCATTTTTGTTTTCAGTGGCCGGTGTCTATCAGGGTGATATCTTTTTCCTCATACCGTGCCACCTCCTCCTCTAGACCACCTTCTTCGCTAGAATCCAGAGTGTCAGAATCAGAATTATCTAGCTCCAAGGCTTCTAGCTCTACTGCAGGGTATAGACTAGATTCTGGCTTTTTCTTTTTCTTAGATTTGTTAAGGGGTGAATGATAACTCCCTTCTTTCTCTCCCCCTTTCTTAACTTCCTGGGGAGGGCCTTTTTTCTTAGACATGTCTTTTCTTTTGCGAGCTCCCATTCTCTCACTCCGTTCAGTTTCTGACATGCTATCCTGAACTTCCTCTAAGGTTCCCTGACTTTCTATTATAGCAGGGTGACAGGCCTCATCCTCCAAGCAGTTTTTAACTAGCTTCCAAATGGCTTTGGTACCTAAGCAGAGATCTCCTTCTGCATGCTTCCTGTCTAGTTCTTTACCTAGCTTGTTCCATGAGGCCACAGTGAGGGACCCGGAACAAGCATACCATGGTGTCACTCTATCTACCTCCTTCACAAAATTTTGAAGTGTTCGTGGTGCAATTTTAAGATCTCTTTGTTTTAGCACAGTCTGTAAGGCTGTAACCACTGACTGTGACGACCCCATCGCGCTGACAGCTTATCTAAAAAACGCGCTCAACTCCGTTACCAGACTGACAGCACCAGACTGACAGCACCAGACTGACAGCACCAGATGGACAGCGCCAGACGGACAGCGCCAGACGGACAGCGCCGTTCTGTCAGCACCAGCCACGATGAAGGAGAAGGACAAACAGGACTAGCACCAAAGCCTCCACTGACCCGTCCCACGGTGATGACAAACTAAGGCCAAAGTCGAGAAAAGGGTTGTTCAGGATAAAGCATACCTCTCTGAACCTACGTCCCTGCAGTTCTGAATCCGCCCCGTTTTCCGAGGGGTCTCCCGCGGCGCCGGCGATGTTGAAGAGTTCCCGGGTTTCGGCACCAGATGTCCCGCGCTACCGTCTCGCCAGCAAGAACGACGCAGAACACTCGGATCCTTCTGCAGTAAAGCTTTAATGCATCTTGAGAGATAGATGATCAGCTTCTTAGAGGGAGACCCCAAGCTAAGAAACCCAGCCCCTTATATAAGCCTAGGAGCTCCGAGTGAGATGTGTAGAGCCGGGATTGGTGGTTTGCACATCACCCCAGATGACGTCACGGGAGAGGCACAGTTTAAACGGTTAACTCCAACTGACAGCGACAGTTAACTCCAACTGACAGCGACAGTTAACTCCAACTGACAGTGGATGTCAGCGCCATCTTCTAACGGCAATAGCGATAGCGAGGGCGGCTCCTCACAGAGAAATGTATTTCTAATGTGCTGCTACGACAGTCAACTCTGTTTTAATGCCCTGCAAGACAGAACTGAGAGCCTGACACATAGTAGGTGTTCAAAATTATGCTGAATGAGAACTCGACATCTGAAGTGTCCTCTAGGAATAGTAATAGTAGCATATGTTTAACATTAGTCTGTGTTGCCATGAAAAGACATCACATTTTCACTTTTACAAATGAAAGGAATGCTCTTCCTAATTTCTTCATTCAGCCAGCATCCACTGGGTTCCAGTGTACAGTGGTTGTAATGTCCTGCACCCTCAGACACTCACGCTCTGACCCCCATCTATTAACAGCAGCATACCCTCCCCACTTTGTTGACTTGGATGGATAGATAATTACCCAGCTAAGCACCGATGCCTTTGACAACACCTCCTTCTTTTCACCCTCAATTATTCCAAGAGAGGAGAGAGGGAGGCCACTGATTGGTATGAATGTCAAGGCCATAACAACCCTGATTTACTTGAGTACATGAAATGCAACAAAGTGTTAACCAACATCTCCTTTGAAATGGCATTGGGTCGGGTTAGCTCTGGGGAGGGCATCCTTAGAGGGAGAAGAACCATTAATCACTGTCTTCAGCAATCCAAGTTGAATATCTTATTGTTTAATTATTTTTAATCTTTTGGAAATACAGAACCGCCCCCGGGTATTTTCTTTTCTCTGTCCCTCCTACAGAGCAGCCTGTTCTGGGAGCTGAAGTCCTCCTGTGTATTCCTTGAACTGAATCCAAATTCATTACAGATATACTGTAAAGTAGACATGGCTGATGTGTCTGGCAGGGCGGGAGGGGGAGAGGGATGGGAAGAAAAGCTACCATAACAGTCAGCAACCAGGGCCAGCTTGAAAAGTTAAAAGGTGATCTTTGACCTTCTCATGACTCATAAAGCACTTTATGACTTCTACCCCATTAGCCAAGAATTTTCAAGCTCAACAAAAGGGCTTTTTAGCTGAAATTCCATTTTAACTCAGCCTTACAAGGACTGCTTATTTGGCTTATATGTTGACCAAGTAAAGTCTTCATTTCTGACTACCTAATAGCTGAGCAGCTTGCTTCATTCTGTGTCTGTTTGCTCAGCGATGCACTTTGCCCAGGCATAGAACCAAGTAGGTGTGCAGAAAAGACCAGATGACATAAACACATGTTTAAGTAAAGACCTGGTTTGATAAGATAGCCTCTGTCTGTGGTGGGGAGGGGGGAGGACACAGAGGCATAGATAGATAGAGACGGAGGGGAAGAGAAATGTGAGCTGTATGACAGACACAGACACAGAGGGGTGAAGAGAGAAAAACTAACTGAGATTTCCAATCACAAGACATCCACAATTGCAAATTTCAGTGAAGCAAACTATAAGAATCCCCAGAATGAAAGATTTGGGGGCTAAATTTCCTGGAACTGTTTCTCAAGACTTCTTTCCTTTTACAGATGTTTATTTTTATTTCCTGTGAATATACAGAGTATCACAATGATATCCATCCCTCCACTTCACCCTCCAACTCCTCTAAAATCCTCTCACCACATCTCCTAACCTCATGTCCATCTTTTGTATCTTTATTTGTTTTTTATTTAATTTTAGCCCATAAAGTCCAACTAGTGTTGTCCATATGCCAGGGGTTGTAGGGCCAGCTACTGGGTCACAGGGAACCTACTTTGTATGGGGCTGTTTTTTGTTGCTGTTTTGCACGACTAGATTTCTCTGTGTAAATTTGGAGTCTGTCCTAGAACTCGCTCTGTAGACCAGGCTGGCCTTGAACTCACAAAGATCCACTTGCCTCTGCTTCTTGAGTATGGCAATTAAAGGCATGTGCCACCACCACCCAGCACATAGGGCTTTTCTAATATGTTTTCAGCTCTAGTCTCTTTGTCCTAAACTAATAGAAAGTTCTAGTCATTTCACTCATCACTATTTGCATGTCACTTGCCTTCTGAGAAGGATATTATAAAGGCCACAGTGGCATGTATAGGAATCTCAGAAGCCCTGTAGCCAAGTTATATGAGCACTGAGCATATATAGAACCACAGTTACTTTCCTTTCTGTATGTCAAACCTTTTCCTATGTCTTTTGAATTCTTTACATTACATGATTGACTCCTTGGATTCTTTGAAAGAACCATAAAGACAATTGAAAACTCACACCCAGCCTGCTTTGCATAGGCTTTGACAGGTGCTAGGTGAAAGATTAAAGGTAGCTAGAAATACTTTCGAATTCCCTTCAGTGAGAGACGAGCTCTTAGACAACTCACATAGGACGTGTTCTGTGTCTGCTTGGCTAACAGAATTCATTGAAAATAACAGTATGACAGTTGCTGTGGCAATTAGTGATGTGGCAGTGTTGGAATATGTTGGTTAGATTCTAGGGGTGGGAATTTGAATATGGTGGTATACAGGAAGCTTTTAGAGCTGTGAGAAACAGATAAGAGTGGACAAGAATCTACTGTGCTCCTGGAGGCAGACCACACTTGGAAACACACAGGTATCTGTATATGGCTCCTGTTCAAAGATCTTCCAAATCTACTGAAAATGGTGGCAGGGTCAATGTGGGTTATCCCAGAAGTCAGAGGTGAAGACTGGAGGACAATAACTTGGAGGTTAGCCTGAAAACCTAGTGAGGTCCTATTTCACAAAACCAAACAGGCATATGTACTTATGAAATAGCAAGATTAAGCCAGCTGTGGTCCAAAGAGCTGCAGCAGTGGTTCTCAGCATCCTGTGAGCTCAAAAGAGTGCTAGCAGTAGAAAGCTGCAGGGTCTGGTCCAGAGATCGTGACTCAGTGGACTTGTGATGGGCTGGCAGACTCCCCAGGACCCCAGGGTACTCTCAAGAACAGGGCAGAGACCAGGCTGTAGGGATGCTGAATTTGGGGTGGCTGTGAGGCTACAGGGACTCACTTGAGCCAACCCCCACTATTGTGCCAGGCTTTGAAAAAAGAATAGGGTTTTCTACCCCCAAACTCAGGCTTCCAGTAGCCTTGCATGCTGCGGTTAGTATAATGCCACACATGCTAAAGGACTTCATCGGGCCCAAACATTTCCCCTTGAGGCCTCCCACAGTATTCCATCTTTGACTAGGCCTTGAAGGTCTCCACAAAATGGGAACTACTATTTGAAAAGGGCAATGCAGCCACTCAAGTATTAGAACAGATTTTCTAAGGTTTTAGCCTCCCCAATTAAGATACGTGGTTAATTATATAAGGTAGTCCCTTTGCCTCAGAGGAGCTGGAAACCACTTTTTATCTGCTTAAATAAATATTTATCTTGAGCACATGGACACTTAAAAGATTCCAGTGAATTACAGAGGAACTCTCCTACCAAAGCATCAATTGTTTACTGGGTAGAGAATGGCCACATGCTCCTGAGAAAACAAAACCTGTCTGTATTCAAAGTCCTCTAGCACTGGAGGTGGGGTTGAGAAGCTCACAGCAGGGTCAGGCATGGTTCATTCAAGAAGGTTGCAATGCAATTAATCAAAATCAACAACAAACCCAGGGAAAGTTGCAATTTTGTTTGTGATTGAGCATGAAGTGGTGTTACAGCTACGAAGAGTGGCCCAGGAGCGTGAGGATGTGGGCTAGGGCGTTAGCCATGGGAGGTTTTGCAAGAAGAGTATCCATAGGTTCTGCGACAGAACGATTGCTATGGTTTGGGTGTGGTTCATCCCCATAAAAACTTAGATCCAACTTCATTTCCTCAGTGTAGCAATGGTGGGAAACGGGGCCTTGAGAAGGGATGATTATCCTTCTTGGAAGATTGAGTTCAGCCTCAGGAGAGCAGGTTGCAAGGTAGGTCAGCTTCTTTATTACCCTCAGACCCCTGCACGTGTCTGCTCTCCCTGTCACCCGTGCTGTCACCATGTGGCACCACCCTCCATGTTATAAGAGACTTGTACTAGAGGAGGTTCTCGAACTTCTCAGGTTTTTTGAGCTATAAGCTAAATAAATGTTTCATTATAAATTCCTTAGTTTCAGCTCTTCTGTTCATAGCACCTCAGATAAACCAAGACAATGGTCTTATGGGGAAGGTGATTGAACATCATCGTTGTTTGTGTTATAAAGGAAGATGAATGTACTTACTCCTGCCAGTGGTTATGAAACCCACATTTTGGAATCGTCTTGACCAGAAGGGATTCTTTTATTTATTTTGACTACTGTATCTATATCTGTCAGTCTTAACCTGTTTCTATAAAAAGATTTGAAGCGCTTAGCACCATTAATCCCATACAGCTAATAAACTTTCTAACATGTGGGTCTTGTGGCACCAATCCATAGTTAAGTACATAAAAATTACAGTGTCACAGCCTAGCATATGAAAAACTCCATAGCCTTGCACACTGTGCCATTATATGCTCTTGTCTTAACCATGACTGTTTACACCCAAACTCTGGCCACACATCTTTTTATCCTGAATCTCTTTGGTACACAGTACCTGCCTTTTCCCACCTAGTTTAGATTTCTATCTGTTCAAAGATTAGCTCAAGACTCAACCCCCTAATTTTATGTTTGCATTTAGCATCCAAGAAAGAATTCATTTGTTATACCTTTCCTTATGTCCTGGCTGCACTCACAGAACCTTGGTATTCTCAATTTCCTTGTTCCCCACTCACCAGGTAGGATTCACCTTTCTTTATTCTGTGTGCCCCACCGGTCATGGCTGTCTCTCTCCAAGCTTCCAGAGATATCTAGCTAGTGGGGGACCCCAGCAAGAAATTGGGAAACAGGAGGCAGCTGAGATAAATATTTCCTAGCTTCTTCCTTGTCTGATTGCTTTGACGTGGCATGGGTCCTCTGGGTCTATCTACCAGAATTTATAGTTCTTCCCTTTGAGGCAACCCTATACCTATAGCTACCCTCTTTTCCTGGTTTCTTTTTGTACTTCTTGGGGCCACTCATATGGTGGCAGTTCTCAGATATAACTAGCCATGCAGTATTGCACTGCCCTTTTTATTTCAACATTGGACCCATCTTTAGAAATAGCCTGTAATTACCAAACTGGAGTGGATCACCTGTATCCTGCAAGGTCCTGATGGATGTATCTAGTTTGAGAACAGATAATGAACTTTATGTGGCATTTATAATCAGACATTTGGTATCTTTCTTACAAGATGTCACTTAAACTGCTTCTCTGAACTGTTAGTTAGACCATGACTGGTAACAATTCCAGAGGCCATTCCCAAGTCCACCTGTCACTGTGGTTTAGATGTAAAGTTTGGATGCTATGCCTATTAACTGAGTCCACAGGGACAAATCAATTTGGACCAAGAAAGCGCCAACATTAGGGATATAATAGCTTGATGTCCTCACCCTCATTAGCAGAGGGTGAGACATTTAAATAGAAATTGGAGGCAAATGTAGAAAACCAATCCTGAATGTCCAATTCAATCAATGATAAGTGTTTGGATTGCCTATGGCAAGTAAAATTACAAAGTAGATGCCCAATAAATGCTTGTAAAATGGAATTCAATTGGATGATTGCTCAAGCCACAAGCTCTGTAAAGCACTGAGCTGAAACCAGAATTGAATTCCTGTTTGAATCGGCCAAAGCTTCTAACTCAGGGCTGACATCACGATCTATGCAGCAGTTCTCAACCTGTAGGTGTCTGCCCCTTTGGCCAACCTCTGTCTCCAAAAATATTTGCATCACAATTCCTAACAGTAGCAAAATTAATTATGACATAGCAATGAAAATAATTTGATTGGGGGAGGGGTCACCACAGCATAAGCAACTGTATTAAAGGGCCGAAGTGTTAGGAAGGTTGAGAACCACTGAATTCATAGAGTCTATGGAGTATTTGGAACGGGTAAGTCCACTACTCCCAAGTCCCCATCTCAAAGTGAGAAGAGCAACACACTTTTAGATATTTGTCAAATGGTAATAGCGACCACAAAGAATCTTCCGCTGGGTGGAAAATGGCACAATGAGCCGGGACTGCTGTACATTTAAAGGTTACTATCTCCAGAGAATCCCTCTGGCCTCCCTCTCTGGCAAACGCCCAGGTTTGCATAGACTGCTCTTTCTGAGCCCCCAGGCAGGGTCTGGGTGGGGGACAGCTGCCACGGATTTTCAGAGCAGTTCTTGTGGATGAAAGCAAAGCCCCTGACTTGTGTGCCAGGGGCTGTGATCAGAACTCCTGGCCTGAAAGAGGGGCTCTGTTGAAAGAACAGTAGATCTCCCTGTGCGGGACGGGCCAGTGGGATTTTTTTCAATTTGCACCTGGTGCTGGGCAGTGGGAGTTTATGAAAATCCACAAAGAGGAATGTTTCCGAGTTGAATGACAGAAGGGGAAAACGTTGAATGGCAGATCCTTGGAGCCATGAAAAGCACAGGCTCAGTCTGTGGAATGGAGACGTGGGTCTCTACTGAGGAGAGCGTTTCACAGTGGGTGTGGAGGTCTGGACTTTGTTCTTCATGAAGGGCTGTCACCTTGCCAGTTAGCTTTTGAAAGGGGACCCAAAGCCATCCAGTGGGAACTCGGAAGGCTGCGTGTTCCAAACCAGGGGTCCTTCCATCCTCTTTTCCCAGAGTCAGGCTACTTCTTCCAGCCCACTCTATATTCAAAATTTGTATTCACTGAAAGCTCTTCCTTTCCTAAGTTGAAGATCTTTGGCCCTTTCTAAGCCCACTTCCTAGAGTCTTGTTATAAAACAGGCACTTTCTATCATCTCAAAAAAATGTATCCTTTTATAGTATAAAGTTAAAAAAAATACAGCTCATTAAAAACTACACATAACAAATGGTACTAAATAGGATAAGGTAGAAACCTGAAGTCACCATTAATTTTACTCCAAAATGATCCCCATCAGAGATCAGGGGACCCTCCTTCCCATCTTTATTTTCCATGTATGTATCAAATTTCGAGGCAAGCATCTCAGCACCATAATAAGCAAATACTGAAACAATGTTCTCCGGTGAATTGTTTGTTAATATTCATCACGTTTCTCATTGCTGTAACAAAATGCCTCACCAAATAAATCTAAAGAAGGAAGGGTTTGTCTTGGCTCTCAAATGGAGGGCACAGTCCAACATGACAGGGGCGTCCTAGTGTCAAGAGCTTAGGGTGTCCACAGTCAAGAAGCAGGGAGGCGTGGAAGCTGTGCTAGCGTAGCCTCCAGGGATTGCTGCTACCCACATTTAAGGTAAGTTTTTCCCGCCTTAGTTAACCTCATTTAAAAATCCCCTTACAGATATGCCCAGAGATTTGCCTCCTAGTTGATTCTAGATCCTGTCAAGCTGACAACCCCAGAATTAAGCATAACATTGTCCAAAGAAGTAAACTTCTGAGGACTGAAATGGTCTCAGTAATGGCACACTGTGAGGCTGTGGGTTTTTGTCATTTATTCTTTGTTGTAGTGAGATGGGCTTGAACTAGTGATCTTTCTGCATTTATCTCCTGAGTCTAGCAAATGTCACCACAGGCAACCCATCAGGAGACCTGTGGACAGCTTGTTCTAACTATTAAACAGAACTGATCTAAGGGAACTCTAGATAGAGGGAGTTCCATATTAATGATTAAAAAAAAGATGGTACTGTGAAACCAGATGATGGGGGAAAGCTTCATTTAGATTCATTTAAGTGCCCTGCCATGTTTTATCGACAGGCTTAGTCTGGTCCTGGACCTTCCCGTGTCTCCTTGGGTGAGGATTCTGCCCTGTTACTCATAGTTTCCATTTATAACAACATGATCATTTATTCCCAGGAAGACTTGTCTCAACCCCAGCCTTGTGTCTTTGGGATTCTGCTCATCTGTGCTTGAACTCATCAGGTGCTGGAGCAGGTTGCAGTTTGTGATAACCTGTGAAGTGGATGGACAGAAGGACTCTGAAAAGACACACTGGACATTCCAGTGGCTAAACAAGGAATTGAGGGTTTTGGACACAGAGATATTTTTAGGTGTCTCAAAAACAGTTTGCACTGAGTAATTTTTTTGTAATTTTTAATTTAAATTAGAAACATGAATGCTTCACATGACAATCCCAGCTCCCTCTCCCACCCCTCCTCCCTTGTCTCTCCATCAGCCCCCCAGTTCCCTACCCAATCCCCACATCATTCCCTAGGGAGGGTGAGGCCCTCCTTGGGGGGGATCTCTAAAGTCTGTCATTTCATCCAGGGCAGGACCTAGGCCCTTTCTCATGTGCCCAGGCTGGGAGAGCATCCCTCTATTTGGAATGGGCTCCCAAAGATCAGTCATAAACCATGATAAACACTGGTCTACTACCCAAGGCCCCAGTGATTTCTGTGGCCTCCTCAATGAGACTACATTTATGGAGCCTGGATCAGTCCCCTGTTGGCCTCTCAGGCATCATTCTGGGATTCAAGAGCTCCCCCATATCTGAGCCGGGCAGTGGTGGCGCACACCTTTAATCCCAGCACTCGGGAGGCAGAGGCAGAGGCAGGTGGATTTCTGTGAGTTCAAGGCTGGGCTGAACCAACAGCCTCCAAAACAATACAGAGAAACCCCGTCTCGTAAAACCAAAAAAAAAAAAAAAAAAAAAAAAAAGAGCTCCCCCTTATCTGGTCAGCTGTCTTTGTGGATTTCACCATCATGGTCTTGACCCCTTTGCTCATCACTCCCCCATCTCTGTCACTAGGTTCCAAGAGTTCAGTTCATGCACTGAGTAATTTTTGTGCGTTTCATATTTATTGTGATTCTACCTTGACTTCATGAGTTTAGTATATTAATTATCTCGTCTTCAGATGTCTAAACAGAGGCTCAAAAAGGTCAAATTACTTATCCAAAGTCAATGAAAAGTTGACTTAAGGCTGTAGTTCTCAACCTGTGGATTGTAACCCCTTTGGGTGGGGAGGGTTGCAACCCCTTTGGGTGTGGAATGACCCTTTCACAGGGGTTGCATAGCAGACATACCCGTATATCAGATATTTACATTGCAATTCTTAACAATAGCAAAATTACAGTTGTGAAGTAGCAACAAAAATGGTTGGGGGTCACCACAATATGAGGAACTATATTAAAGGATCACAGCATTAGGAAGGTTGAGAACCACTGACTTAACAGGGCTAGATCTAAAACAAGGCTGTTCCACTTGGCACCGTCAAATGTTGAATACTGCTGCTTCTCCTTGGTGCTGTTGGGGCATTTCTTAACCTCTGGTGGGGGGACAATGGATACGAGCCCTGGTTGCACGTTGGACATGATGAGCTGTGTTGAAAAGAAAGCAATGGCAATCCCACCCTTCTCAGATGGCAGTTGAGGCCAGCACTGATTACTCCCTTATATTTTTGCCTTAAATCCTTCCGTTTCAAGTGATCTTGCAACAATTTGCTGAACAAGCCTGTTTCAGCAAAGAGCTCCTATAAGAAGGTCTCTGCCCCTTTCCCTCGTACTCAGAGGAGATTTCGTGTTTGGTTGGCCCAGATTTCAGGATAGTATAAGCCTCGTAGAAAAACGGTGATTAGTCTGTGCAGCTACATCTTCCTATCCAGTTAGTTTGTATTGTCCTAAAGGTGAAGTATGTCCTCTGGAGCTTCTATCCTTCAAATACTCTGCATCGTGCTGCATGGGCAGATGCTGGAGAAATTTGGGCTGAGTTAGCTGCCAAACTTCTCTGGGATTTGGAACCTAGGAGGGGACTGTGCAGAGAAGAAAAATAAGAGCAAACCGGGAAAATAAGTCAGACCCTGGCTGTCCTGTTGTAATCACAGTTTAACACACCTGTGTATTAAGAACCACTTACAGAACCTTTTCTACCTGACATTCTGGTTCAGTTTGTTGCAGACGCCAGACAGTGGGTCCCTACTCTCATGTTGTTTATGATGCGGTCAGGAAGACGTAGAGACATCTTATAAATAAACACCAAAGGGAAAAGAAGAAATTCATGAGGTAGAGAGGGACCAGAAGAAGGGTATTTTAGATCCTTTGGGGAAAGCTCTCCTGAGGCAGGGGACCTTTGACCCTGAAACTGATGGCTCAGACATGAGGATTCTAGAGAATACTCCCTGAAGGAGCCTGTGTGAGATATATATACCTCCATGTTTATTTCAGCACTATTCATGATAGGCAAAATATGGAAGCAGCCTTGATTCCCTTCAACAGATAAATGGATAAAGAAAATATAGACACATTTGATTTTTATGTAGCTGCAAAAATTCGAGATTATGTTTGAAGAAAATTTGATAGAACCAGGGAGTAAAATAAGCCAAACTCAGAAAGACAAGTATCATTCTTTGTCTTGTCTGTAGAGTCTAGGTTTACATACATACATATGCATACCTGTGTGTGATGAAAATAGAAAAAATATGACGTCAAAGGAAAGGGGGAATTAATTGAGAGGGGAGAAGACTAGCAGAAAGGAAGACAGAGCAGGGTGAATAGTGGGCATGATTATGAACTTAATGAAGATAAATATGCATCAAATGCCATATGAAGCTAATTATTTTATGCTAATAAAAGATAAATCTTGGAAGAAAAGGGAAACCAAACTGGACTGGCTTGTGTGGTGGAAGAGCAGAGTGAAGTTCAGTGGGGTTGAGGGCCCTGAACAAAGAGGCCAGTGAGGAGGCCAGCAGCAAAGGCTGTGCCTGACCCTGCAGTCTGAGAAGCCACACTGTGAAGGATCAGTTTCGCTGAGGGCACACAACTTTGGAAACTGCATGTCATCTAATTCAAGCACCACTCAGTTGATGATGCAAATCAACTATCCATAGACCTCTCTGAGAGACCCGAGGGAAGCTCCAATAGTGAGCACTTGGTTTGGGCAACTTAGGATTTGGGGTTCTGCACTTTCTAATATGTCTCTTGATGGCGTGTCTAAATATCAAAGTGGCTGGCTGTTAAGATTTGCTGTTGGTTTTTATTTCCCACTATACTATAAGAGGAATAATGCATAACCTTGATGGTATACCTCTTGTTGATTTTCATTCAATATTGACCATTTGTATTTCCATTTTAAAGATAGCATGTGGCCTCTGAGTCAGGATTCTGGGTGCCATTTCCTGGGGGTGTTCCACTCCAGGTCTCCTAAGGTCTCCTAGGCTATCATCTCATCTGGAGGCTTGACTAGGAATGAGTCCATTTTCAGGGTTTCTTGAGTTATTGGCAAAAATCATCTCTTTTCCTCTATTACTTGTCAGCTCTCAGTTGCAGGCCACCCTCAGTCCAGAGGTTTTCTCATTGCCTTTTCACCGGGGACAGTGGACTAGCAATAAGAAGGCATCTCAGTAGTGATTGTGATATTTTACTGAGTTCTATTAGGTTAGGAAAAAAGTCATGGGTCCCATCATTCTCAGGAGAAGATTACTCCATTCTGTGAAATTCAGGTGTCAGCAATCACAGGGTCATCCTAGAGTCATCAGTCACACTTGATTTCATTAAAAGAAGGAATGGTACTGGGCATAGAAAATCATAGATCACTAATACATAATTGCTGATAAAAAGATGCCTCAAACATTTTTCTTTTTCATAAACTTACATAGACTTCTTGTTGGAGGAATTAGGGGGTACATATTTTTTGTTTGTTTGTTTTTACGAGATAGAGTTTCTCTGTATTGTTTTGGAGGCTGTCGGACCAGCCCGGCCTCAAACTCACAGAGATCTGCCTGCCTCTGCCTCCAGAGTGCTGGGATTAAAGGCGTGCACCACCACCGCCAGCTTTTATTTTTTTAAGATTTATTTATTTATTATGTATACAGTGTCTGTCTGCATGCATGCCTGCAGGCCAGACAAGGGCATCAGATCTCATTATAGACTGTTGTGAGCATCCATGTGGGTGCTGGGTTTTGAACCCAGATCCTTTGGAAGAGCAACCGGTGCTCTTAACCACTGAGCCATCTCTCCAGCCCTAGGGGTACATCTTTTAACTATTAGTTAAAAGTAGTTTTCTTAAGCCCAGGGACAGATGGTTTCAGTACAGAATTCTACCAGACTTAAAGGATAGTTAAATACCAATACTCCTCAAATTATTCCACAATATAGAAACAGAAGAAACATTGTCAAATTCATTTTATGAGACCACAGTAACCCTGACACCCAAACTGTATAAAGACCTAACAAAGAAAAATAGTTATAGACCAATTTTCCTTATGAACTAGATGCAAAATTAATAAATACTTGCAAACCAAGTCCAAGAACATATCGAAAAGGTCATCCACCATGATCAAGTAGGCTTCACCCCAGAGATGCAGGGATTGTTCAACATAAGAAAATCAGTCAGTGTAATCTAGCATACAAACAAACTGAAATTTAAAAACAAACACATGGTAATCTCACTAGATGCAGAAAAGACCTTTGACAAAATCCAACACCCCTACATGATAAAAGTCCTGGAGAGATTAGGGATACAAGGGACATACCTGAGCATAATAAAGGCAATTTACAGCAAGCCTATAGCTAACATTAATTAAATTAAATAAAATTAAATGGAGAGAGACTCAAAGCAGTTCCACTGAAATCAGCAACAAGACAAGGTGGTTCACTCTTTCCATATCTATTCAGTACAGTACTTGAACTTTTAGCTAATGCAGTAAGACAACTGGAAAAGAACAAGCAGATACAAATTGGAAAGGAAGAAGTCAAAGTATCATTATTTGTAGATGATATGATAGTATATATAAGTGACAATAAAAATTCCAATCAACTCCCCTTTTTAAATTTTTTATCAACTCCTAGCTGATAAACACTTTCAGAGAATTGACTGGATACAAGAATTACTCAACAACAACATAATCAGTAGCCTGGGAGACAACTTTCTGAACTGAACACTGATAATACAAGCAGTAAGATCAACAATTAAGAAACAGGGCCTCATGAAACTGGAAAGTTTCTGTAAGGCAAAGGACACTGTCAATTTGACAAAGTGGCAACCTACAGAATGGGAAAAGTTTTTTTTTCTAATTATGTATAGAGGAGTAATATCCAAAATATAAAAGGATTAATAGCCAAAATATATAAAGGACTCAAGGAATTAGATATCAAGAAAACTATCCAATTAAAAGCAGAGGAATCTCAAATGGCTAAGAAAAATATTTAAAGAACTTTTCAATACCCTTAGCTGCCAGGAAAATGAAAAACAAAACTACTATGAGATTCCATCATATACCTGTCACAATGTCTAAGATCAGTAACACAAGGGACAGTTTATACTGTGAGGCTGTGGAACGTGGGGAATCCATTGCTGGTGGGTCTACATGGGTCTGCACCAGGTCCTCTGCATATATATATTCTAGATATCAGTTTAATATTTTCATGCCTTTGTATGTGGTGTTCAGAACCGAGACTTCATCTTGATGGATTTTTCCTGTGATGAATATGAAATGACCTTCTTCATCTCTTTTGATTAATTATAGTTTGAAGTCTAATTTGTTAGATTTTAGAATAGCTACACCAGCTTGCTTCTTAGGGCCATTTGATTGGAGAATTTTTTCCCAACCCTTAACTCTGAGGTAACATCTGTCTTTGAAATTGAGGTGTGTTTCTTGTATGCAACAGAAGGATGGATTCTATCTTCGTATCCATTCTGTTAGCCTGTGTCTTTTTATAGGTGAGTTAAGACCATTGATATTGAGGGATATTAAGGAACATTGAGTGTTGAATCTTGTTTGTTTTGGATTTGTTTTTGGTGGTGGTATTGTGTGTGAGTTTTTCCCCTATTTCTGACTTTTGGTAAAATGGGGATTATCTATTGCCTATGTTTTTATGAATGTGGTTAACTTCCTTGGGTTGGAGTTTTCCTTCCAGAACTTTCTGCAGGGCTGAATTTGTAGATATGTATTGTTTAAATCTGGTTTTGTCATGGAATATCTTGTTTTCTCCCTCTATAGTGATTGAGAGTTTTGTTGGGTATAGTAGTCTGGGCTGGAGTCTGTGGTCTCTTAGTGTTTGTAGAACATCTATACAGGACCCTCTGGTTTTCAAGAGTTTCCATGGAGAAATCAGGTGTAATTCTGATAGGTCTGCCTTTTTTACAATATACAACAAACTGATAGCCAACATCAAACTAAATGGAGAGAAACTCAACACGATTACTCTAAAATCAGGAACTTGACAAGGCTGTCCACTCTCTCCATTTCTCCTCAATATTGTACTTGAAGTTCTTGCTAGAACAATAGGACAACAAAAGGAGATCAAAGGGATACAAATTGGAAAAAAAGTAGTCAAACTATCACTATTTGCAGATGATATGATAGTTTACTTAAGTGACCCAAAGAATTCTACCAGAAAACTCCTACAGCTGATAAACACTTTCAGCAAAGTGGCAGTATACAAAATTAACTCAAAAAAATCAGTAGTCCTACTATATATAGACAATAAAGGGTCTAAGACATAAAGAAAAGGATTACCAGCCTGCAATCAATACCTCCAGAGAAGCTAGGAAACAAGGGGGACTGAAAGAGATACATACATGGTTCCTCAGTGAAGAGGAAAGGGACATGAGCCCCTGAACTAATGGGGAGCATGGGAGGAGGGGGGGAGGGAGATAGGATACAGAGAAGGGGAGAAGAGGAGGGAGGAGCAAAACCTGAGGGATAAGGAATAGGGAGTAGGGAGATGAATAAAGGAGAACAAAAAAAAAAAGACACATCAATAGAGGAAGTCACTATAGGTTTAAAGAGAAATCAAGTACTAGGGAATTGTACAGAGAACCACAAGAATGGCCCCCATCTAGGACCCTAAGCAATAGTGGAGAGGCTACCTTAAATGCCCTTCCCCTATAATGAGATTGATGACTACCTTAAATGCCATCCTAGAGCCTTCATCTAGTAGTTGATGAAAGCAGAAGCAGAGATCCACAGCTAATCACTGAGCCAAACTTTTGGAATCCAGTTTCAGAGAAGGAGAAGTGATGAACAAAGGGGTCAAGACACTGCTGGGAAATCCCACAGAAACAACTGACTTGAGCAAGTGGGAATTCGTGGACCCCAGTCTGACAGCTGGGGAACCAACATAGGACCAAACCAGGCCCCCTAAACGTGGATGCCATCTAGGAGCACTGAGCAGTCTATGGGGCCTCTGGCAGTAGTACCCCACCTGAAGTCTGTTTGTGCACTAGGGTACTCTCAGCCTAGATACAGAGAGATGGGCCTAGGCCCTGCTCCAAATGATTTGACAGATTTTGATGATCCCTCATGGAAAGTCTCACCCACCCTGGGGTCTGCATAGGGGATGGGATGGGGGGGCTGGTGGGGGACATGGGAGGATGGGAGGGAGAGGGAACTGGGATTGATATGTAAAATAAAATTGTTTCTAATTTAAATAAAATTTATAAAAATATTTTCATTAAAGTCCTGGATGTGAGAACAAGTAGGTCTCTGACTCTTGTGCCTGCTCTTGGAGTTCTTTTCCTCCTGTAGGGTTTCCATGTCCATCTTTGAAATGAAAGTTTTTGCTTCATCTTATTATATTTGATTTTGCCATGTTTGCTTGCTGCCTTTTAGAAGCCTGATCTTTTCTAATGAGAAACAGAAATGGAGTGGATCCAAAGGGGAGGCAGGAATGAGCTGGGGAGTGGGGGGAGTAGAGGGAGTGGAAACTATAATCAGGATATATTGTATGAGAAAAGAAACTATTTCCAAAATAAATTTAAAAGGTAGCTTTTTAACGTACAAAGAACTTTAAAGTTATTGATTTTTATAGCAGCCCAAGGCTATCTTGTATTTCTTGGAGTAAGATCATCCTACCCAATGCTAAATATTCCAAATAACTCTATTGGAATTTTCAACCTGCCTGCCTAGGATATAAGCCTTCTTAGGAATATTAACCAAGTGAGTATCTTCTCTCCACACACCCAAGATGCTCTGACATCTTTATAAAGAATGTAAACATTATAAAATTTGTGGGGGTGTGATGGGAGATATGAATTGCAGCAAAATAACCTGGGTATTTATCCAGCCTGCAGAGTGTGGCAGGCTCAGTGTCCACACCCTTTCAACAAATATTTGTCTTGAATTGTCACTCTTGTTCAGCTAGTACTTTAGTAGTTCCTGGTTCCTTCTGGGAAGCTCAGCCCACCAACACATTAGTTCTAAAGTGTGGTGGTGGCAGCAGGAGAGAGGTGACCCTCCATCACAGTAGGTTATGCCCGTTGCCATGCCGCCTCTTCCTTTCCACTGACCTCCCCTTGTATGTACAGTCGGTGGCACTTAAACTGGGCTTCAGGACAGGATCCTTTACCCCTCCCTTCCAGTCAGGTTGCTGGCCCCAAGTCTCTTCCACCTAGAATCTCTAGGGCTGCTTTAATTTTAGGTTGGTTTCAGTTAAGATGGGGAAATGTCTTTTCCCTCCCCCTTGAGAATCCAATGGGATAGGTGGAAGGGAACATTTTAAATCCTAAGGAAGGGAACTGCACTGCTTCTCTGACTGAGACAATCGGTCACTTTGGTTTCTGCTTTAGGAGGTGGCTGTGTTGGCGTCTCCAGACTTCCTTGGTTAAAAGAAACAGCGCTTAGAACCTGAAAGTGTTGACCAAGACAAATGCCACAACTTTGATTTACTAAGCATGAATAAATTAGAAATTCAGACACACTTTGAAATGCTAACATAGTTAAAGGTGAAGGGGAAAGCATTTGGCAGAGTACATCTGAGGAGCAGTTGGCAGCCACATAGCGTGCTTGACAAATAGCCAGATATCATTTGCCAACCCTGAACACGGCCAGAGTTTCTCATCTCCACATTAAAGGAACATTAAGGTCTTTATACACTGTCCTGAACCTACTGAAGAAAAAGGAATTTCAGAGTTGAGACTAATGTTCCTTTCAAGAAGTGACCTCCTACTGCCTCATCATTGCTGAGATCGCAGTGTGCACAATATCCAATAATGTGCTCCTATGAAGTTTGCAAATAGGTAAAAGATACTTTAAAGAGTACTGGGGCCAATTAGCCTTATTATGTCAAGCAAGCATTCAGATAAGAAATTGGCCGCAGTGGGTAGAAGGTAGATGAATTGGGAAAGATAGTATTATGTAATAGGAAGGCCCACAGTTGCCTCATAGTGTAAAATAGTATCCCTTGAGACCTGTGGTATGTCTTCCAATCCCAAGTGGTCATTCCCAAATACACTGAGACATGAACAATGCTAAATGGACTGAGTATGTTGTGTGTGTGTGTGTGTGTGTGTGTGTATAAATAATAATTATAGGAGAAGTGGTCACAAATCCAAGAGGGAGGGAAATGGAGTCGGAGGTGGAAGTCTGATGTGGTATAAGATAATACAGGAGAAATTACTGAACACCAGATGCAACCCCAATACTTTCCACATATTAGAATTTAGTTTATATTTACAGTAACCCCCACTTGGCTTCTAGCCAAGTGATTACTAGTTTTAAATAGTTTTGGAATTATCTAGCTTCTATAACAAATGCTCTGGACATCTCGTTGTCATCACACAATAAACAGTTTATTTCTTGTTAGCATGATTGGCAGACACAGGGGAAATAGAGAACATTGCACAGCATGCAGGAAGTTTTAGGAGGCAACTGGGCAATGGCGTAGCCATTTCTGCTCTCTCGGCACTGGGTACAACTTTACATAGATGCCAAGGGAGAACGGAAAATGAACTCTCAGTTGTTCCCAAGAGGGAAAAAGAAGCAGGGTGGCACATATATAGCAGTGTTTGTGCCATATACAGGTCCCCAATTTTATAGCTGAGGAGTAAGTCACCAGATGTCTCAGTACTCAGTACCATGAGCTTGGCCTCTCTTACCACAAGAGCAAAGTGGGATGGGAATTAAATCACAAGCTGGGGCTGAGGAAATGTCTCAGTCAGTCAAGTGCTTACAGCACAACTATGAGGGCTTGAGTTCATTCCCCATCACCTCTGTAAAAATGGGCGTAGTACTTTGTGGCTGTAATTTCAGCACTGGGAAAACAAGCAGGATATCCCTGGAGCTTGCTGAACAGTCTAGCTAAATCAGTGTGCTCCAGATTTGGACAGAGACCCTGTCTCAAAAAATCTAATGGACATAGAGGAAAACAATTGGCATTGACCTCAGGCCTCCATAGGACAACCGTACCAACAAAAGCATTCATTTGTGTGCACACATGTACATACACGCACACACACATGCACTCCTGTGTGCACACGCCCATCCACTACAAAATCTTATTCCTCAGCTCAGGCCCATGGTTATTATAATCACTTGTCTCCACCACTCTTCAGTTACAGCTTAGTCATCACAAATCAAGTTTGACAGTTTCATCCCAGATGTAGCCTAGAGTATCATTTATGTTTTTCAAATTGGGTAAGTATGCCATTTTTACAGTCTCACAAAATGTCACATTTTCCAAAGAAATAAGGTTGCTGGAACAACATTGCACTTTACCCCGCCCCCCCATATTCTCTCCCAGTCTCAGACTCAAACCCACCCTCTCACTTATTAACTACAACTACAACTCCAGTACACCCGCTCAAGAGAAAAAAAGAAGAAAAATAAGGTTCAATAAAAATGTTGACAGTGCTTGATAAGGTCACACAGAGTCTGGTGAGCTGATATCTGCCTGCACCTGGAATTAACCAGACAGTTTGCTTTCTCCCTATACGGCCTGGTTAGAACATCAAGTCATGAGCTGTAACTGGGTTCAGCTCAGCTTCAACCCTGGCCTCTTCAAGCTCAGGATGCTAATTACTTTCCTTCTCACCCCCTCCATGTCTTGAGTGTCCAAAGACATCTGAAACCATATCACTGAAGTGCCACAGTGTTGCCTTTCCCTGAAGTCTCAATGACAACCTCAAAGTGGCCTGGTCAGACGCTTGGAAGGCTCCTGAATCCTGCCTGTCAGATGTGCACACATCAACACACCACCTGTTCTGGCAGGAAACCAATTTTCTTCTCTATTTCTTTCTCCCTTGGGAAACATGCCTGCCTTTGACATCTGTCCCCACTTACCCTGCTTCGTATACGAGACAAAGAAATCATTTTGTTTCTCAAGCCATCTCTCCCACTTCTGTTTAAAAAAAAAAAGAATCACTTGAGTTCTCTCTTGGTAGGCATGCTGGCTTTTTTCTTTTTCTCCTCTCTATGTCTTTTAAACTATCCTCATTTGCTTGTTTGCTGTTCTCGCTCCAATTCCTTTTATACTTCCCTTATTTGGTTCTATGCGGAGTTCTATTTGCACCCCTTTCCCTCCCTTTGATTATAGGAGAGAAGCCACTTCAGTAATCTAATACACTTTCATTTGCTGTGACTACTAATCGTGTGTGTCTTCGTCGCCACGCTGGAGTTGTCAGCTGTGTATCTGTAGGCAGTCTGTTGGTTTTACTTCTCTCCTAATAGCACACACTATGGTATAGAGTACTCGAGTGGGGGCAACAGGCCAATATTAAAATAGAGTTTCACACCCTTGAGTGGTGCTGTAAGGAACATTGTTGATGGTTCTTAAAGAACACAACTTCCACTTTTTGTCCCCAAGGTCCAGTCACTGTGGCTATTTCAAGCATAGGTTTCTTATCAGTACGGGCAGAAACAGATTTGAAAGCTCTGTCGTCTTACTGAAGTGTGAGGTGGGTTCCATGGATTCTCTTCCTCCTACAGAACTGTCCTGTGACCTAGAGAGGGCAGAGCCACAGAGCAAAGGGTATTTAAAGAGAGGGATTTGGGGGCTAGAAGTTATTTCTTAACTCTGATGTCTCTGGTTTTAAGTAAACCATTTGAACACTGTATACTTTATTTTTGTCCTTTTTATATAAAAAGGAAACCAGTAAAACTATAGAACTCAAAATATAGACTCTTAAGAAACATTTGTTAGATAAGCAGTTCAATTAAATCATTTTCATGGAAGTATGAGTGGAAACAAATTCATGAACTTAGGTTTGTTTCCTATGAATTGGTGTTTTGGGACCACTCCCTGCCTTCTTCCTGGTTGGTCCTCTTGCCAAACTCTCAGCCAATTCTTTATAAAATGCCTTCCAGGGAGCAATACTTCAATTTGCCTGGTATGTTTCCAGAATAAAAACTTTGCTGGAGACATGAAAATGCAGGCTATAAAGGTCTGTGGCATGGACTTCCCATGCTATGGATTTCCTCACCTGTACTCTCTCTTCACTGCAGGTCACTTTGTCACAAACCGTATTGTACTTCTGTAAGTTGTCAGGATAGAACACATGAGCTCAAATCCCTACTCTATTCCAGTTAGCCTCTGAACCGAGGGGTCTTCCAGGAGGAGAGCTCAGGGAGCCTATGATATAGACACTGGCATTTGATTCGCATAGTCATTGACTCTTTTGAAAGCTCAAGGGAGTTGTTTTCAAAATATGGAGGTAGTCATTATATTAGATACTTTGTGTACCCAGAAGCAGAGTTCCTGACAGAACAGTTTAAGGGATGGGACTGTTTGTTTTGTTGTGATGTAGAATTCCAGGACATTGCTGGAGAAGGCATGGCAGAGTAGCTCTCTAAGCAGCAGCTGGAGGTCACACCATCACAATCAGAAGGTAGAAAGAATGACCAGAATGACATACATGGAATTGGATGTCACCCTAAGAAGCCCACTCCTAGGGACCTGATTTCCCCAGGAAGGTGCTACCTCCCAAGGTAGGACAGACTCCTAAGGTCACACCCTCCACTTCGGAACAACTGTTCAAAACACCAGCTTGTGGAGAACACTTTGCATTCAAACCACAACTGTTGCTGTCTTTCCTCACTTCACTATTGTTCTGTGGAAAATTCCATTTTCTCAGGGAACTTTGGCCTTTACAATGGTTTGCCATAGGAAAGGAAAGCTTGGCATACACCAAATCTCAGACACCATTATTTAGTTCTGAGTAAAAAAGAAAAGGATGTCTTTTTGATCCCACAATATGACATAAACTTTGTAAGGTTTTTTTCTTTAAAAAAAGAGACGAGCCTTCAGCATTGTGAGCTTCCCTTTAGTTATCAAGAGTCAAGGCTGACAGGCTATCAACATGAGGATGAAAATACTATGTGGACCTCAGTAGATATGACCAGTGTCTGACAAAGGTCAATACCTTGTCATTGTAAAAATGCTCAGCAACGTGGATATAGAAGTAATGTACCTCAGCAGTAAAAGCCACCCATCACACATCCACGGTTCTCTTTCACAACCTCTAGTCAACATTAGCCAGAGCAACTAAGTAAAAGAAATATAGGCATCAAAATTGGAAAGGAAGACACCAAGTCCTCTCTATTTGTGTGTGACATGGTTGTATTTGTAGAAAACCTTGAAGATTCCACAAAAACTGCTAGAGTCACTAAATGCTGTTTTCTTTGGAAATTTCAGGATATAAAAGAAACATTTAAATTCATATTTCTATATAAACAAATATTCAAAAAATAAATTAAGAAAATAGTTCCATGTGATACAACATTGAAATACTTAGGAGTAAAGTTAACCTAAAAAGGTCAAAACTCACAAGTAAAAGTTTTGTCACTGACAAAAGGAATTAAAGACACAAATAGATGGGAAGCTTGTCCTATTTCAGATAGGAAAAGAGATATAATAAAATACCCACAATACACACTTAGTATGTGGGTGATGCACATGCTAACTGGCTTACTAGATTCTTCATGGTGAATAGCCATATAAAAATCATCATGTACACAGAAATGAATACAACTTTTATTCATAACTATACATTAGGAAAACTAGAAAGGATGGTTTGAAAGATGCAAGACAGGCAGACCTGTCCTCCAAACTTTACTTTAAAACCCTAGTAAAAAGAAGAAGTAGGGAGTGCTGTGTGAAAATGTTACCTAATCAAGTAGAAAGGCATCAAAATCCTCCAGGTTCTAGAGAAAAGAACCCAGGAAGGGGAAACAGAGGTCAGAGGTCAGATTAAGGAGCAGGACTTTATTGTCTGCACCAATGTTCTGAATGGAAGAACCTTCAAGAAGAATCTAAGAGGTGAGATGAGGGGCCCATTTTATGATGCTGGGTTCTTGTGACAGGTTAGTATGAGAGGAACCCCCAGGTGCCAGGAGCAAAAAGACAAGCTGCTTTACAATGGAGCCTGTCTAGAGAGACCAGGGTGGTCCACCTTTCTTTGGCATGTTTGAAAATGAAGGGCTCTAGAATAAAATTACAAAAATACAAAATTATCTGCAGTAGAAGACAAAGACTCTGGGGCTGGAGAAGTGGCTCAGTGGTTAAGAGCATGTTCTGCTCTTGCATAGGACCCGAGTTCAGTTCCCAGCACCCACAGCAGGAGTCTCATAGGCCCCTGTAACTCCAGATCCAAAGGAACCAATGCCCTCTTCTTACTTCTGTGATCTCTTACACACAGACACACACACACACACACACACACACACACGAGAGTGCCCACCCCTTTTAAAAACAGTGCCTATATTTTCATTCACATATGAATACGATGGATACATTTTGATCATTACTCAGAAGTGAATGGAAACCAGCCTCCTACCCAGCAAACTGTGTTCAGTTTGCTCATTTGCCACGTGTTGAAACTTAAATCTAAAATGTTTTGCACAGTCTCATGTGTTTTGTTCCCAATAAGTGGTATAGTTTTGGAAGAGTGTAGAACATTCAGGAGAGAGAGCTTTGCCGGAGGAAGTGAATCATTAGGGGTGGGCTTTGAGGTTTGGTAGGCTGGCCACACGTCCTGTCCACTCTCCTCTTCCTGACCACAGATGTAAGGTGACAGGTTGCTGCAAACCTTGAACTCTATACCTTCCCTTCCAGGATGGATTGTATCCCTTCTTAACTCATGAGACAAAACAAATCCTTCCTCCCATAAAATGCTTCCACTCAGGTATTTAGTTACAGTGAAAAAAGTATATTATATAAGTGAATGGCTGTTTTGCATGAGATGTCAAACCCACCTCACTGAGAAATCTACTTATTGAAAGCTGAAATGTAAAGTTCTGCTGGTTAAAAATGGTAACTTTCTATAATAGCATATGATCTTTACATCATAAAATGGCCTCATCTCACCTCTTCGATTTTTTTCAAACTTGCTACTCAGGTTTCTTACAGGTCATCTAAAGCTAGTCACCAACACACATGCACGCACACATGCACGTGCTCAAACACACACACACACACACACACACACACACACCACACACACAGACACACAGACCACACCTATAGACACACAATGCCAGGCTAGCCATCAACTCTAGGACAATTCCACACAAGGTTTATGAGGCCTAATCCCAGTAGACCTCACTGCTTAACTGCCTGAGGCAGTCCTTGTTTGGGGCTGAAGTCATCTGACTAAAAATACATTTGCCAATCAACACCTTCCTGTTGTTTATAGTTACATGGATGCTGAAGGCAGAGTAACAGCTCCAAATAGACTTCAAAGAGCCCAAGGTTCTTCAGGACACTAATTCACACCAGTCTTGTGTAAAGCAGAGGAGGTGTGTAGCACAGGTACCGAGAAAGCCAAGGAGCTAAAGGTGTCAGCGTGTGAAATGAAATTGTTCTTTCGCTGACATTGCTTATGTCAATTGCTCTTCCTTATAATCGCAGGATACTCTTAGGTGGTGGATGTGGAAGTTACTAGTAATTTAGAGATAAATTTACAGCAGCCACTAAACTGTATATTTAATTTGGTAGCATTAGGCAATAGAAGAAACGAGTCATTCTCAAATGGGTTTGTAGCATATCTTTGCCATTCATTGAGCATTCTTGGCAGCTGGTACATACAGACAGGGCTTACTTGGGGGCCATTTCTGCTGTGACTGGAATGGAAATCCCCCAAACACATACTTTAGAGTTCATTGATAGTCTTCACAGTAAGTCTCCTATCTCCAGATGTTTTACTGATATAATTTTTTTTCATTTTGCAATGCGAGTCCTCTGGCCTCTTGAAGAGTCTTTGTTTTGTGATGTCTGTGAGCTTAGCCCATGTCTTCATCTTGGGTGTAAGGAGTGTTACCATCTACATAAATACTTCTGAGAAGTTTTAGATGGCTTACATGCCTAATGGCACTTATTGTATCATGCAACAGAGACCAACTGCTGAGGTTTAACAAACCAGAAGAGGGTGTTTTCCTCACAGATGTAAACTCCTGAGAAAGTCTATGGCTCTACAAAGCCACCAGTGTTCAGGCAATTTCAGCATTCCTCTAGGCCTAACATGTGGCTTCCACTTCAGGCTTGCTATCTTATCCTTGTTGTGTCCAAATTCTGAACCCCAAAATCACCAAGAGGCCCATTTCAACACAAAAGCAAAGAGTCTTTTATTGTAGATGTCTAATGAACTAATCCCATTAGCTCGGGTCCTTCACCCCGCCACCATGGCAAATGGCTGAAGAACAACCCCAAGCAACCTCCAGGCAGGGATCTTAAAGGGCAGCATAAGGGGAGTGTCTAGGGGTATGAAACAGTCTCAGGATTGGTGCGCTTCCAGGTTTGACCCGCCCTATGTTCATTGGTCAAGTGCTTGTTATGACCCATAGGCCCTCCAAGGGCAGTTGCTATGTTCTGCACGTCACTGTTGTGCACTGTCTGTAAAGCACATCCAGAGCCGTAAAACACAGCCCTGCCAGCTAACTTCTGATTGGTTCCTTGCCATGAGGAGGGCATCTAACCTTAGTGACCAGGACAGGAGCAGCAAGATCATGCAAGCCCGTTGTAGCCTGTAATGGCTGCTGAAATGGGGGACTGGTCACTACATCCTCACATATCACTGCCCCTTTCCATATTCATGCATTTGTTCTCAGTAGAAAGAAAGGAGAAAGGACTGAGGGACAGTGCAGGATACAGGAAATAAAACTTGCCGGAAACTCCAGGCCCATTTCCCCCCAGTGCTGGGGATTGAACCCTTAGGAATAAGCTGGGCCCAGCAGATTTTAGTTACATCTCCTCATTCTGCAGTAAATGTCAGTGCCTTTCTTGAAGCTGGGGAACAAGATACAGTCCTGTCTGAAACAATATACACATAAGGTTGGTAATGGAAAATGGGAGGCTGCTCTTAGCAGTGTCCACCCTTCAGGATCCCAGATACGAGTGCACCAGCTGAGGGTCTGTCTCTTCCTGATCTTACAGCCCAACACCACATTGCTCAAATCACTTCTCAGTGTGAATGTGTCGTGCTGGAAGTAAGGGAGGGCCAACGGCTTCCTCGTCCTACAGGTAACCTGTGTGGTACTGTGTGAAACTAGATTCCCAACCCCAATCATTCCTTAGCTGAGTAGCTATGTTCAAGGAACAACCCTGATGGTTCCTGTGGGGTGTGTGTGAAAGCTTCAGCTTTCTTCTCTCTCCAGCAGAGTTTAAAGCTTCACACACACATGTGCACACATACACATGTTCATGCACATATACACACACAGAATCTTAAGTCTGGACTTAATATATGTATTCACTAAATATATATGTATATATAATATTTTATTAATAGGTTTAATAAATATATTTATTACAATATAAACCATTTACTTATTCTTATCTCTTATAGTGAAAGGCAGGGTACTTATTGTTTCAATCTAGGACAGCTACTATGAGTTTGTTCGTGTCTTCCTCGACACTATTTTGACCTTTGTCCTGAATGAGAAAGTGCTAGTAACATTGCAGTTTTCACTCTTTTACTACTGAGAGTTCAGAAAATTCAGGGCTGCAGTGTTGGAGTTTTCCATCTGTATAGATCTAATGGAGATGGAGATTTTCATTAGAGTAGGACTAATGGAGATTGCTCAAGGAACAATCCCTTCTCATTGTTAGTGACCTAATTTCCCTGCATTTTCAAGTGCAAGTTTGTGTGCATTTATAAGATGCAAATTCAGTGTTTACTTCAGTTTGCTCAACTTCAGCTTAAACCTCCACTTTGACTAGTGAAAGCTTGGTAAGATCTTAGTTCTGGAAAGGTCTTTCTTTGCGTTTCTGACTCAGGACCCCTGATTAGAAAAGAAGACCACAGTCCTATCCAGGTGTGCTCAAGTCCTTCAGGAGGCTTGGGGGTTCCATGCCCAGGTAATAAGGATGCTTTGGTTAGGTCTCTAGGTTTCTACAAGTGCAGAATACTCTTTGTGCCTCCAGCCACCCTCCCATGTTTTGAATTCTGTCTCAACTAAGGAAACAACATGGGATTTTCTGTTTCCCATCTAGAAGCCTTTCCTTAGATGCTCCTCCCTTGTCTGCCAACCTGCATTCTTCCAACTCTGGCTCAGGCCATTCTGCCTCCTTGAACTCACCACATGTACTGTGCCCACCTGTCCTTGTCCAATTCTGTTTGACAGCCTTGGCATTTGTATTGTCAAATGCCGCATCTTCTGGCCCCTCCTGATATCTGTTCTAGTTCTTCATAGAAATAACAAACTCCCAAAAGGGATGCCAGTTTCTTCCCCATCCTTGGAACTCTCCTTTATAAGTTGAATTACTCCTGGTCCAGCAGAGAGCACCTGTCAATGGGGTTACTGAAGCTTCAATGTGTGATGTGTTTTATTTTTTTGTCTTTATAATGCTCAGTTTTCTAGACAATTTGCATTTGAGACTGCAAAGTAGTGGGTGTGTGACTGCTTCCAACTTTCACTGGGTGGTGATGCAATCACGGAGCGGCCATCTGTGGTTCTTCCATCTGGTGAGGCTGCTCAGTGCCGAATCAGGAGTACTGCACCAAATCCAGTTTTCCCTTTCCAAGCAGCCTTCTACCGAGTCATCAGGAAGTCTACCAACTCTGGGTGTTCAGAGCAGAGGGTTTATAGATGGGCCATATTTGTGTCAATACTAGGAAAGACCAGCAGATATCTGAAAGATATCTTCAATAAAATGGGATGAATGTGCTTCCCCCATCAATTTGATCCAAAGACTGAGAAGACAATGAAAATCCTTTGTATTTGGTATGGACTTGGCAAGTGATAAATGTTCTCATTCCCTCTGTGGCCCTATCATATTGGGAGCATCACTGTTAATCTGCAGACTTATTTCCCTCCATTACTGTAAGCATCTCCAAGACAGCATCTCATTTTGCTGGGATTTATGTAGGCAGAAGAGAATGTTAAAAAGAGCATTTAGCATAACAAAATCACGATCTTGGTGATGGACCTGTCACTCAACTGGGTGACTTTAGATTAGCTCATTTTTCAGTAAAGCAAAAGGACTAGCTGGGAGGATTACTAAAATCCATGAATCTACCACAAATCTCCTAAAGGATGTGATGGGTGAATGGGTTCTCTGCATCAGAAGCAAGACTTCTTCCTTGGATCCATGTTTGGCATCTTAAAGTCACTGTGATCACACTGGGTACTTCTTTCCAATGGGTTCTTTCAAGTACAACAGACTTCAGCCTTAATCACATGGGAGCTGCTCAGACTCACAGAGGGGTGATACCTCTTAAAACTGCTCTCAACCCAGACCAAAATCTTTGAAGCAGGCAAGCAATTTCCATGAAAAGCTTCTATTGCCCTCACCACATCTATCCAATTACCCAGTGAGAACAGGGTAAAGCCTGCTAGGGAGAATGAAAGAGAGTGGTTTGGAAATATGGATTCAGGCTCAACAATTTCACAGAGCTGACCAGGGACTGGTATGCACAATAGGGAGAAAGCATTTCCTACCCAGTAACACTGTAGCAAAAACCAGTGCTGATGCTGGGAATGACTGAGATTGCCAAGGAAAAAGTGGGATGTGGGTTTCATGGCAAAATTGCCGTTTCTGTTCTTATCAGTATCTCTATGTAAAAGGAAAGCCCTCCCCCTTCAAACTATTGATTTAAAACTGTACCAATATGACAATTTGACCATGCAAACAATTTAGATGGTACCTTTAAGAAATCATCCTTTACAAACACTGAGGTTCAGGACCAGTCCTGTGCAACCTCATCTGTGCCTCCCAAGAACTTGAGCCTGAAAGGAAATTCAGGTGTTGATAACTGATTGAAATTGAGCAAAGGTCTAACCAGTAGGGGTGGAGGTGGGGGTGGAGATGTGGAAACAAGGTGTCAAAATTTAAAATTACTGTCCTGCTTGAAAGACAGGCTAAGCCACTTGTGGTCTAAGTCCTACTACTGCATCCCTCACTTGATATCTGGAAGGGAGGTATGTAATGGGTCCAGGTCTCCAGGAATGCCTGGCTATTTCAGTTTTCACGAGTTCTTTGAGGCGTTGCAGAAGAGACTCAGAAACAGATGTTATGATCACTGCCAACTCAGCTGCATGAAGGCATAGCCAATGTACCCCACTTCTTCAGTTTGGAATGTGGAATAATGTCCCATGGCTTTGAACGTTCAATTTATATCAATTCAGCCCTCTGTTCTCACTGAGACACTTGTACTTTCCTTCCCAACTGTTTCTTATGAAAAGCCTGAGAATATTAGTCCAGTTTGGTCAGCACAATTGCTCATGATAAAGATGACTGCTCTTGCTATGTCTCTCTTAGAATCAGGAATTCTGTCAATGCAGTACAAGGAGAAAGTCTCCCACCACCAGTGCTTGGAACAGAGATGGCTAGAAGGCCAGATGCTTCTCTATAGTGTCCTGCTTTGCTCAGCATGGAGGAGACCCTACGCCTTACTAGCTGGGTCCCAGCAAGGCAAGTTTCTCTTCTTGCATAATACATAATTTTCTGCTGGGCAAGGCAAGGGATGAGGATGGTTGAGTGATGGAGGAAGAGCCCCAGAGTCAGGCCAGCTGCCCCAGACAACCACTCAATACCTGATGATTTTCTACCTTGGCTCCCAATCCAGTGGCTTTTCTGTTAAAGTAATTGAGCAAAAAGCATTTCAATATTTCAGAGATGCCCTACTAACTTGTATATCTAGTATTAAAAGTCTGAATTTTGTTGCTCAATTCCTCTGAATCCCACTAAACATGTACATGTGAGATGGCGAAGTCCTTTGATATTGCCAAGAGCAGCCAAGCACCGAGGCCTTGTCAAGCCTCTTACATCTCTTCCTCAGAGACAGTGGCAGGGGAAACACTTGCTTTACGTTTACTGAGTCTCCCAAGCCACTCATGCCAGAATTATCCCCATCAAAGAAACCTGATATCTAGAGTAATAAATAGCACATCCAAGTGCTCTTTGATGCATAATATTTTAATATCTACACCATTAGGACCCTGGTGATAAAGACAAATAGACAATTCATGAGAATTGCACACATGATGATGTATAATGTTATCTTCCTTTTTTATACTCAATGAAAAGGCAAGGATGGAAGGGGAGTCCTGAGTTCCTTGCCACTAGTGTGTAGGGTCTATGGTCAGTACTGTTATATTTTGTCTCTTAGAAGGCTAACAGTCAGAGGAGTTAAGGAACTTGCCTTGATCATGTGCCCAGCACATGGCAGAGCTGAGATGAAAATGGAGTCCTAACTCCAGAATCTATGACCATTTCACTCCAATGCCTCTCTGGCTTCTGACACTGTGAGCTACTGGGTTTTTTTTTTAGACAGACAAAGAAAACACAAGGCATAGGTCCTGTTAGTGCTCTGTCTTGGGCACTGTGCTCTATGACAGGTGCAGTGTGGTGACTGCTGCTTAGGAATCTCTGGATGTGCAGAGAGGATGTGCTATCTACAACATGCAAATGAGAACCTTCAAGATGGCGCTCTCTAGCAGGCTTACCACCAAATGCTGTCAGGAAACTAAAATTGTTCAGGCTATTTTGAGACCAAGTTCCAACTTTCATCCAGTTTTTCCCCAGAGTAAACTGAAGTTCATGAATCTATGATCTGTTCTTTGTATTTCAGGTGGAGCTATATTACTAGAATTTGGACTCAAATTTATGTCCCTACATCAGTCCCAAAATCTCCTGAAAATCTCAGTGCAACCCGTAGTCTCATGTGGGGCCAGGGAACTTGATTCTCCAGCTTTAGGAAGAAAAGAAAAGGAAAGCAAGAGTTGACTCTGAGAATGAACATGAGACTGGGGTAAAATTAGAACCGCTCATTGAATGTTTCACTGTCTATAGGCTGAGAGCGGGTGTAGCTTGTTTACTTTTCAAATATAAATTATAGAGTTTTCCCACCTTGAGATAAAAACCTGACCTGCCAGACAACATTTTTTTTCTTTTCTTCCCTCCTTTTTTAACAAGTAGGAATGACTTGCTGAAATGTGTGTTTTCATTCCAGGTGAGAAAGCAGAAGTCGGGCTGCAAATTCTAAATCATACATTAAGATGCCTCTGAAACTGGACTAGGCACTAACATAAATAGTAACAAGGACAGGAAAATATCACACATCCTTCCCCACCAACCAAGTGCTAGTTCTTGATACTTGGCCCTGGATCCTGGTGTCCTCATGGTCACTAGGCAGCCCGGGAAGCGATGCAAGGTGACATACACAGAAAAGCTTTTCCTGGAAATGGGCTTGGAGGATAGCTTATTATAAACAATAAGCCTTGTGTATGGGATTGAAAATAAACCCAGACAGTGCCTGAGGTTACAGTTATGTGTTGAAAGGCAAGAGTCCGACATCTGTCACCTCTCCACACTCCCTGGCGGAAACACTTGTCTCTGCCTGGAATCCCCTCCCAGAAAGTCCCGTTGAGTGATCAGCACATCTTTATTCAGAGTTCAGTGTCATAGGACTAGAGCCCCCTGGCATTTAAACTACAAATGAAACCCATGATGTTTGGGAATATGGCAGTCTAAATAAGGCATGAACACGGACAACACCAACAGATGTGCTAATGTAGGAGGGAGTAGTCTCATGGTGCCCCATCACTAGACAAAGAACTCTAGGTGACTAAGGAATTCTGAAAACTAGAAATTCATCTTTCCCAGGGATGAACTCCCAACTGGTTATCCAATACCAAATGGTTAATACTGAAATCAGGTACACAGAACAGACTTAACAGGTTGTATTTAAATGTGTGTGTGTGTGTGTGTGTGTGTGTGTGTGTAAAAATTAAGAGAAAGAGGTCATGAATCTGAGAGTTATCAAGGGGAAGGAAGGGTGCAAGAGGAATTGGAAAGAGGAAATGTTAAGAGGGAGAATGATATAATTATATGTTAGCTAAAATATTAAGAAAGAGAGTGATGTTATATGAAAAGGTCACATAGTCTTTTATCTATCAGAAATTTTTTCTTTACCTTAATACTACAGTCTCAGGTGCTCTATGTTTGACTTTTGTACATTGGCCTTTGCTTTACACATGGCATCATTTAATCATAGCACACAGATTGGCTCTCAGAGTATTAAAGAAAAGGTTCTTAAGTTTTGCCACTGGTTTTTCCATCGTGACTATCAGTTCAGCATTAAGGTTCTTGTTGAGTGACTGTGTGGAGACAAGAAAGCTGCAGAACATTTCCTTATCCATCAGCTTTGGGCAGCTCTGAAGCTAATGGTATCATCTCAAGAAATATTTTCCCATCACCTCAAAGCACTTATGGAGACTCGGTGACAAGTATCTTGGCAGTTACTCAGGGGAGATCATTATGTTGGTTGTGATATCAGCTTGCAAATAAAAATCATCTCAATTTGGTGATTGTCTACATTTCTGTTTGTCAGTAAGGATTGTTCTGGAATTGTGGACTTAAAATATGGCATTGTCCATTGTACCTAAGTTCTTTATCTACAAATCTCCTTTGTTGGTAAGGATGCAAACCAGGGAAATAGTGACTGCAATTCCAACTCTCAAGTCTGTGAACTAGGCCCACCTCTTTTAATCCATTTTATGGATAGAAAGAACTGGGGTGTGGAAATCATCCTTCCTCTACTGGCCCCTGTACAGTCAGCAGAGGAAGCTTCAGGGCACAACAGGTTCCTAGAATGGGAATACTCAAGTTCATGAGTCCCCGTGACAACACTCTGCTGTAAGGAGAGTTAGGTCCTGTACCCTATGTAAATGTATAATCTGCAGATGGTGGGCTTTTGCAGGTTATAGCTTTGCAAAGAATAGAAAATTAACAATCATTCTGAGAATAGCCTGGATCCTCATACATTGCAACCTGTGCCCGCTGACACGGTGAGAAAGGCACTGGAGCCAGACATTTTGAGTTTGGCTCTTGACTGTGCTTCTTGTTAGTTATGTAACCCTGATCAAGTTACTTAGCTTCTCAGTGTTTGGTACAATAAGCTGCAAAGTGGTAATGAAGGAAATACTATCATATATAGGGCTGTTGTCTTTGACATATGAATATATGGGAATGGTACTTACTTCATTAGCATTCAATACATTTTAGTTATTACTACCATCCAACAGCTAGCTGTATTTGTACCTTCAATCATAATAAATTAGTAATTTAAATGTCATTTCATAATTATTCTATGGATATGTATGGTTTCTATTTGAGTAACTAATTAATTTATCAATTAATATTCGGAGACAAGATCTTGCTGTGTAGTCACAACTAGCCAGGTACTTACTACTCAAGGTATCCCAGGTGACCTTAAACTTGCAGCAATTCTCCTGCCTCAGCCTCCCAAGTACCAATATACTTAAAAAAAGCATCATCATCACATAGGCGGTTGTCATTCCTAGAAAGGAATGAACATAATAAAGAGATGTGAGCAAATATAGATGGCAGACAAAGCTTACTTCTCCTTTAGGCTCAGCAGGCAGTCTGGGGCCCATGACACTTCTAGAAGCCCATGAAAATTAGGATAAAATTATCTTCCAGGTTTTTAAAAATATAGTATTGGTAAATTTATTTTAGGTAATACATTAATATGGATTATAAATTTTAATGGTTTTTGAGGCAGAAATGAGGGAAAAGCAACTCATGGAACTCAACATGGCCCATATTGTAAGTGTGTCTGTTGTATGTGTGTTGTATGTACTCATGAGTGTTTGTGTTCCCAACTGAGTGTGGAGCTCTTAGACAGTGGGATTGTATGTTATTTATGTGTCTGTGCACAGTGCTCTATACTTCACAGACACCAAATAAATATTTGGGGCTAAAGGAAATGATTAGTATTTGGGTCACATGCAACAAAGCCTACAGAGAAAGCTTTTGTTGAGCAAGCCAGCTTTGGATATTGAGAAGTAGACTGAGGTTGATATTGCGTGCAAATGGATGAAAATAGTGTTGAGCATATCACATATGTGAGTTTACAAATATGTAAACTAGTCAGAAAGAGTGATGGGGAAATTAGTTTGGATTTGACTCTAAAACAGACTCGGCATGAAATAATGAAAATTCAGCCCTAGCTAGGGTCCAGTCATGGAAAAAGGAGCTCTTTGTAGTTTCCTGGAAGGGTGGGGCTGCTATGCAGAGAATCAAAAGCAAGACAATGTGGCTATCCCCTGCCCCCTTAGAGCATCTCTGGACCTCCACTGGCAAGGACCAGGATGCAGTGGGGAAAGGATGACACCACCTCAGGGAGGCCAACCCAGCACGGTAGCGAGGAACCAAATCAAACTGGAGAAAAGACCAAGTGCCAATGTCCTTCTGCCTATAGCTCTTTTGGAGCTTCATGGGATCCTGGGAGGAGAAGGAACAGGGAGGAGGAGGGCTACTCAGGAGAGTGCAGAATGAGTGAGGATGAGGACAAAATCAGAATAACTACAGTTGGTGACTGAAATCAGTGGTAAAAACCATCAATATTGCTACGTTGGATTTTTTTGATTACTCATGAATCTTTTACTTTGACTCATATTAAAAAATATTTCAAATAAATTACCCATTTAGTATAAGAAATATACACAGCTCTCCCCGCCAGAAAGGATTACTCTGAGTCTGGCCACATCTCAGTCTTCAGTTCCCTCCATCCCCTGCCCTGTGCCTGAGGTGAGTAGAGGCTCTGCTCTGGGCCCCAAGTTCCGACATCCCCCTGCTTCCATCTCCATGGGTGTGCCCTGCACCTAGAGTGGACTTGCCCACAAGAAAGGACCACCCTGAGTCTGGACACACCTCAGTCTTCAGTCCCATCCAGCCCTCCCTGAGCTTGAGTCTTCAGTCCCCTGCAGTCTCTATCCTGTGCTTGAGAGTGTCTCAGACTTACCTGCACCCATTGTGAGAACCTTCGGAGTATTGGACCTGCTTGAGCACACTGGAAGAGCTCCTTAGACCCCAAACCCACCAGGAGAGGAAGAGACCCCTCCAGCTCCCACTAAAAGAAGGGATGGGAAGATGGCATTATAAAAACACAGCCAACAACAGAAAATCCAGTATGACACCACCAGAGTCTAGAGACTCTACCCCAGCAAGACATGAACATTGCAACCCAAATGAAACAGAAAAGAATGACCTTCAAAACAATCTCATGAAAATTAGAGAGGCACTCAAAGAGGATATGAGAAAAACCTTTAAAGAAATTGAAGAAAAACAAATAATACAAGAAATCAACAAATCACTTAAAGAAAACAAGGAAAGCCAAGAAAAAAAGCAATCAAATAGATGAAGGAAATGATTCAAACTGTTCAAGACCTGAAAACTGAAATGGAGACAATAAAAAAACACAAACTGAGGTAATTCTGTAAATAGAAAATCTGAATAAACAATCAGGAGTTACAGATTCAAGCATAACAAACAGAATACAAGAGATGGAAGATAGAATCTCAGGCGCAGAAGATAAACTAGAGGAAATAGATTCATCGACAAAAGAAAGTCTTAAATCCAACAAATGCTTAACACAAAATATCCAGGAAATATGGGACACCGTGAAAAGACCAAACCTAAGAATAATAGGTATAGAAGAAGGTGAAGAAACACACCTCAAAGGTGCAGAAAACATATTCAACAAAATCATAGAAGAAAACTTTCCCAACCTGAAGAAGGCCATGCCTATGAAAGTACAAGAAGCTTACCAAACACCAAATAGACCGGACCAAAAAAAAGTCCCCTCCCCACATAATAATCAAAACACAAAACATACAGAATAAAGATAGAATATTAAGATCAGCAAAGGAAAAAGGCCAAGTAACATATAAAGGCAAACTATCAGAATTACACCTAAATTCTCCATGGGAACTCTGAAAGCCAGAAGGTCCTGTATAGATGTTCTACAAACACTAACAGACTACAGATTCCAACCCAGACTACTATCCCCAGCAAAACTCTCAACCACTATAAATGGAAAAACAAGATATTCCATGACAAAACCAGATCTAAACAATACATATCCACAAATCCAGCCCTACAGAAAGTTCTAGAAGGAAAACTGCAACCCAAGGAAGTTAAATACACTCAAAATAACATGGGCAATAGACAATCTTACTTAACCAAAAGTCAGAAATAGGAGAAAATCCCACACATAATACCACCACCAAAAACAGATCCAAAGCAAACAAGAATCAACAATCTATGGTCATTAATATGCCTGAATATCAATGGTCTTACCTCACCTATAAAAATACACAGGTTATCAGAACATATAGGAAGACAGAACCCATCCTTCTGCTGCATACAAGAAACACACCTCAATTTCAAAGACAGATGTAACCTCAAGGCTAAGGGTTGGGAAAAGATTTTCCAATCAAATGGACATAAGAAGGAAGCAGGTGTAGCTATTCTAATATCTAACAAAATAGACTTCAAACTAAAATTAATGAAAAGATGAAGAAGGTCATTTCATATTCATCATAGGAAAATCCATCAGGAATAAGTCTCAATTCTGAACATCTATGCCCCAAAGACAAAGGCACACATTTGGAAAAGGATCATTACTAGAACTCAAATCACACATTAAACCCCACACACTTGATAGTGGGAGACTTCAACACCCCACTCTCACCACTGGACGGGTTCACCAGAAACAATGAAACTAACAAAAGTTATGACCCAATGGGGTTTAACAGACATCTGTAGAACATTCCATCCAAACAAAAAAGAATATACCTTCTTTTCAGTACCACATAGAACCTTCTCTAAAATCTACCACATACTTGGCAATAAAGCAAACCTCAACACATACAAAAAAATGGAATAACTCCCTGTATCTTGTCGAACCACCATGGCTTAAAATTAGAATTCATCATCAACACAAATTGCAGAAACCCCACAAACTCATGGAAATTGAACAATGCTCAATTGCATCACCCATGGGTAAGGGAAGAAATAAAGAAATCAAAGACTTCCTAGAATTCAATGAAAATGAAAGCACAGCACACCCAAATCTGTAAAAGCACTTCTAAGAGTAAAGTTCATAGCACTAAGTGCCCACATGAGGAAACTGGAGAATGGCCACACTAGAGAATTAACAGAACACCTGAAAGCTCTAGAACAAAAAGAAGCAAACTCACCCAGAAGGAGTAGATGCCAGGAAATAATCAAATTGAGAGCTGAATCAATAAAGTAGAAATAAAGAAAACAATACAAAGAATTAATGAAACGAAGAGTTGCTTCTTTGAGAAAATCAACAAGGTAGACAAACATTTATCCAACCTAACCAAAAGACAGAGAGACAACATGCTAATTAACAAAATCAGGAATGAAAAGGGGGACATAACAACAGACACAGGGGAAATCCAAAGAATCATCAGGTCATACTTTGAAAACCTGTACTCCACAAAATTGGAAAATTTAAGGGAAATGGATGATTTTCTGGATAGACATCACTTACCAAAATTAAATCAAGAACAGATAAACAATTTAAACAGATCTATAACCCCTAAAGAAATAGAAGCAGGCATAAAAAGTCTTCCAACCAAAAAAAGTTAATATTCAATAAAATACTAGCAAACTGGATTCAAGAATACATCAGAAAAATCATACACCATGATCAAGTAGGCTTCATCCCAGGGATGCAGGTATGGTTCAACATACAAAAATCCAGCAATGTAGTCTACCATATAAACAATCTGAAAAAGAAGAACCACATGATCATCTCACTAGATGCTGAAAAAGCCTTTGACAAAAATCTAACACCCCTTCGTGATAAAGGTCTTGGAGATATCAGGGATAACAGGAACATACCTAAACATAGTAAAAGCAATATACAGCAAACTGACAGCCAACATCAAACTAAATGGAGAGAAACTCAACATGATTCCTTTAAAATCAGGAACAAGACAAGGATGTCCACTCTCTTCATATCTCTTCAATATTGTACTTGAAGTTCTTGCTAGAGCAATAAGACAGCAAAAGGAGATCAAGGGGATACAAATTGGAAAGGAAAAAGTCAGACTTTCACTATTTGCAGATGATATGATAGTCTACATAAGCAACCCAAAGAATTCTACCAGGGAACGCTTACAGCTGATAAACACCTTTAGCAAAGTGACAGAATACAAAATTAACTAAAAAAATCAGTAGCTCTACTATATATAGACACTAAAGGGTATGAGAAAGAAATCAGAGAAACATCACCCATTATAATAGCCACAAACAACATACAATATCTTGGGGTAACTCTAACCAAACAGGTGGGACCTGTATAACAAGAACTTTGAGTCACTAAAGAAAGAAATTAAAGAAGATACCAGAAAATGGAAAGACCTCCCATGCTCTTGGATAGGTAGGATCAACATAGTAAAAATGGCAATCTTACCAAAATCAATCTACAGATTCAATGTAATCTTATCAAAATACCAGAACAATTTTTAACAGATATTGAAAGGACAATCCTCAACTTTATGTGGAAAAACAAAAGACTCCAGATAGCCAAAACAACTCTGTACAATAAAAGAACTTCAGGAGACATCACCATCCCTGACTGCAAGCTTTACTATAGAGCTATAGTCCTGAAAACAGCTTGGTATTGGCACAAAAACAGACAGGTAGACCATGGAGTCACATCAAAGACCATGATATCAACCCACACACCTTTGAACACCTGATCTTTGACAAAGAAGCTAAAACTATACAATGAAAAAGAAAGCATCTTCAACTAATGGTGCTAGCATAACTGGATGCTGGCCTGTAAAAGACAGCAGATAGATCCATATCTATCACCATGCACAAAACTTAAGTTCAAATGGATCAAAGATTCAACATCAGTCCAACCACACTTAACCTCTTAGAAGAGAAAGTGGGAAGTAACCTTGAACGAATTGGTACAGGAGACAGCTTCCTGAACATAACACCAGTAGCACAGACAATAAGATAGACAATAAATGGGACCTCCTGAAACTGAGAAGCTTCTGCAAAGCAAAGGGCACAGTATTCAGTTAAAAAGTGGGGTACAGAACTAAATAGAGAATTCTCAATAGAGGAGTATAAAATGCTTGAGAGACACTTGAGAAAGTGCTCAACATCCTTAGCCATCCAGGAAATAAAAATCAAAACAACTCTGAGATACCATCTTACTCCTGTCAGAATGACTAAAATAAAAAATACTAATGACAGTCTATGCTGGAGAGGATGTGGAGAAAGGGGAACAGTCCTCCACTGCTGGTGGGAATGCCAACTTGTGCAGCTACTTTGGAGTCGTGAATGGAGATTCCTCAGGAAAATGGAAATCAGTCTACCACAAAGATCCAGCATTTCCACTCTTACACACATACCCAAAGGATATACACTCATACAGTAAGGACATCTGTTCAACTATGTTCATAGAAGCATTATTTGTGATAGCCAGAACCTGGAAGCAACCTAGATGCCCCTCAACTGAAGAGTTGATAGAGAAAATGTGGTGCATCTACACAATGGAGTACTACTCAGAGGAAAAACAAAGTGGAATCTTGAAATTCGAAGGCAAATGGATGGATGGCACTAGAAGAAACCATCCTGAGTGAGGTAACCCAGTTACAAACAGACAAACATGGTATGCACTCACTCATTTATGGATTTTAGACATGGAGCAGGGGATTGCCAGCCTACAACCCCACTGCCAGAGAGTCTGAGAATCAGGGAGGACCCTAAGAGAGATGTGCAGGAGAAGGGGAATGGGAAGCGGTCTCCTAATTGGATTGGTAGTAGGGGGGAGGGGAGAGGGAGATGGGAGAAAGAGAAAGAGAGAAGAGGAGGGGAGAGGAGGAAACGTGGGAGCAGGAGGTTGAGCCAGGGTAAGAATAGAGGAGAGAATGATGAGAGATACCATAAAAGAGGGAGCCATTATAGGTTGGAGGAGAGATCTGGCACTATTGAGATTTTCAGAGATCTACAAGAATGACACCAACTGGCATTAAGGCTACCTTAAATGCCCTCCCATAATTGATTGATTGAGATTGATGACTACCTTATATGCCATCCTAGAATCCTCATCCAGTGGCTGTCAGAAGCAGAGGCAGACACCCACAGCTACAAACTGAACTGAACTCCTGGAGCCCAGTTGCAAAGAGGAGTGATGAGCAGAAGAATCAAGACCGGCTGACTAAACCCACAGAGGCAGCTGACCTAAACAAGGGGAACACATGGACCCCCAGACTGATGACTGAGGGGCCAGCATGGGACTTATCCAGAGGCCCCCCAACCTGGGTGAAAGAGAGGAGGACTGAGCAATCTATGGGGCTTTGGGGAGTAGATCAGTATTTATTCCTAGCATACAAATGGACCCTGGGAACCCATTCCACATGGAGGGATGCACTCAGCCTGGACACATGGGGACTGACCTAGGCCCTGCCTGAGATAATATGACAGACTCTGAAAATCACTCATGGAAGGCCTTACCCTCCCTGGGGAGCAGAGGGGGGAGTGAAGTGGGGTGGAGGATTGAGGGGATTGGGGATTGGGAGAGGAGGAGAAGGAGAGGAAACTGGGAGTAACATGTGTAAAAAGTTAAATAAAAAACTATTATAAAAATAAATAAATGAAAAATATACATAGATAAAGATAAAATGTCAAACATAAATTTATCAATAAAATAATTCCAAATTACATGTGTCATGATAACATTTACTAGTTTTTATATGAATAAACATTAAACATATATAATAGAATAGAATATTTGTGTATATCTCACTCAACTTTCATGTTGGCTAATCTTGTGCCATCTCTTATCTTTAATCTACTTATTCCCTCAATAATACCATTATTGTTATCGCTGCTATCATTGTCGTCGTCATCACCACCACCACCACTATCATTGCCATTATTGTGTGTGTGTGCACATACATGCCGTGACCCAGTACACATGTGAAAGTCAAACAACAGCCTCTATATCCATTCTCACCTTCCAGTCTGTTAGTGAGTGGATCTCTCTTGTTCATTGCTTCATAGCTGCTGGTGTTCCCAGCGAGTCTCTTGTGTCTGCCTCCCATCCACTGGCAGGGGCATTGAGGTTATAGTCTCTGGGTCCTAAGGAGCCAAATCTGAGCTCTCAGGATGCTATGCAAGCATTTTACCCACAGAGCCATGACCCTAGCCCACCCCTTATTATTTTGAATAAAATTTTGGGTATCATGTAATAACAGTTTTATAAATATCTTTATAATATTGAAACATTTGCAAGTTTGAGGAAATAAAATTTCCCCTCAGTATTTATGTGGGACTGTTTCAGGACACTTCCCTTCAGACATCAAGACATATTATCAAATGTTCAAATCCTTATTGAATGATTTTATGTAACTCATATGTTCCTGGAAATGGTCTGATTGCTTTTAATACCTGATATAGATGCTATATAAACAGTTGTAATGCTGCACAGTTTAAGCAAAATGACAGGATAAATGTTTGTTTGTGTGTAGTTCAGATGAAATTCTTTAATGTATCTTCAACCCAAGGTTAGCAATATATAATCTCACTCAGGCATTTGGAATCTGGAAACAGGGAGAGGTATCTTTATTCTTATAAAAATGCAGATTTATTAATAAAACCATATAAAAATATTCCTTAAAGAATTGCCATTACTACATGTGAGAAGATGCTTACATGTAGATCAACAAGTGCATCTGTGTGTGTATGTGTGTGTATGTGTGTGTGTGTGTGTGTGTATGTGCACCCACACGCTCCTGCACGCATGCAACTGCATACCACAGTGTTGGCTTTACGGACGCTGTAACGATACGCGACACACAATTACTGAAAATAAGGCTAAGTATTTTATATAGAAAATTACTCACAAGATACCAAACCCCGAGAAGCCCAGCAGATCTCAGCTAGCGACTGGACCGGAAGCCGAACTCCAGGAAAAGAGAGCGAGACTTCCTGTGCGCTGTCTTTTATGCCTTCCCCAGTAACGCCCCTAGCCATGCCCAAAAGTGGGCTTGGCTAGTGACGTAGTTCTGCCTACATACGTATACGTCTTTATGTCCAGCCGTATACGTCTTTAGTCCTGCCTAAAGTGGGTGTGGTTAGCGGTGTGGTAAACCGCCCTTTTATTACCTCATCTGTATGCGCCTCTAGTAAGTCACATGTTTCATGGCGGCATAGACTTCCTCCTACAATTCCCCTTTTAGTCTAAAAAAGGACAACTAACTTGTGTCCATGAACAAAATGTATCAAACATCTATTCTATCTAAACCTAAACTTATCTTAAAGAAACACCCAAATATGAACACCTCTTTCCAATCCCAACTCTAAAATAATTGAAAACTAACACTAACAGGTGTAATCTTATAATATCAATAGTAGGGAGAGGGGGCGTGGAATTCTCAAAACTACTTCCTGCTGAGATGGGACGATGATAATCTCATGGGGACCTGTGAAAAGAAAATGTTAGTATAACAAAATCTCAGTAGAGCAGACAGTCTCAGTATGGCAGGAGATGCTTGATTGAAGTCCCTGACTGGGGTTCTAGTGTTGATTGAAGCTCTTATCTTGAAGCTCTGGTCAGATTGTAGAAGATGTGCTATTTCCGTTCCTTGGTCTGGAGTTGTGTCGAGTGATGTAGTTTCAAGCCAGTTTCAGGATAGTGCTTGTCAGGTGGAGTCAATGATGTGGGGCAATTCAGATGCCTCCAGTCGAATCAGGTGAAGTCAAGGAAGTGGATCCTCATTCTCTTTCGGAAGCCGTTGAAGATTGCTGTCAGGAAATCCCTTGTTCTCTGGAAAACTCAAACATTAATGTTAACGAAGAAATATTTTAACTTTCATATGTATGCATACAGAAGAGGTGACAATAGGGAAGATGGAAAACCTGGAGGAAATTAGACTTTTCAGAAAAAGAAATCCATAGATAACAGTCCCTCATTTTTTATTTCTTCTGTCTTATATCAATGGCTCTTTGATATAATACAGAAATTCTGAATTGTATTTAAATAATATGCTTGGGTTTAGAGTAGGAGAGCCAATCCAACTCCAAAGCCAGCTTCAGTTAAATGAATGGGAACTGAGGTATGTGAAGAAATAAAGATAAAAGGGTACTATGAAAAAACAATATAGAGAGATTTAGACTTTGATACCACACAGTGTGTGTTTGATGGTCCTCAGGGTAGCTATTCATTCTTCTACAGGAATCCATATGTCCAGTATTCTTTGCTGAGTTTACCTGTGAATACAAAAAACAAAACACTTCTCTTTCCTTTTAGGAGGTCACTTTACCCATTGTGGACTATGAATTTGTAGATGGGCTGTTATCTTCCTCCTCCTGAGATGTTTTCTGTTCTGATCGAATTTTAATTAATTTTGATGGAACCCAAACCTTTTCTTCTCCTGTGGAAACAAAAGCATAACCCCTTCCCCAACGTAACACATATCCTGGTTTCCAGACTGAGGTCATAACATCCTTAAAATACACCGGTTGGTTCAGTTCAGAAGTCTTCTCTGTAGTCCAGTGTCTTTCTGCTGCAGTTTGTCCTTTTTCATCAGCATTAAGAAAATTCAACGTTAGTAAAGCATTGTGTAACCTGTGTCTAGGTGTCTTTGTTTTCCCTGGCTGTTTATGAAGCATCTCTTTTAAAGTCCGGTTAGATCTTTCAATTATCGCTTGTCCTGTGGGATTGTAAGGTATACCAGTTACATGTTTTATATTATAATATTTGAAGAATTGTTCCAATTTACTGGAAACATATGCTGGACCATTGTCAGTTTTTATTGTTTTAGGTATACCCATAACAGCCATTACCTCTAAGAGGTGTGTAATAACAGAGTCAGCTTTTTCAGAGCTGAGGGCAGTAGCCCATTGGAAGCCTGAGAACGTGTCTATAGTATGGTGTACATATTTCAAACTGCCAAATTCTGGGAAGTGAAATACATCCATTTGCAAAAGTTCATTTCTGTGAACACCTTTAGGATTACAACCTGCTGGTAATGGAGTTTGAGTGTACAATGAGCAACTGGGACAATTTCTTACTATTTCTTTGGCTTGTTGCCAGGTGATAGAAAAATCCTTCTTTAAACCTTTGCTGTTAACATGGTGTTTCTTATGAAAATCTGAAGCTTCCAACACATTACCTACTAATAAACGATCAATTTCATCATTGCCTTGTGCCAGAGGACCTGGCAGACCTGTATGGGATCTGATGTGTGTTATATATATAGGATGAGTCCTGTTTCTGATGATTTCCTGCAATTGTAAAAACAATGAGGTTAATTCTGTATTATCAGGAACAAATTCTGCAGTCTCAATGTGCAGGACAACTCTTTCCGCATACTGAGAATCCGTGACTATATTGAGAGGCTCTGTAAAGTCTTTAAGTACCATCAGAATGGCATATAACTCTGCCTTTTGTACGGAGTTGTAAGGGCTTTGAACTACTTTACTTATTTTTCCTGATTTATACCCTGCTTTACCTGATTTGTTTGCATCCGTGTAGAAGGTAAGAACTCCAGAAATAGGTGTTTGCCTCACGATACGTGGAAGAATCCAAATTGTTTTCTTTATGAATTTGATTCTCTCTGTTTTGGGATAGTTATTACTAATACTTCCCAAAAAGTCACTGCAAGCTATTTGCCAATACTCATTATCCTTCCATAAGGAGGAAATTTCCTCATTCGTTAACGGTACAATAATTTCAGCTGGGTCTTTCCCAGTCAGTTGATGAAGCCTTAATTTACCTTTTAATATCAAATCAGATATCTTTTCTATGTATGTTTTCAATTTTTTATTTTGTTTATGTGGCAGAAATACCCATTCTAGAATGATGTCGTCCCTCTGCATTAATATTCCTGAGGGTATTCTCTAGATGGTAAAATAACCAGAATACAGTCCAGATTTGGATCCACACGGTCCACATGTGCTTCTAATATTCTCTTTTCTACCCATTCTAATTCTTTTTCAGCCTCAGCTGATAGTACTCGTGGGCTGTTTAGGTCTTTATCTCCTTTTAAAGCCATTTTCAGGTGTTTTAAATCATGCCCTTCTACACCAATAATCGTCTGTAATTGAGAGATTTCTCCTAATAGTTTTTGAAGATCATTAAGAGTCCGGTAACGATCTCTTCTGATCTGTACTTTCTGTGGTCTAATTTTCTGAGCATCTATTTTATAACCTAAATAGTTAATAGAATCTCCTCTTTGTATTTTTTCTGGAGCAATTTGTAATCCCCAGCGAGGCAAAATTTCCTTTACTGCCTCAAACATCTTTTCCAAAGTATCCTTATTTGAATCAGACAATAATATGTCATCCATATAATGATATATTAACGAATGTGGAAATTTTTTACGAATTATTTCTAGAGGTTTATTCACAAAATATTGGCACAAAGTTGGACTGTTTAACATACCTTGAGGTAGTACCTTCCACTGGAATCTCTGTACCGGACGGGAATTATTATAGGTAGGTACTGTGAAGGCAAACTTTTCTCTGTCGTTTTCTTGTAACGGTATGGTGAAGAAACAATCTTTTAAGTCTATAACTATAATTGGCCAATCCTTAGGAATTAGAGAAGGTAACGGCATCCCAGGTTGTAGAGACCCCATAGGCTGAATTACCTTGTTGATGGCTCTAAGATCAGTAACCATTCTCCACTTACCAGACTTCTTCTTGACAACAAAAACAGGCGAATTCCACGCACTAGTTGATTCCTCAATGTGTCCAGCATCTAGCTGTTCCTGAACTAACTTCTCCAAAGCCTCTAACTTCTCAGATGTCATAGGCCATTGACCCACCCAGACGGGTTCATCTGTCAGCCATTTTAATGGTAGAGCTTTTGGTTGCTCTGTAGGTTTGGCACTAGCATCTTGCTTCTGCACAGCCTGTACGTTTGGCATCTGTTTTCTGTACTGTCTTACTATATTCTTACTACCACTAAGAGCTTGTCTATAATTCCTAGCTGATACAGGAGGAATTTTAATCTGCGTATTCCATTGCTGGAGTAGATCACGACCCCAGAGGTTTATAGCAATATCTGCAACATATGGCTTTAACCTTCCTCTCTGTCCTTCTGGCCCAATAAAGTCAATCCATCTAACGCTCTGTTTAACTTCAGATAGGGTTCCGATCCCTAAGAATTGAACATTAACCTCTTTTAAAGCCCAGTTTTGTGGCCAGGACTGCTGATTAAGGATAGTGACGTCACTTCCGGTGTCCAGTAATCCGTAAATCACCCTATTATTTACCTTAACCGGAAGTTTGGGTCTATGATATTGTATAGAAGTTTGCCAAAATATATGTTTTGTATCTCCTCCTGATGTAATTGATTCATCCTCTGGAGCTAATGTATTATCCAGTGCCGTATTATTTACAATGGGCAGTGGATCTTCTAATTGTCCTGGGAGAGGCTGTCCTCCACTGTCACTGGGAATGACCGGATAATCTTCCTCTTCGGGGCTCCATGGAGCCCCGGAAGCCCGTTTCCCTGCTGTAAAGATCTACCTTGTCTGTCTATTGTGGAAAAGCATTCATCAGTCCAATGGCGCCCCTTCCCACACCTCCTGCATAGACCAGGAGGCTTAGGCCTTCTGTTTGATACATTCCTGGTAAAAGCATTATTTCTAGGAATGCGTTGTCTACAGTTCCTACTAAGATGTCCTATTCTACCACAGTTAAAGCATTTTGCATCTTTATGCCTATTTAAATTCTTTGAGATTGCCTTCCCTACCCATGCCTCTATATCATCACAGGTAGGGTATTTGGCATCCTGGTGCCTCCTCAAACCTGTAGAAATAGCTTCACCTACCCAAGCTCCTGTATCCTGACTTTTACATTCCAGGTTCGCTGTATGCAGAACCCATTCCTCCAATGGCGCTGATCTTATTTTTAATGGCCAAATTACCTGCCTGCATTGAGGATTTGCGTTCTCATACGCCAAAGATTCTATAAGAAGACGCCTGGATTCTGGGTTCGCTACCTGTACCTCTACTGCTCTGGATAATCTCTCTAAAAATTCAGTGAACCTTTCCCTTGGGCCCTGTAATACCTTGGTGTAGGGTTGCATTATCTCTCCTGTTTCACAAACCTTATCCAAGGCATTTAAAGCAGCTGTACGGCACAAAGACAACATGTGCTCATCATATGCAGATTGAACCTGCGTGTCAGCGTAAGGACCCTCCCCAAGAATCTTGTCTTGGGGTACTTCATGACCGTTCTGCAATTCCTGAATCTCAATTGCTTTTGCTTCTTGCCTCCACAAAGCTCTCCATTGAATTTGGCAAGAATTTTCGAGTACTGCAGAGGCTAATTGGGCCCAGTCTTTTGGGGTTACTTTATTTACAGTAGCCCATGAGGTTAGGAGCTCTCTGACAAAGGGAGAATGAAGACCATACATGACAATGGCCTCCTTAATATTTTTTAGATCCTTCATCTGTATAGGCTCCCAGTGATAAGCAATGGGACCATTTGATTGTTTTTTCGTTGCTGGTTTTTCTGATACAGATACTGGAAAAACCATAGGGAACGCATAGCAACCTTAGGGAAATCATTCCGGCATTTGAGAAGCTTTGGGAAACTCCTGTCCTGACCTGTTGCCTGTATTTCTGATTCTGAAGTATCAGATTGAGCGTCTTCTAAATCCTGCAGTCTATTCATCATTGTTTCTCTGAGCTCTTGAAGTTCTTGGGACAAATGATTTTCTAAGGATGTCATGGAATCTTTCATTTTTTTACATTCATCATTTACATGTGATTCCAAATTTCTAATATTCTCATCCTTAGCAAGTACCTCAATAGCATGTAAACTGCCTTCAACAAATGATATTCTATCAGTTAGTTTACCATTGCTCTCAGACATGGAACAATTCTTTTCTGCTAGCATTTCAATTTTATGTTCCAGTCTTTGTAATTTGCTAGTGAAATCATCAAACATGGAACCGTGTTTGTCATTAAATGTTTCCACATTATGTTCCAATTTTTCAATTCTATCTATGGAACACATTTTTCCTGAAAATAATTCAATTTTGTGTTCCGTCTCTTTAAACCTGTTCGTCAGACCTACATTATCATTTTTAATATCCTGAATATTTTCTACCAACCCTTTCTTACTCTCCTGCAATGAATTTTGCATTTCCTGAATCCTTTGTATTAAGATTTCAAAACTATCCTGCGATGACTGTATGACCTGTATAAGTTTATTCCTATTTTTGAGCCATTTCATTAACAAAATTATATTGATTATGAAGCTAATAATCACCATCATGGGTAGGAAGCACCTTTCAGGTAGGTCCTCAACCCTTTCTAAAATCCCATCCATACAAAAAACAAGAAAATTCTTAACATCCTGCATCATAGTGTTAGCTGTTGACATTGTATAAAGCAGTTACGTTTGTTACCAATGGAATAATTCAGGCCGAAATCAACAGGCTGCCAGCGAAAGAGCACGTGGCCAGAGTCAGCTGGCCACCAGTAAAACAGCACGTGGCCGCGAGAGAAACCTTGGAATTCCGCCTAACCTTACCGGCAGGTAGAAGGTGCTGGTTCCTGGCGGCAGGAATCGTGCCTTGCCGAGCGAAGTGGTGAGGAACTTAGCAAAAGGAGAGTCCACGTGTGCCTGGTCAGGCCGAGAGAAGCGCCTGGGTCCCAATTCCAATCCCGCTCCGACACCAAATTGTTGGCTTTACGGACGCTGTAACGATACGCGACACACAATTACTGAAAATAAGGCTAAGTATTTTATATAGAAAATTACTCACAAGATACCAAACCCCGAGAAGCCCAGCAGATCTCAGCTAGCGACTGGACCGGAAGCCGAACTCCAGGAAAAGAGAGCGAGACTTCCTGTGCGCTGTCTTTTATGCCTTCCCCAGTAACGCCCCTAGCCATGCCCAAAAGTGGGCTTGGCTAGTGACGTAGTTCTGCCTACATACGTATACGTCTTTATGTCCAGCCGTATACGTCTTTAGTCCTGCCTAAAGTGGGTGTGGTTAGCGGTGTGGTAAACCGCCCTTTTATTACCTCATCTGTATGCGCCTCTAGTAAGTCACATGTTTCATGGCGGCATAGACTTCCTCCTACACCACAGCACATACAGGGGGTTCAGAGGACAACTTGGGTAATCAGTTCTCTTCTTCCAACACGTGGGTCACAGGAATCAAAGTTAGGTTGCCAAGTGCCCTTACCACCTAAGTCAGCTTGCTGACCCAGAAGACTTTGAAGTTTTATTTTGGATGGACAGCCCTGGATACTTGCTACCTTGTTAAAAGTAACTAGCTAAATAAAAAGAGTTTGTGCAAGAAGAAATATGAGATTGGGCATGAAATGGGAATTATAATTCATTCAATTCTGCAAACCAGAAGCCTCGCCAGTCCCTAACTGAGTCCAACCTTCCTTTTCTTTGGAAGGAATCTAAGGTTTTCAGGAAAGCTGTTAGAAGGTATGGGAGGAAGACTGAGAAACCAGCTTGTTTGATATCCTGATTACATGGTGACAGTCCTGGCCTTCCTGGGCCAGTGAGCATGTCCTTATTCTGTGCTGTGCTGTCCTGTTCTCTTTACCCGCTCCTTTCAGAAATCTGGGACCCAGGACCAATGTTTGGTAACAGAGGCAGCATATGGATGCTCCCACATGGGAGAGATGCTCATTGCAGCTCGCATCCTTCTGGGTTTCAGCAATGTCCAAGCAGGTTTTGTTTCTGGCAGGAAACATGTTCGAGCAGTGGAAAAGGCATTAGAGGAAGAATAGAGGGAGAGGATGAGAGGCAGAAGCAGAGACAGTTTGATACAGAGAGATGAGAGAGAGAGGGGGATAGTAGGGAGAAGGCGAGGAGGAAAGGGGAGGAGAGGGGACAGATTTTATAAAGGACAGAACCCTAGACTTGGAAGAATGTTTACTTGCTATCTCCACAGTCTGGATCTTTCTCAACCCCAACTGTATTTCAGTGGACCCAATGAAGACTGTTACATTACCAGGATATGTCCTAACTTGGGGTTTAGACTTTAATTAAAGTAATATAAGTTGAACTTTTTTTATTTAATTACCTTTCTGATAGTGAAAAGGGATGGAGCACAATATAGTTAATGTATTAGACTCCTATCGTCAATCCTAACTCTGACCTATAGGTGGATCGTGGAGGTTTCCCACATTGTGGAAACAAGAAAATTAAACTAGAAGGTGTCTAGGGTCCATTTCAGTTGAAGCACTATGATTTTAAGTGTGGTAAATAGGTCATAAATAATAGCACAAAAGTGACTTTCACAGATTAAAATGAGTAGAAGGCAACCCAATCTCTGATGTCCTAGATCAATTTGCCTAGGAAATCACAGCTACTCATACCTTGAATCTCATGTGTTTCCTCATGACCAATACACCTCGAAAAGTTGCACATGAAGGCTGCAAAGTCGTCTCTGGGGCAAAACTTTTCTTGAGTAAGATAAAGTTTCCTGAAAGGAAGCAGTCACAAGGGCAGCCTTAGGTTCATACAGACTTATTCAGTGCAAGACAGAGATAAATGATGGTTCTTGGGTTTGAAGTATCATGGGATTCTCAGAGCTAGCTCTGAGATACATGTGTATACATATAGTTGCACATGCATCTGCATGCACACACACAGACACACATGTGCATGTATGTGTGTATCATAATAAAAATTTTAATACATTTATTTACTTATGAAGGAAACGGCATAGTTATTTTGAGGGTTTCATACTACATGTTCTGATCATAGTCACTTTCTCCTCCAGCTTTTCCTAGAGCCACCCTTACTTTCTTACCCACCCAAATTTGTGTCCTTAAAAAAATCTTTCAAGAGAATTTTGTGCTGACAAATGTTCTTGGATTTGTGATTTTCCACTAGAGAGTGGTCAGTTTACCAGGGACTATACCTTTAAAGGAAGCTGCCCCTCTCCCAGCAGCTAACACTTACCCATACTACCTGTCTGGGGTGGGATTTTGTGCCCATCTCTCCACACTGGGATTTGCTCTGGTTTGGGCTTGTATTGTGTTTGTTCATATTGGCACAGCCTCTGTGAGTTCATCTGTGTGGCTGCCCTTCTGTGTTGGGAAGATAGCGATTCCTGTCATCATTCTCTGACTCTGGTTCTTACATTCTCTCTGCCGCCACCTCTTCTGCAATGTCCCCTGACCCTTGGGAATGGGGTGTAGTATAGTTACCTTCCAGGATGAGAATTCTGTAGTCATTTACTATCTGAACCTTGACCAGTTGTGGGTCACTTTGTTAATCACCATCTACTGAAAAGAAAAGTTTCTCAGATGAGGTTTGAGAGAGACACCGAGGCATGGATATAATGATAAGTCATTTGAAGTTGGCTCAAAACTATGTCCATTTTAAAGCATATTAGTAATGGGTTCTCCCCTAGGGTCTATGACCTGTCTATCCACAGGTTATTGGCCTGATAGTTGTGCCAGGTATCAATTTTATCCAGAGGTGTGGACTTAAAATCCAATCAGAAGTGGTTAGTTACTCCAGTGATGTTCATTCCCACTATTGGACCAGCAGGTGTGTCTTGCTAGACCAGCCATCAAGGAATCATCTTCTGTTAGTTGGTGCACTTGACTTGGGACTCAGAACCCATGGTTTTTCTACCTAGAAGGGCACATGATAAGGCATTATGTGTTCCCGCTAAGCTCCTTGGTATCCAGAAAAGAGGGATAGAAATGTAGATTCTACCCTTTAGCATGAGGAGTGGTCATATGATAGAGTTAAAGAGTCTGTACTCAGACGGGCATTGGTAATCCCAGCACTTGGAAGGCAGAGGCAGATGGATCTCTGTGAGTTCAAGGCCAGCCTGGTCTACAGAGCGAGTTTCAGGACAGCCTCCAAAACAATACAAAGAAACCCTGGCTCTAAAAACAAACAAAGAAAAACCAAAAACCAAAAGCCAAACAAACAAAAGAGTCTGTACTGGAATGGATCAGCATTAGCATACTAAAGGGAGTAAATAGAAACCTAGATTCAACCCCAAATATCTATAACTCTTAAAATTTGATAAGCATCAAATTAGTGAGGGTAAATACTATTGCTAGAATACTTGCTTACACATTTGAAACCTTATACACTTCAGGATCCCAGTTGGTGTAAATTCAGGAGCCCACTAGAAGTAACTTTGGGGATACCAGAAAGAATCATCCTTAGAAATTCTAAGATCAAAGAGCTATAAACCAGACATGGAGCCAGGGAGATTCCAAAGGCCTAAGAGACAATTGACCTTTTGTGTAGTGGTTAATTCATGTGTGTTTTAGAACCAGACTTCCTGGGTTTAGATTCTGGCTCTACCAACTGTGTGACGTTGGCAAAAACACAGTTTTTTGTTCTTTGTGACTCACTTTCCTCAGTTGCTTTAGACAATAATAATATTCAGACTCACATGATTGCTATGAGAATTACTTGAGAAGGTGTGTAAAGACTCCTAGAATACAATACGTACCAAGGTAATGCTGTATATTATTCTTATTGCTGTTGGGTTTAGTAATATTGGCATTGTTACTATCACGGTCTGCCTTATGTTTGAGTTCAGGCTGTAGTATCTCATGAGAATTTTTTTTAATCACAAAGAGGTTCAATGATAATATTGGCTTACTTCCTTGCTGCTTAGGCAACTGTTCATTGAACATTTGGCCCCACATTCTCTTCTGTGGAAAAGGGGGGATATAAAATCTCTGTCTGGTGGTAACTTACAACATTTTCACACAGACAGTGTCCTCTCACAGGAAACAGAGAGCCTCTGAGTACATTTATGGTCCACATAAACGCTCCCAGTGGCAAGGCTGCTATTGTAATCCTGCACGATAGAGACCCAATATAATTTCTTGTTCTTATTCATTGATTCAACAGTGAGTGAAAATTCTCAGTGTAGAAAGAATATCCTTTGGTGTGGTATGGGATCAGTTTGGCCAACTGTCACTGTGAGATCATGTTTGTACAACAGTGAGATAGGAGTGATCACCCTAATATCTATATCAGAAGGTTAGTGTGGGAATTAAAGGAAATTTGGGTAATAATTTTTGAATATGAGCATCATATTCTGTATATTCTCTGTTTCCCTTTTGGGCAAACTTGAAGTAGAGGCTCTGCCTCTCAGTTGTCATTTTATTCTCTTGAATTGTAGGATAACATGACCACCAACAAAATCTATTTCAATTCACCAGCTTTTTGAGCCAATGTAACACTATGGTCAGATAAGACAACTTAACTTAAGCCTTGGGTACATTAACTCAGAATCATATATGTGAAATGGAACCCTGTCGTTCTAGATTAAATACTTTATCTGATACACCAACAAAGAGTTAGTGTTCATGCACCTCAACTCAAAGACAGCATGGTGGGTAGCTTAGAAAGCACTTTGGAAGACAGGAATAAAGTTGGGATCTTCTAGTTCATATCCACACCTTTAGAAGCCTTATGACATTCGAAGAGTCCCTACATTGCACGAGGCACATTGCACCCATGGTGGCATAGTAGGAATGACATCTGACCCTGGATGTTTTCAATCAAGAGAGTCAATGCATCTGACAAGTTGAAGGTGAATTATATAAGAAAACTGCATTCCGAAAATCAAATGCAAGGAAGAAGTGGGTTTAGATTAGTCAAAAGCCCACTAACCACAGAGGAAATACAGCTATCCCAATCCAACAAAGCCACACACCACAGGGAACTCACAATTGTGAGCTGTTTCCAAGAAAGACAACCATGTTCCCTATAGAGGAAAAGCTTCGGGGAACATGGTATTTGTATTCATTGGGCTTCTTAGTTGGAAACAACAAACTCTGGATCAATCTTCCTGAAAAAAAATTTCTTGAAGACAGATTTAATGGTTTCATAAATGCCTAGAAGATGGAGAGCCAGGAACCCAAGAAGGCCAGGATCAGAGCCAAACCCACACAAGGGGCATTTTCTGGGGAAGATGCTGTATTAGTTTGTGTGAGGTGCTGTGACGAAGTGTCATGAGTGGGTGGCTTAAACAACAGAGATTTATCTACTCGGCATTCTGGAAGCTTGAAAGCCAGGATATTATCAGAGTCACTATCTTCTTGGAATTCTGAAGTGGGCTTTCTTCCTAACCTTTCTCCTTGGCTTATGGATAATTGTCTCTGTGCGGGCTTGATATTCTCTTATGTTTCTCCTCACTGTCTTTCCTCTATATGAGTCTCTGGATCCAAATCTTCCCCCTTTCATGCGGACTGCATGGGCTTGATCACATGTGCAAATCACCCTGGCAGGTAAGAAAAGGAAAACCAGAGTCTGGCTTGCTCTATTAGAGTAGGAGGCGGGTTTGGTGATCTACCGAAGTCATGCTGTGACAGTCCCCCATGCGAAGGACTGGGCTCTATGGCCAAGCAGTTCGGAGCCATAACAACGAGCCATGTCAATACTTTAAATATTTGGAACATTTTCTAATTATATTTTCATGCATTCGTACAACATGGAATAACATCAGTACTTTTCAAATTCACTGATATCTTCAAGTAGGAATACTTCTCTATGAAAAGAGGCCATGGTGACATTTAGGAGAAACCCTAGTACACAATTATGTGACAGAGGAACTCTAGGAGTTAATGGCAAAGTTGTTAACTAGAACCCAAGCCTATCTTTCATTCACAATGAAGAAGCTGGGATAATGTAGGGTCTTTCTACTCAAAATGATCGATTCCCACTTGTACAGTTCCAGAAGAAGTGAGGCAAACACCCAGTTCCAAATGTCCTTTGTCTTCTCTGCTGTGCCACCATGACTGACTCTGAGACAGAAGATCCTGGGTTCCAGCAGTCTGGAGAGCACCCTGTGGAGTAAGAAGAGCAGTCCTGGGGGGGTGTGCAGTCCTTGCATTTTCTCCTGGGAAGACATAAGAGTAGACTGGAACAAGTACCTCACCCAACCCTCAGCCCTGCCTCTGCCCTCAGTGTTGTACAATATTAAAGATGTGTTACATTTGTTTATGCTGTGGAACATTGGTTTAATGATACAAAGATGTGTTGCATTCTTTATGTTGCATTTGTTTAACTCTGTGAAGCTATGTTACTTTGCCTGTTTAAAACACCTGGTAGTCTAATAAAGAGCTGAGCAGCCAATAGCGAGGCAGGAGAAAGGATAGGCAGCACTGGCAGGAAGAGGGGATAAATATAGAAGAAATCTGGGAAGAAGATCGAGGAATGAGAAAAGGAGGAGAGGAGAACAGAAGCAGTCAGCCACGCAGCTACCCAGCCAGCCATGGAGTAAGAAGGAAAGAAAAGATATATAGAAATAGAGAAAGGTAAATGTCCAGAAGTAAATGATAGACAGGATAATTTAAGCTAAGAAAAGCTGGCTAGAAACGAGCTAAGCTAAGGCCTGGCATTTATAAGAAAACCTTGGTGTGTGATAATTTGTGAGCTGGGTAGTAGGTTCCCTAAAGCGCCAAAAGAGTTAAAAAAAAAAACACGTCACCATGCATTCTGCTGAGCTCTGTCCAGTTAGGGTTCCTTACAGCACCAATCACTCAGCTAGGAAAGGGGAACTCAACGAAAAAAGCCTGTCTCCTTGGTCTCCAAGCCTGCTGCTGTGAATAGCTTTGTTGTTATTTTGTTAATTAATATTTTTAGTTAGCATGCAGAGTAATCGTTTTCTCTGTGACAAATTCATAGATATGCTTTGTTCTCAATTGTTCCCAGCTATCACCCTCCCCCATCCTATTCCCTCATTCTTGCTGGTCTCATCCATACCCTCAATATTCCCCTTCAGCGTTCATGTCACACGCATTCCATTATTCTTTAGTGCCTCCTCTCCCTCCCTTTACATCTCTCCCTCCCCTCCCATAGCCCCCATGTGTTCCATAAATACATATGTGTGTATGTTCTATCTTCATATTTTATATGTATAGAAACCTAGGCCTCCTATATGAGAGATAGCATGCACCACTTGTCTTTCTGGGCCATCCTTACTTGGCTTAGCAAAAAGATCTCCCGTTTCATCCTTTTCCCTCAAATGTTATATTTTCATTATTTACAGATGAACTGCATTGTCTTTATCCTTCCCTCCGTTGATAGGCCTCTAGGCTTGTTACATATCTTGGCTGCTGTGAATGGTACAGGGATACACACGGACTGTGCAGGTATCTCCATGATGTGGTTGACATACAGTCCTTCGCGTGTATACCCTAGAGTGTGGCACAGCTGGTTCATGTACCAGCTCTACTTTTAGATTTTTAACAAATCTCCATATGGATTCCTTGATGACTGCACCATTTTTCATTCCCAGCAGCAAGTTGTTTCCTATTTCTGTGTCGCTCTTGCCAGAACCCCACAAAGAGCTCTGGAGCAGTGCTTTTGGGGGAGCATTTGTCAGTCGGTGGAACTGTGTATGTTTCTGTGTGCCGTTTTCTATCACACAACACAATGCCCCCTTTTGTGTTCACTGCTATGCCTTCAGCACCCTAATACCCAGAGTCCAGAGGCTGTTAGACATTCACTAAATATTTACACTGAGCTTAGAAATATATCAGAGTTCTCAGACTGGTCGAGGAACATCAAGGAAACGTTTTCAGGGAAATGATCCCTTTCCTTTGTGTGGATTCATTGTGCTGCTGGCCATGGCTTTGGTGTACCTTGCTCTATTCATGGCCCTTGACAGTAAGCTTGGCCATGAGACTTATTTGGATGATGGGATAATAGCAAACTTGAGGCAAGCAGAAACTCAAAACACACGTACAGGTTTCTGATTTCTCTCTTGGAACTCTGCCACCACCGGCAGCACAAGCCCAGACTAGCCTGCTGGGAGGCAGGAGATTGTATGGAATTGAGCTGAGTCACCTCATCTGAAGGCTGTCATAGGCCAGCTACCCGAGCTGGGTGGTCAGCCAACTGGTGATACATGAGTGAGCCCAGTCCAGATCAACAAAACATCTCAGCTGACCCATATCTGAAAGAAATGTGGAATGGCTGCTTTATGACACTAAGTGATGGGCAAATTTGCTATACTATGTTGTTGCAGCTAGAAGTAGCTGGTACCCTCTCTGTCACTCAGCAGTGACATAGGTTCAGTTTTTGCTGATCCTCTGAATAAAAGAAAACTGGGGATCAAAAACAAAATACTAGGAGAAAAATGGAATTTTACTTAGCTCTCCTGGGTCTTTGGACTTCAAACTGAGTACTTCTTCTTTTTAGACCATAGCTGCCACTTTGTTTAGAAATATGACAATAATAATATCATGAAAGCCCATGAGCTAATTTTGCAAATTTAGGAGGGAGGTGGAAAGAGAGACTGAAGGAAGGGTAAGTAGGAGGAAGGCAGGGCGAGAGAAAGAAAAGGAGGAAGCCGGTGTTGGCTTCATGAATTTAGCCTATAGTGGTACTCAGGCGATTCTAAGTGATGTCTATATATACCATGGGCTAACTTAAGAAATGGGTTAAAGAGAACTTTTTTAAGGGTGGGAGAGGAAAAGAGATGTAGACAAGAAAGGACAGGGTGAGGAATGTGTGTTTCTCTGAGACAGATGGAATTGTCCACTCTACTTTTGTCTGGGCAGGCAGTCAGGGATGTACTTTCTAGGGAGGTGGCATTAATTCTGAAATTTGAATAACAAGAAAGAACCCTGCTAGGGAGAAGTATGTTGCAAGGCAAGAAGACAGCTGTGGCAAAGGCCCTAAATGAGAATATAGCTTGTCAAGTTTGGGGACCCAAAAGAGGACTCTGGGGAGTGGTGTGGAGTAAGGCAGGTATATTTTCAGTGACATCTGACATATTTTCAGGAGATATACTATGGGGAGAATAGATTGTAGGCAGACAAAGGGAGATGTGAGGAGATCGAGGATAAGGAAATGATGGTTGCCAGATGAACTTAAGTGTCTGTAAGAGATGGTGGATGTTGGAGAGCAGTGAAGGTTGTAAAAATAGTACCATCCACATTTCTTTTGGAAGTTGAGTGGACCGGATCTACCAGTGTGCACAATGTAGGGTGGGAATGAAGAATGATTCTCATTTAGGGCTTGATGGACAGTGGTGCCATTTATTGAAATAGGAAGTTGTAGGAAGAGAAATTATTTTTATTTGCAGAGTTAATTTAGTAGGAAACGGAAAACAAAGAGAAATGTGAATAGCAATGAAAGGTTAAAACCACCAGGCCATACAGGGGAGAGGCAGGCTAATGCCTTCACAGTACCACTCTAAGTATCAGAACCTTTAGAATTAGCCCATCCAACGCCTCTGTCCATGATCTGTAGTAGACCATTCAATGACTCTCTGTCAGTGATCTGTAGCTCAAGCTTTCCCTGCTTTTATAAGTTTACTATTTCACCATGGTCATCCCTCTATATTTTTCATAACTATTTTCTCACTGCTTGGGGGCCTTCTGTTGTCAACTTCTTTATCCTTCTCCTTTCCCTCCCTCCATCATCAGCAGAGATCCCGTGGGTCACCTTCTTCCATTCATTCTCCTTGAAACTCAATCCATTCTCATTTAACCAGGCTAGCCATAGCAGTGTTCTCCATTAAGCTTTTGGACTCCATGTGTGATGTTGCAATGGATTTATTCTACCATTAGCTCCGTGCTCTGGTGTTCTTTCATCACCTCTGGAGGATAAACTATCCATCATCATAGATATGGCGGCCCTCTTGCTGGTCTTGTGCCAAAAAAAAAATCATGAACAGGCCAGATGAAGCCAACACAGCCTTCCCTGGCCACAGACCCTGCTCAGATATTCTGTTCTGCCTTGAGTTTCTGCACCTGTTTCAAATCTCTCTACTCTCTGGTCCTGGAATCTTTGCTCACATTAAGAGATGATACCACCTTCTACTCTCAGCAGTGATGGAAACCATGATATGCAAATAACGTCCACTTGTGGCCTGTACAAGATCTGGATGCTTTTTCCACATCTGTCTATCTGTCTTTATCCCTTCCCCTTCCAGCTGTAGTGAAGGAGTAGGTTCAGTACTTCTTCTCCGTTGCAAGACTTATCCATCCCTCTGGACTTTGAATCCCATCTGCCTCTATTTTTAACTTTGATCATTCCAGTTTTCTTTGTAACTTCGCATATATTTACCAAACAACCTAACCAAATTAAAATTCTTCTTTAAAGCCCCCTTGTAGGGAGTGATTTTACGTACCCATAAGTGCTGGTCACTCCCATGTGGGTGTGTTCACCGGTAAGTAGAATGTCACAGGTACCTTTACACCTTACATACCTTACCTTATGGTGGTAAATAGAGCTAGGGGGAGGGGATTCTCTCTCTTTTTGGGTTTCCGGTTTCGACTTGGAGAGCAGCTGTAACCTTTGGTTCTTGGATTTCTTGGTGTTCAAGTAAGTGATTTCTCCTTGGATAAACATCTTAGGATATCCCTTTTTGTGTAGTTTAATATTTCTGCATTACCCCCTCACAGCAAATTTCTAATCTTGGCTGTCATTTCAACTCTTCTTCTCTCTTCCCCCTGCCAAGCCTCACTGCTTCCCCTTTGTTGTTCCTTGCTAACTCTGGGGCACTTCCTGTTCTCCTAACCAGTGCCACCAGCAGGTACTAAGATGCAGCGTTCAGCTACACTCTCTTGTATGACTGGATCTCTCAGAGGCTTGTCATGCAGTTAGCCATCCCACACACACCTTCAGCAAAGAGTCATGGCTTCAATGGCTGGGTACAGACTAGGTTTCCTTCTAACCTTCTGGCCAGTCCTTCCTTTGCTCTTTGCTCTACATCTTGGCTTCTCTTCTTCCAGTGATGAAATTTCTTCCTCACATGAACTCACCCATACCATTCACACTGGTAACTTTTGGGCCTTGAACTACAGCCAAGAACTTTCTAGTGAACCTTGAATTCATGCACTTCTCAGCTCACTTAGCATCCCCAGGTAAAATCTAACAGGCCCTACATTAGCATGTGCAAACCTGAACTTGTAAATTTTTCGCTCGATACACTTTTCTTCCTCAAGGGAATAACCTCCCTATTCATTCAGTTATACCTATAAAAATAATGGGAGTCACACACAGTAAGTGCTGAAATTCTTGCCTATCTGCCATCTACTTATAGTTATAGTGGTAATAAGTTCTGAAATTTGCTTCTCTAAGCTATGTGTATATACTCTATGTAGAACTGACTCTATTCTTGAGCTCCAGTGTTACTCAAGAGTAGCTAATGAGGCCCCATTCTAGGGCATTTCCTAAAAGCATTGAGGCATTCTCTTCTGCTAGAGGAGTGTCCTGTAAAGGATGCAAACTTAGAGTGGCCAGTAGCTATCTTGTTACCACAAGGAAGCCAACCTCAAATATAGGAAAGAGAGCTATTGTTAAAGATATGGGTCCAGTTGTGTTGAGCATCTGACCTGTCCAAGGGCTTCTGGGTACCTGAGACAATACATTTCATTGAGTCCTAAGCCATTTCAAATTGTACAAAACCAGAAAACGATCTAAACAGATACATCATGGTTAGTATTTCTTTCTTGCCTTCCCTCTCCCTTCTCCATCACATCAGTTCCCAACAAGCTCTAAGTCACTCTTTTTTAGTTGATTCTAGCCAGCAATCAAGGCCAAGGCATTGAATCTCAACTGAACAGCCACAGTGGCATTCTAATAGGTTCCCTGTCTGCACACTTGTCCCCTCTGTGTGCTCCTAACACAGAAGTCAGCATGTCCTTAGTAAAAAAATGCCAATCAGATCATGTGTCCTTACTGCTTGCAACCCTTCATTGCTCCTTCTCACCCACATAATTAAGCCGGAAAGTATTCGCATGGCCTGGGGCCCTGAATGAGCTGGCCTGGGTCCTCATTCCTGCTTCGTCACATTTTAGCATTGTTTTCTCTATCCAAAACATATGAGAAACCACTCCCAAGCTGACTCCAGCACTTTGGCAAATTCTATTTCTGATGGCCAAAGCAACCTTTGCCTTCCTCTCTCAGAAGCATTCCTGTAGAGAAGGCCAGCTTTCCGCCAGACCTGCCTCCCACAACTTCATCCTCCATCTTCTCAGCATCAGCTTGGATCATCATTTAATTTGGCACTTCATATTAGCAAGTAACTTAGGGTCTGCCTTCCCTGCTAGATGTCAAGTACCATGTGTACAGGACAGGCCTGGTTTATTTATCACACTTGCTTGCTATGTGTCTGATATGAATCTTGACTTTTTTTTTTTGGGTTTGGGTCTGGGTAAACTTAAACAGAGATGTTTTCCAAGATTTCGACCAGGTTCACATTTGAGACAAAAGGCTTTGCATTTAAAAGCTGATCATCTGTTATATCAGTAATGCAGGAGCAATTGTAGGTGAAGATAAAGCAGAAAGTTGGGCAGTTTTTTAAATTTTAAATCTGATCTTGTTTACGTAAAGAATAAAACAGCAACAAAAAAACCCCCACATACATAGTAACCTTCAACCTCCCCTGTTTGTTTTTTTCAACAAAAAGTTTTATGAAGAAAAACACAAGGTTAATGAGCTTATAGGTCAGGATAATTAAGAGCTATGCAGAGCCCTACATTTGAGTTTAGTTTGGACAAACCAGCTATAAAGGACATTATGGGGACAGAAAGAGGAAATTTGAATATAGACTGGGTTTTGGATTTTAGATAAGTTGAAAATTTTTTGGCCTTGTGAGATAAAGATCATTGGCTAAAAAAAGCAGATTACAAATGGCGTGTATAACATGATCCCATTTCGATAAAAACATGGATGTATATTTATATGTGCATAGGAAAAGCTTTAAGGGCATTCATACACAGATGTTAAGAGTGGTGATCTATAGGGGGTAACAACATGTGGCTATCATTTTTTAAATTTTCCTTATCTGAATTTATAACTCTCCACAAAATACACATTACTTTGAAGTATTAAAACTTAAAACAGCAATTGACTTTTCAAATGTTGAAGTAGGTTTACATGAGCTCAGATTTACCCTGTAAACCTTTCAGGACATTTTTTTTTTCCTACGTCCTCCACCTCAGGAATGAATATCATGTCCTAACTTCTGGGTGGGTCTCAGCGTGAAGGATTAAATATTTCAGTAATGCTCGAAGTGAAAGGGAATCAATCCATTACTGAGCATGCGCACATTTTCTACTGGCAGTGACAGGAAAGAAACTCCCAATCACTCACAGGAAAGCCACCCTTACAGTGAGGGGCTTGTATAACTACAGGCAACACTGAAACCGCCACTTCCCACTCTAATGGGAAAACCCACAGTTCATCGACTCTTAAGGGGAAGAAGTACACAGAAAACTTAGAAAATGCTGAGTTCCAGCTGTCTGAAAGGGGAGGGAAGAGTGTTTTTGATGGCAACTGAGAAAGCCAGGGAAGGTCATTATCAGTTACAACTGAAGATCAAGAGATTGTATGCAGGTGCTGGCAGGTCCTCCTAAAGAAATCAGTAACGCTCATATTCTAGGTGCCCCCACATTCCTTATTTATAGAAAGATGTCTAGATGAAATCTAAAATTTAATTGATTTGTAGCCATGTTTCATTAACTATATATTGTATATGGTTAAAACACATATACATTTATAGACACAAAGTACAGATATATGAAGAAAATTTTGCTGGCATCTTTCCTGGATTTCCACACTGCTGAGAAAATCCCCTGTAGAGGGCACTAGTCAGTTATTAACCTCTATATTATTTTGAATCAAGGGAAAGAAAGGACCTTAAGGATCGTGCAGCTGACTTTTTTCTTGGGAGGTAGAAATCGAGGCCCAGGGAGATCAGGGGTCTTGCTCAGAATTACAAAGCAAGTACCTCACAGAGCTAAGTTAAGTAAACCTGATTAAAGTTTTTAAGAAAGAAAAGAAAAGAAAAGGAAAACCAAAACACAGAGGTCACAAATCCATTTCCATATAGTTATGCATTTATGAATCACTGCCCTGAAGACAGTAACACCAACACCTTAAGCAGAGCATCCCAGAAAGTCCACTGTTTGAGACACTTTTCTAACAGATGTTTAATTACGATGTCCCTCCCGTCTGTAGTTTTTGTAGCAATATTCTGCTGAACCATTACCATTTTTCAGATAACCTTCGTTATCCATGCATTATTGGATAAATTTACACAGGTCTAAAACTGCTTTGGTGGAAAAGATAGCATGTGTTTTTCTTTCTCCCAATCCCATCAGAAGCAGTCCATTATCAACCAATGGGTGGGTCTAGTTCATTTATTTTGTTAGGAGTAGGCAAAGTGGACTGGCAATGTGGTTTCCAGAATGGTTGCCTGATTGTGTGTCACCCTCAGTCAGGATAGAGAAACACCTTTGCAAGGTGCATGAGTTCATTTCTGTAACTGTGATAAAGCACCACGGCCAACAATGACTTGTGGAAGAAGGAGTTTATTTTGGCTGATGGATCAAAGGGAGATTCCGCAGTGACAGGAAGCATGGCAGCAGGTGGCAGGAGCGGGAATCTAAAAGGTCACATTTTCAACAGTGAACATGAAGCAGAGAGAGAACTGGACGTGGGGCCAGGCTATGAGGTCTTTAAGCCCACCTTCTGCCCCCAGTGACATATTTCCTCCTGGAGGGCTCCATCTTGTGAAGGTTCTACCACTTCCTCAAAGAACATCACTAACCAGGGGCTAAGTAGTCAAATGCATGAGATTCTGGGGGATATTTCTTATTCAAATTACCATGTAAGATTATGTATTTCTTGCCCATATATCAAAACTGCTGCAATGGACCCAGCCTATATAAGCCATGACTATATTTATTTGATTTTTTTAAGACAGGGTTTCTCTGTATAACAGCCCTGGCTGTCCTGGAACTCGCTCTGTAGACCAGGCTGGCCTCAAACTAAAGAGATCCAACTGCCTCTGCCTCCAAAGTGCTTGGATTAAAGGTATGCGCCACCACTGCCCAGCTTTGTTTGATGTTGTAACTTTGGTTTATTCTGTTTGTTACTATTTTGAGGGATAGTCAGAAGCAACATGCTGTATTAGAGGAATCACCAACTTTGGAACCCAGGAAACACACTAAATTTTAACTTTTGCCTCCATATATGAATAGGTTGGGTCTACTCAGGAAATTATTTAGACTTCAGATTTTTCAACATAATATCTACCTCATAGAGTGAGGATTGAGAAAATACATACAGTAGGAGTGACTCTCCACACGAAGAAGATGCTCTGATTTGAGGTTTAGGAAAGAGAAATCAGAATCCAACTGTGTAATATATTCAAGATCATACTACTAAGACAGTTTGAAATCACAAATGGACATTCTAGTGAATGGTTCTCAGGTCTCAGACCTCTCCAAGCTGGAGCCATAGTACTCTCATGATTCCTTCTCCATTATGGCAGTGTCATTGCTAAACTCTGGCCTACATCACCCCACATATTTCAGAAGTAAAACAATATCATACTCAGGGAACATGAGAGGAAGAATTTATGGGACAGGAGCACCTCTCCCTCCATAATATTTCTAGAGTGCAGGGAAAACACTCCAACATCCTTTTCCAGAAAATCCAATGTTTACTTGTGGGAGAATGAGGGTTGTACATTCCAAAGGTGTGATGGTCCAAGTGCAGGTACCCCACTGCTGTGACATGCTCTCTTAGTTCTGAACAGTTTATTTATACTCACATAACATGTGTGCTATGGGGTATTAGACATGCATTGTTTCATTCCAACTCCAGCAGTTGTAAAAAGGAAGACATTAATAACTTCAATATGCTGTTGGAGAAACTGGAGTTTTGGAGGAAGTATATGCTTGTACAAGTCATGCAGCAAGTTTGTAGTATGGTAAAGCCTGGCTGGACTCCTGGAACAGGGACTCCCTAACCATGTAGCAATAATGTGCCAAAAGGCAGAAATAAAAAATAATTTCAAGTAATCCAAGGAAGCCACTGATATCTAAAATATTAATATCTTCATAGGTGCATGATTTAATCTTCAAGCATCTTCGTTAGTACAACTTTACTCTAGAGAAAACCCTTGCTCAGGAAGGTAACAGTTGTTCCATGGTCATTCCAGAAGCTTCCACAAAGATCCATTGATTCCTCATCAGAAGGCGTCACAGGAAATTTTTCTATCAGTTTGAACATCTTCCAGCCCCCTTGTTTGAAAATCTTTGCCTTGCTGTGTCCAGCAATCATGCAAAACTTCTACCATTACAACCTTCACCCAACCTCAGTGTAACCCTCCACTTCTGCACTAAAATTTGTATGTTCAAGTACCAATCTTCAGAACTTCAAAAATATTCCCAACCTTCCCGTCTTCCTTCTTAGGCTCTTTTCAGACTCTGCCAAATCAGCGTATGGCACTGATTCTGTCTCCTGGGGGACATTTCACAATGTCTGGAGACATCTCTGATGGTCTTGACTCGGGGAGGGGTGGAACGTGCAGAACCTCTTCCACCCAGAATTACCAGTATAGATGGGTTACTTTGATGATTTTGTAGGAGTCAGCATTTGGTCCACTAACATACAAAGTCTGAGGGGGTGGAGTCAAACCTTTGCATGGCCTCTGGACCCTTCTCATTGATTTGCTATTCTTTTTGGCTCTTGATCTCAGGTATCCATGCAGGTGAAAGAGATCCAAACCCTCAGTGCCCGTTGCAAGAAATTTTACTCTGCCTAGGTTTTGTTTTTCATCTTCTATGAAAAATTACTTCTGCACTGTGTGTTGTGAATGGATTATGTGAAGGACAGGCTTGGGATACAGGTTTTTGTAGGAGTTCTTGACCATACTTATAATGCCATAATGTCTGGAATTGTGAAGGTGAGTTTAGGAGACAGAAGGCAGTTTTCTTTGTAGGGAAGTGGCATTAATTCATACTATCCATAAAGAAATAGAGATGATGAGAAGTTGGCAATTGGAATTGGTACTTTGAACTTCACACTTTCTTTCAAATATTTCAACTAGCAATAAAGTTTCCTTGCAGTTATAGGATCAGATTGTGACTCAAAATTACAAACAATCTACGTTTTCCTGTTTGTAATAAGTGAAGGGAAAGTTGGGAAAAGAATTAGCAGCCCTGGTAATACTTAACTCGAAATATTGCACAATGAGTTTTAGAAGACAAGTCACAGGCTTCGGATCTGAAGGCTATAACAGACATCAGGCTTTACCGTGGCACAAACAGATGGTTCACACTGTTGGAGCAAGACCCAGGGTGATGTCATTCTGTGCAAGGACCTTATCAATAACCCCAGTAGTGTGCTTATAATATCCAGCAATCTCTGCCACCAGGACTGTCACTGACACTAAAGCTCTTAGGCATGTCTACCTCAGAATTTACCCCAGAGGGCTTTGGTGGATTTTTCTTTATAAAATTTCCTGGGATGGCACATGTCTCTGATTTCATGGAGATATGGGTAGACTCTCAGAGTAGCAATAGAGATTATTTTAAAATAAAAACTTGTCAGATGGATAAAATACAGAACTGGTAGCTGGACTTTACTTAGCTGATGAGGACTCCAGGAACTATAGCCCCATTCCCAGGAGTATCTTGGAGTTCAGCAAGAGGCCAGCGAGGCAAAGTGCACAAAAACCCAGTAGAACCTTCTGTACCTTCCCACTGGTGATCCCTCTCCCCTGTCCCTTCCCTGCACTTGGCATGTAAGGCTGATAGGAGGTGCTGAGTCGGAGGTATGCAGCGCATAATATTTCTGCATATGCCCATAAGCAGCCCCGTCTTTCTTCCTGGTCATCTGTCTGTCAGATAACTGTTGAACCCCCAACCACCAGACTCAAATTGGAGGAAAAGAAGTTTTTCTCTCTGAGATTTGGTGACAAGTCTGGGACGTCTGGGAGCCTCTGTTCTTCCAGAAACTACAGCTGAGATCTCGAGATCACTGATCATGCCAACAAAAATAAATATTTTACCAGTCAGATTCCCGGACATTTGCTCTGGGTCCAGCCAAGTGGGTGTGGTGAGAACCCCTTTTTTTCTCTCCTAAAATTCAGACTAGTGGGGACAATATAGGATATTGTTCTGTACGTGTTTGGTCTGGATACTCTTATTACAGATCCCTTCTCTCCTAAGGACAGACATGATGTCCGCCCTGTTTCATTTTGTCCCTAAGGGCTTGGCTGGGTTCCAGTGAGATTGCATTCTTTCACATGCTGGGGTGCACAGATTATGGGTTCTTTGCTGAGATGTGGTCAGCAGTCAAGCAGGGGCCTGAAGAGTTTGCAGCCAGTAGAGCATAAATGTGGGTATCCTGGACTCCCCTTTCACAGCTGGCATCTACCAAGAAGTGTTCACACATGCCTAGATGATACGATTTACTGCTTCCTGCCTTGCTGGTGTTGGAGTGTCTCATCTCAGCATTGTCTGCCCAGTGTCATGGGCATAGCAGGTTTTTCTTCTTTCTTTTATTTTTGAGATTGTAATGTAACTACATAATTTCCTCCTTCCCTTTCCTCACTCCAAACCCTCCCATATACTCCTTGTTCTCTTTCAAATTCATGCCCTCTTTTTCTCATTAACTATTGTTATATGTACACAGAGAGACATAATATATTCCTAAATATGACCTGCTTGGTCTGTATAGTATTGTTTGTATGTTCGTATTCAGGACAGAGCATGTCACTTTTTTGGGAATCTATGATTTGTTTTCAAAAATGTCATTCTTACTTCCTATAACAATGATAGTCTCTGCTTCCTGTTCCGCTTCTTGTTTAGAGTTCCTATTACTGCATTAAAACCTTGACCAAAAGTTATCTGGGGAGGAAAGGGTTTGTTTCAGCTTACAGTTCCACATCACAGTCCATCGTCAAAGGAAGCCAGAGCAGGAACTGAAGCAGAGGCCATGGAGGAGCCCTGCTTACTTGCTTGCTCCTCAAAGCTCTCTCAGCCTGTTTTGGTATACACCCTGTAATGAGGTGGGCTCTCCCATACCAATCTGCCACTAATTGAAAAAGCAGTTCCCTCCTCTTAGATAACACTAATTTGTGTCACATAGACATAAAACCAGCAACCAGCACACCGTTCTTTGTTCTCTTTAGAAGTAACCTTAGATTGTGAGAGTTGAGTCTTCTGCCCCTTTGGGGGGATGCCTCTTGTGACCATGATAAAGACATAAGAGCTTGCTGCTTTTCAGTCACATTTTAGAACTGATGTCCCTTTAGAGACCTTAAATTGCCCATGACCAAACAGCAGATCCCTTAATATAGAAAAGCTTTTCTGTTCGAGAGAGTTTTTTAGAGAACTCAACATCCTAAGTAAATGTCATAGTAACAATATGGTTGGGTCAAACTGGAAGAAAAACATTTTTAAAAAAGCATCAAGACTGGCCTAAAACAAAATCCCTTTACAAAATAAAAGGGAGAAATCAAATTTAGAACAAAGCATAAAAACTGATATTTACCTGCAAAGGGCCCTGGTGGAAGCCAATGATCAGGAACTGATGGGACTTGTAGAAGTCTTCCCTCTGAATATTAGTGGGCAACTGTGGAACAGTGTACTTGGAGGATGGGAACACATGTCAAGGCCCCTGATGAATGACTGATGGAAACATCCAAAAAGGCACACAACTCTGAAATCTCTCTGAGCAGATTCACCTATTTTTTCCTGTGTACATATGTGCATATACCCATGTATTCCTATATACATGTGTACCCATGTCATTATTCCTGAATGCATATTCCTATACATGTGTATACCATGTGTGTGTACCACACCTGTTTGTTCCAATATGGGCCCCATTTATGCATGCACTAACAGACATATATATATATATATATATATATATATATATCCTTGAACATATGTCCTGTGTTCTAATATGTATGTATATGAACACATGTATATTTATGGACATCTGACTGACCATCTTGAGGCATTTCATTGGAGACTCAAAGCTTATGAAAATGAAAACACTTCCCAGAAGATCAGAAACTCTTCAGACTTGGCTCATGCCCTGCTATGTATCCCTGATCACCTACCTGTGTCCCTATATATGTATGCATGTCCACACATGCATTTGTAGACATCTGGCTGATCATCTTGAGGAATTTTCTTGGAGACTCAACGTTTATTCAAGTGAGATCACTTCCCAGAAAATCAGAAAGTCTTCAAACCAAGCTCACCCATGCTTTGTTGCGTCACCATGCTGGGCGCTTAAAATAAATCATTAAAAGGGAAGAAATTACAAAACTCACCTTTCAACTCTGAGTTTTGGGAAATGGATGAGAGGACTTCTTCAATGGTAACTTGACCTAGCTCTCCCTGGTGACATCATCTTGGAATGTTGTTAAATATCCCTGGGTGTACACTTCAGGGAAAAGACAGTTGTTTAAATTAGTGACAGTCTAACAGTTAGGAGCTTTGGTGTCTGGCACACCTTGATCAATTCCTAACTCAATCACTTACTCATTGTGACCTTGAACAACCCCCAGGAATCCTCAGTTTCCACATTCGCAGAATAAGGGAAATTTCAGTGAACTTGAAGGAAGGTTTTCAGGGAGGATAAACAAGATAAGCAGATGTGTGGTCTGGGATTCCTGGCCTCCTTCAGCTATCACTTTTGAAATTATTTGGGCTACTGAACTGCGATTCTGCAGTGACCAAGGATATGGTTCCCCCCCAACATAGCTTATTCCTTCTTCATTTACTTAACATTTATTTATCTATTTATCTGTTTTCCCTGTTCAAACATGTTGTCCCATGTTTTATGTGGACAGAAAAAAATCTATTCTTATATGAATGGAACTATAAAGAAAACCAGAATGTAATATCTATTTTGAGGCAATTTACAAGTTAAAACAAACAAACCTTTCCTGTCTAATTCCATGAAGGTTTTCTAGACTTCACTTGAGTTTGTGTCTCAGAGGCACAGGCTGTTGTGGAAGCTGGAACCTGTTTTCTGTCTTCACTTGTATGTATAGATTTCACCACAGCTGTTCTACACACTATGACCTGAGCCACCCTGTGGCTGGGCTGACCACACCAGGCAGGCAGTAAGCAGTCTAACATCTTTCTGGTCAGGCCTTGGCAACATGAAGGGAGGAAGATGCCAACATTATTGCCAAACAGATGGCTCATGTTTTCCATCTTTGTCTGTGTGGATGGTAGCCATGCGTTTCTCATGGTGCCCAGTTGAGCAATTGATGAAGCCGGCCCAGAGTCAGAACAAGGGCCTACTCTAAGGTTAGGTCTTCCTGGTGGGCCCTAGTCTGGGTTGGACTAGAGGGCATGTGTTCAGCCTGAATTACCATCAGGTATGGACTGGATCATAATAAGATTGAGGTGCATAAAACAGGGAACAAATGCTGAAGATGGCCCTAGAAATAATAGGATTAAGTGGTTTGGAATAAGGAGCTTGGGTTGTGGCTGATTTTAGAGAAGAGTGCAGCCCTCAGGCTTGACTCAAAATAAAGTTGAGAAGACAAGAAAGGCAATAAGTTAGACATAGATAAAGATGGTAGTAAACTCATTCCTAAAGCTTTTCAAGGGACTTATGGTGCTGATAGAGACTTCTAGTTTATATTAGACTCTGTCTGGAAGTTCTACTATGGGAAGGTCTATCTGTGATCCCCAACATTTCAGTTCTCCAACATACAGGTGGCCAAGCTCAATAAAAAGCCAACATTAGTTCCACTGGAACAATGATGAATGTTCCTTAGGTCAGAGTCACTTAGTATAGTAATGCTGCCCCATGACCTGAGCACTGAGGAAAATCTGAATTTCTTTTCAGAGTGTAGAGAGAGCTCCCTGTGCTGGAACATATAACCAGAGTCATGGTAAAAGACAATCATCCGTCAGCCAAAAGAAAAGTGCCCCTCCCCAAAAAGAAAAAACCCAAAATGACAGAAGGGAATCCTTATTCACTGCTGGGGGTAAACGTAAACTAGTCAAATCTCTACAGAAAGCAGTGTAGATGTTGTTCAAAAATTTGTATATAGCTCTATCATATAACCAACTAAGCTAGATCACCCCAAGCACACCAAGTCAACATGTCTGTCTTAGGCAATATTCTACTGCTGTGAAGACACACAGACACGGCAACTCTTACGAAGGAAAACTTTTAGTTGAGGTTGGCTTTCAGTTTCAGAGGTTTAGTCCTTTGTCATCATGGTGTGAATTACAGCAGCACACAGGTAGACATGGTGCTAAAAAAGTAGCTGAGAGTTCTACATCCAGATCCACAGGTAACAGAAAGGAGAGAGACACTGGACCTGGCTTGAGCTTTAGAAATGCTGAAGCCTACTCCCAGTGACACACCTGGTAATCTCTGTAGGTAGCACCACTTCCTAATGACCAAACATTGAAATCTATGAGCCTATGGGGGGAATTCTTATTCAAACCACCACAATGTCATGAAGATACTTTCCCATCAATAGTTATGCTATGAAATTGATCTGTGTGTCCAAAAGCAACATTGATTTATATATATTGCAATTCTTCAGCCATAAAGAAGAATGGAATTATGTCATTTGGAGGAAAATGGATAATAAATGGAGATAATTTCAGGAAGACATACATTCTAAGTTTTTTCTCTTTGTGGTGCCTGGATTTTCTGTAGTCATATAAAACCATGTATGGATAGATATAATGAGAGTGGTAGTAAACTAGGAGAATAAAGGAATTAATAGGGGGAGGAAAGATAAAAGGGAGAGCTGTGAGGTGGAGGGCAAGACCATTATATGCTCAACATACATTGTGTGCATGTGATTGTTAGCTTTGTTGACTTAGCACCATCTTAATCACCTGGAAAGAGGGTATCAATGAGGGATTTTCTATGTTGAGTTGGCCTGTAGGCAAGTCTATGGGCGATTGTCTTAATTACATGAATTGATATGGGAAGACTCAGCCCTGTGTGGGTAGTTGAGTTTGGGTACCATTCCATAGGCAGGAAAGAGTAGAAAAATCTGAGCTAAGTAAAAGCAAGCAGGCAAATGAATGCATATGCATTACTTTTCTCTGTTTAGTCTGTGGGTATGATTTGCTGTTCTCACATACTGTCACTGTGACTTCCCTGCTATGGTGGACTGTAGCTTGGAATTGTAAGCCCAATAAAACCCTTTGGCCCCTAAGTATGCTTTTGTCATGGAGTTTATCAAAGCAACAGAAATGGAACTAGGATAATGTCTGTAAACATGTTTTAATTATTATTTTTTAATTGGTTCAATCTTTATTGGTAGGAAAAGATATATTTGTGGATGACTTTTAGGGAACATATTACTGAGTGGGCACTACAAACTAAGGAATACATCTTTTATGCCATTAACATCTGTTTATAAGCACCTGTTTCAGAATGCTCTAGAAGAAAAAAATAAACCTACAGCAAGGAACACTCACTGAAAATGTCAGCAATTATAAAGATGCTTTGAAGCCATAAGAGTCTCAGACTTACAGATTATGGCCTGTGGTTTGTTTTCTTAACTTAGTCAGTGGCTTTAAAATGATGCCCTGGGGATTACATCATCCAGAGTTGGGAAGAGGTATAGGGCCTCTGTCAGTGGGGTCCATGCCTCTTAGAAATTCCTACCCTTTCCAGAGCTGCTTTTGCAGGCCTCCTGAATCCTCTTGGCATCGATTACCACCCTGGTCTAGGAAATAGATGTGGTCCTTCTAAGCCTCTGAAGGTGTGAGGTTAGAAAGCATCTATGGTTGCTTTGGTAGTAATGTTCACCCAGGGAATTAAATGGGGGTGTGCAACTGTGAGGATCAGAACATGAATATCCTGGACAAAATGCCATCTTTTCTGAGGGCTGCCTTCCGTCATACTGAGGTGGCCCTTATTTCATGTCACAGGGACAGGCAACCTTCCTGAATGACCACATTCTCTCTGTCAAGACACTCTAGGACACAATAATATATATATTCTAAGTACATAAATTAATCTTTTAATTTTCCAAGGAGTCTTAGTCCCAGCTACAGCAACAATTTGGCCTGTAGTACATCTGAAAAAAAACAAAAACAAAAAAACAAGCAACCAAATCTGAGTATAAATCAAGCCCATAAAAAAATGTTTGGCTTCTCTAAGCTTCATATATAAATAAATAATTACCCATAGACAAGTCCTGTACATACCAAAGCAAGATACAAATATAGAAACCTTGTAATGAATACTAGAGTGTTTCTATGAAAGTACCTGCAAGGTTTGGTGAAAGGAAATGTACACATATCTGTGGCCAATAGGAAATCAAAGTTGTCTGGACCATCTCCATCAACAAGGTACCTATTAGATCAAATATCTAGATGATTTCTTCATACCACCACCACACTTTCCAAATGCAAAAATAAAACACATAGTACTCTGCCATTTAAAAATGTCAACTGATCTCTTTATGATCTTATTTTATAAAATATAGTTTGAGCCATGCTTTCTGGAATTCTAAAGATTTTTGTAATTTTTTCAGAAATTTCTCAGAGTCTATTTCTAAGACTGAGCTCTCCCCAAGAGTAAGCTGACCTCCCAAAATCCCTCATTTTACCCCCAACAGAAGCCTGAATAATGACTGAATGACAAAGTGTCTCATTTAGTTATTATTCAATATATTAAATTGGTAAAGTTGGTAATTGGAACATATCTTATTACAAAGGCAAAAGTTCACCCTTTTTCCCCAGGCACAGAAGGCTTGCACATTTGAAAACTTCTGGTCTGTTAAGAAATTCAATGTCAGGCCACAGTGCATGCAACAAGTTAAGCAGAGAAAGACATATTAAGCAAACTCGCTCAAAATTACCAAGGATTACTTTGAAGATATTTACCATCCCCAAGGTTCTATCATGAGGGCAGGAGGGAGGAAGCAGAAAGAAATCTTGGAAATATGTCAATATTCCCAAACTCCATCAAGCATGTGAAACTAAAAAGCAATCATTTAGAATATTCCAGGGCTGGTATTTATGCAATAAGTGCTGGTTGATAAAATAATACCGTTTTTCCTCTTTGGTTATGCTCACACTGTATCTGTCACTGAATCTTCAGAAATCCCACCTGAGTATGTTAAAAGTCATTAGCATCCCCACTGCTAGGCTGTTTACAGGGAGTGTCTTTTGAGTGATAACCAAGAAAACTAATTTTCTCTAAAATGACATTACAGTAAAGGAACAGTCACCCTGAGAAAACAAGAATCGGTGTGCTTACTTTGATGTGGTCTGCTCAAGTTTCTGCTTCACCAGAAAGTGAATATTGTGAGGACTATAAAACCTCCACTTCTTGTGGTGGTATTTCCCCCCCAAATCCCATTAGTAGACTCATCTAGGAAACCAGTGCAGTCATGAGATTCCCAGATGCTGCTGCTGGACTTGGCTAGTATGAGATCTTAGGGAGGTCTAGAAACTGGCATTCTCAACATGGATGTCAGTGATTGTCATAGTAATGTGAACTTGGGAAACACTGTTTAATGGCCCTATGTGGTTCATTCACTCTTTTAATTACTTAGCAATTGCTTGGGTGTTTTTTGAAGTATGAGCCTTCATAGCAAGCTCATCTGAGGTGCTGTCCCAAGCCTATGACAGCAGAATCTGCAGAGGTAGGGTCTGCATGTTAGAAAGGAACTCATCTGGATATCCTTCATAGCAAAGCCTGGAAATCTTCAGGTTGTCCATGTCCAGCCAATAGGTAGCCCATATGTAATCCTTCCTGGGACAGTCTCCATCAGTAGTGTGGAGTTGATGTGGAAGTTGAAAACTAAAAGTGGCAATCCACAGGCTTGTGGAAATAAGAAAGGAGGCTGCCCTGCAGATGGAATGACTGGGTTTAGTGACTATGACAAAGATGAGTGAGAGACAGTCTTTGTCATCCTTCATAGTCTGGATGTAGTTACCATGTACTTGGTTGGTGACAGTCATACAAAGTTTCTATGACTACCAGGTCAAGGGACAGACCACCTGTGGGAATTCTCATTCAGAGTTTCCTGATAGAGCAATAGCCCTGAGAGAATAGCATACTCTTTTCTTCTTTATCATTTTCATATCTTTGTTTGTGGATCAGGCCTGTTCTGAATTCACCTTCTCATTTACAAGCCTACGGGTCATGTGTTGTTCTTAGGGGTTTTCACTGTCATGCAATTGTGTTTGAAATAACTTGTCCACACTGTGTCTAGAGAATGATAAATTTATTATTATCACATTTTGGCAGAAGATGCCTAATCTGATTTTCTCCTTGCTCAGATGAATGGGAGTTGAGATAAAGGCCCCTCTGGTGTTGAATGGAAGAGTAATAACATTGATGAGTGTACTCAGGACCTTGTGCTGTTCAACTCTAACATAGGATTTTTAAAAAAAGAAGTCAGGATAGGTAAACTAAAATGTCTCTCAGCTTGGAAATGGAAATAAGTCCTTACCTGGTTAGTCTGTTCCCTGAGTTGTTACAATTCTACTAACCTCTGAATGCTAAAGTCAGTTAAGCCATAGAGTTTCATCCAACCATTGGCTGTTGATTTTAAAACAGATTGACATTTTTTGGTGCCTATTCTCCTCTGGCTTCAGATAACACTGAAAACGCTTTTGACAGTGTGAGTCAGTCTAAGCACTGAAAAAGAAAACACAGGAATGTGGGTAGAAGGTGCTTGTCACTGCAACTGCCTCCATTTCAGAGCAATTATTTGGACTAAGATATTTTGTTTGCTAAGGTCTGGGAAGAAGGAAGTGTGATCCAAATTGCAAAGGTCCCAGTGACAAATGAGAAGCCCTTGGACACTGTGGTGCATTGTTCTGCCTGTCTAGAAGGCAAAATACTGCCGGGACAAGGACGGAACCTTTCCAAGTGATGATGAAATATACTTTATTGACATTATCAATAAGGATGCGTTTATGGGAAACAAGCATAGAGCATAGCTCACACTTACAGGACTTTGAAGGTAATAAAAGTAAAGTGGTGTGTCTCATCATGAAGTCTACACTGCTTTGTGGCTACTTGGCACTGGATGATTGGGATGTGGCAAACTAGGTGACTTTCTGGTTTTATCTTTTGTCATGAGGCCACAACTTCCTCGTGCCTAAAATAGACATGAAAGTGTTTGCAAGGTGTTATGATATCACAGAGGACAATCATTTTCATTTCAGATATAGGGTCTCACACATTTAGTCCACAGCTACTGGACAGCAAATGCAATTTCTTTCATGTGGATTGAGATCCCAAGTGATCTATGATTCAGCCAGAAAGGCACGAAGTGTAATGCAGATCTCTGTAATTTTTTGACTTGCAGAGATACAAATATTTTATTTTGTTTTCTGGTTTTTCTGTTGAGGGCCTATATATTTACCTTCTTGTTAGACCCTCAAAAGGAGAAACAAAACAAACAAAACCCAAACCCAACAAATCTCTTTAGGACACATATGAAAATAAGCTTTTCTATTCCAAACCACTCCCTTTCTCACTTCCCAGAATCTTATAAGAAAAATGGAGAGCTTGGTAGATGAAATGCAAGTTGAGAAAGTCATTCCGGCCATGCCTTAAATGCATGCGTATTATTCTAAGACGATGAATCATTGCTTGTTCCTGTAGAATTTTTTTAAGTGAGGGGAAAAAGGTTAATAGAGGGTGGTTAAAGTTGCCAAGTTGACAAATCCAGAGAACAAAGAACTTTTCTTCTAGGGTTAGGTAGGAGTCATAGCAGGTTTAAAGCCACCAGGAACCTTCAAAACTTCATAGATCGGAAAGCTGATGTGAAAAGGTTAAGTATTGACAGTAACAATAAACGTTTACTGAACATGTCTCACACTGGATATGTGTCCAGTGATTTGCATGTGACACTTAAACCTTAAAGCAACCTCAGAGCTAGGTCCATTATTGATGCCATATTGAAGATAAGGAAACTCATTTTCTCATGGGCAAACAGCTTTTTCTTTCTCCTGAGCTGTGGAGATGGGGAAAATGGTGGATTGAGTCATTTATCTAACCAATTAGCATTTTCTGAGCACATATTACATGTCAAACACGCGTTTGGTGTGGGGAACATAAAGGCATGTGAATCAGTTGTGGCACCCTCTTTGTGGTGTCTGCAGAGCATCGGGGAGTGGCATGCCAACTGCCACCGGAGAGTAATTACAAAGTGGTTTCTGTGGGTTTCAGTGCAGAGGACAGGCCTATGAGCCAGGCACCTCTTTTTAGTTAGAGGGTTCAAGGTGGTCTTTAAGAAGCTGAACCCATTTCTCTAAGACATGAAGGGTTAGCGTGCTAACTAGAAGAGGCAGGGGAGTGTGAAGATATTTCAGATTGGGATACTCAAGGGTGACTACCCTGGGCCAGAGCATGAAAAGTAGGGTTGTGGATAGAGGCAGCGGGAAGAAAAGAGAGATAATACAACCTTTGGTACAGAATGTTGGCACTGCTTTCCTGTATCATGGGGATAAACGCTTCTGGAATTACCTTCCATAAGTTTGCTAGTGATCCTTTAGCTGTCTCATACTACAGCCTTCCCTTAGTTCCTCCTTTGGCAAATGTCTGGAGTCTTCTAGTCCTCCAGTTCCCTTGGTGGGTCCTGCAGAACCTCAGGGCTCTTTTTCTGGTTCTTTCTTGGTCATTTCCTTAATACAAAGCTACAAAAAGCTCCTTCAAAGTACAGACTGTCTTTTCTCAACATTATTCTTGCTCATTTCCCCAAATTTCCAAATCTCATGCTCTATATGCCTCAGTTTGGTGAAGCCGTACAGTTCCTAGAAACTAATATCTTTTTTTAAGATAGTAGCCAAACATTTACTTTTATTTCCTGTTCACTGACCATATATGAGAATCATGTCTATTCATTTGTGTTTATTTTTGGAATGGTGTTTCCCTCTTTGCAGAATAGTTTTACTAACAGTTTCAAAACATCCCCACTACTACTTTCTCACTTGAGCTGGTTGGATGTCCCCAATTGCCACTATGCTCGTGAATAAAAGCTGTCCTTCACTTATGGCCCTGCTTCTGAGATTCCCATTAGAACCCCTTTCTTTAGCTAAAAGCATTATCCAATCAATTAAAATAAATAACTTAAGTGTTACATGTTTTTAGATTGTTTTTTTTCCTGACATAGTGGACATAGTAGAAATGAATTCAGGCCTTTCCCACATTTAACTTAATCTACTTTTCCAACACATTGCAACATTTTAAAGGAATAGACATGCCCACTAGCATCATTTAGCTTAACAGGAGATGTTACTTGGGGGGAAAAATAGATAAATCTGGTGGGTGCATGATTCAAGATGATTGGCCCTTATGAGTGGGCTTCCAAGTTCCATAATGGCGAATGGGGGGTTTGGCTTGGATTGAGCAGTTGCTTATCAGAGTTTGTACTACTGGTCTCCAGGCAGTGTATAAATTACTGCTAGCTTGTGAGTGGTAGAGAATGAAGACAAATTCCTTCTTTAAGGAGGCACACAGTTCTGCTTGATTTATCACATGCGGTAGCATTCGACTGACTAATGAGAGGAATCAAGCTGCATCGTGGCATGATGTCGGCTTTACACTAACTCAGAAAGGCTGGAATTCTACATGTATACTGGGACTTATTGCTCAGCTGTAAGGAAGGATAATGGTGGTTAGAGGGAAAGGTCTTTGCACTCCTCTCTGTGTAGTGACTTTGAAGTGGTCTGTCAAGTGATATTTCAGGCTCCGCAGCCTCATACCCAGTGTTAACCCAGAGGTAACAGCTTTGTTAGGTTTTTCTCAAAGCTGATGTAAGGACTTTGAAGAAGTACAAAGTGTATGATATTTGGGGATTGCCTGCGCTGTTATGGATATGAAATGATTCACCTCCCACCCCCACCCCCACCAAAAAACCCAGCTACTTCTGGCCAGAAAGAGGTAAAATGGGTCACTGTGTCAAAAAGAGCCTAGGAATAGAGAGAAACTCCAGTGAGACCTATCCAGATGCAGGCAGCTAGAACCATCATATTCAGAAGGTGTTGCCTGAGCAGGCTTGACAGGTGTTTGGTCTGCCCACCAGGGAGAGGGCAGTGTCATGGGCACTTGGGACACAGTGGTTCTTTCTTCCTACTCCTTAAAGGGATGTGTGAGCCTTCGCATGCAAGACTGCCGCTTGCCCTGCAGAGAAGAGCGACGGAGTGGAGCTGGGAGAAGTGACTCTTGCAGAAACAGTTCTGTGAGGATTTTGATTAGGATTATAACGACATTGTAAAGTCACATCGCCCTTCCACTTACCCATCTAATTGTTTTTTCTGTTGAAACTGTGTGATCTAAGACATGCTGCTAGGCCAGCATTTCAAGAAGCCAGAGGTGAGGAACAGGAGAGCTGTTGAGGGCCTGATCCCCCCCAACTGCCTCATTCCCTGAACACAGTTTATAATATAGATAAGCCTTACAGGAGAGTCAAGTCCTATGATCCACCAGTGTAATGTGTATTCCTCCCGACAGCTGCCTGGGTCCTGCCACTGTCTCAGCCCCCAAATAACACATGAGACACTATATTAATTATGAAGCTGTTGGCCATTTGCTATGGTTTCTTAATGGCTAGCTCTGACTTATATTAACCCATAATTACTAATATATATTTTTATAAGGTCTTATCTTACTGAGGATGCAGCCTCATGTGTCCTCTCGGGATCACATGGCAACTCTCTACTCTTGACTACAATTCCCAGAATCCTCCTCGACTCATAGTCCCACCTATCTTGTTTCCCTATTGGCCAACAGTGCTGTATTTATCAACCAGTAGGATAACATATACACAGAAGGACTTCCCCCATCACGCCAGTGACTATGATTTTGTAAAACACACCACTCTTCCTTGGATCCTAGAGCAGAGTGCACATGCAGCATTGTGATGGAGAAAACAAAGTAGAGTCTTGTGGTAGGGCAGCCATTGCGATTGGTGATGCCCAATCCCAAGATGAATACTGCATCCAGCCTGTGCTCAAGGAATTGGTCCCCAGGCACCATCCTTGTCCTCCTGACCGGTACAAGTCTGGGCTTCCAACCTTGCTTCATTCCTCTCTCCAGATGAAGGAGAAGGAGATGGGAAGTAGAGAAAAAGAAGAAATAGAATTTCCACTCACTCTAGTGGGTGAGGTACCTCATTCCATGAAGGAGAATAAGGCAGGACCAACCTTGGGAGGGGCTTCACCCTGCCCAGCCACCACACTCTAACTGTTCTTGCTCAGTGTGCTCCTGTCCTTTGTTCCTCCTCTCTACTCCCCCACCACCATGGGCCATAGCAAGTTAGTGGCATTCAATGTCCTCACAACTGAAGGACCATAACAGTTCTGCCTGGCATGAGACGGCTGACTTCCATCTTTCTCTCTAGGACAGTTGGAGGTTCTGGACAACAAAGACCTCTACAGTCAAGGTGGAAATAAAGACAGCTATTTTATTATTCAGCACATGTATACAGTAAGCCACAGACTGCAAAGGCAGCCTGAAATCCCACATGTTTTATAGATCAGCATACTGGAAATAACAAGCAAACATATCCAGTCTCCTCAGGAGATGATTGGTTCTAGCTCAAGACAGGATCCCAGATTCCTTTTAAGGAGGCAGGGTAGCATTTGGAGGGGTTATGATGTCATGACCTTAGAGATTTCTGTGTTGTAAAACTAGAGGTTGGGCTTATCTACTGAGCTCAGGAGATAGCACTTAAATTCCTAAAGATTGGAGCAAGGACTCTGGCCCCTTATGCTCCCCTGGAGACTGTAACAAGAGCAGTAATATCCTGAGCCTCTTATGCAAACATCAGTCTCCACGATGCCTTTCTCCCAGTAAAAGAGTAGCCAAAACCTCTTCTGACCTCCACTCCTGGGGGACCTGCTATCTCACAGGGATTTTTTCCTTCAGTACCGCCACACACTGAGTGTTTTTATGTAGACCTAACAGCGGGTTGGAAGTGTGGCTTCTTTCAGCAGCATCTGCAATAGTCCAGACAGTCAGTTCTGGAAAAGCCAAGGACTCAGCAAGCTGGTCAAAGGAAAGCAGTCTATTCATTAAGGGAGCTCATACAAATGACAGCCACTAAAGTCACCTAGGCAGAGAGGTAGGAAAGATTCCTTTCTTGTTCTGCAGTTTCTGGTTCATGACCTAAATCAGCTCCAGGGGCTTCGTGAGATAGGGAGATGGGGAGAGGCCTGCCCTCTATCTCCACTTGACTTTAAACCCCTACACCCAGCCAGTGCACCTCAAACTTCAGTTAGATGCTTGTGATGGCCTTGAAAGTTCACAGTTCTGATTCTCTTCTCTTGTTCACCAATTTGGAGTGCAGCTAAGGGATATTAACTTTTACAATGTGCCCCAAGTGATTCTGTGCTAAGTGTCACCCGGAGTGTCTGGCCTAACCCAGCAGCTACACATAAGCCTTTGTGTCTAGTCAGGGGCTCCTAGAAGACGGAATTTCCTATGCCCTTAATGACTTAGGCCCCTATAAGTTGTGCACCTTAGAAATGTTTCCAGGAGTGTATTTTGGTCTCTACAAAATGGCCCTAGGAATATTTGTTAGTTCTAACACAGGTATTAAGAGATGCAATGTGTCAGATTAATGAGTTAAACCTGCTCAGCAAGTGTTTTTCTATGAAGCCTCTCAGGCCCTTTTGTTAGCTCACCGATACTCCAAGCTGTCAGTTTGTCTCTCTACCAAAGATCAGGCTGTGTTCCCTTCCTCTGGAGATCTCTGGATAGAGTGGCCAAGCAACCCTCTTATATGCAGTCTCCCTCCGCTTTGCAGCTGTAAGCCCAGGCTGGCTGATACCTAAGCCCATGACAACCTTGAGTCATAACCTTACTTTTATCCAGTGATTTTTGTTTTGTTTTGTGACTTGGCATGGAGGCCAGACTCTGATGTGGACACACTTTCTCCCAAAACCTACAACAGCAAGACTCCCTTTGTCCTTCAGAACTGAGCAGTCTGTCTCTTCCTAGAGGGCCCCTGTAATGCTATCCATGACAGATGTCTCTCCTAATGAAGCTCTTCTTCTGACAGGAAGGCCTGCTCTCTTCTTTCAGGGTCTTCCCATCACTGCCAAGACAATGACAGTGTGACTCCTAATAAGGCTCTTTAGAAGGGAGATTCTTCTCAGCTTCCTATGATCTGCTTATGACATTTTTGTGTTTTAACAGTTAATATGATGCTCAAGGGAAAGTATAGGATGCAAGTTAAATGGCCACATTCCTCTGCCGAATTTGTAACCTGCCTTAGGAAAGTCTGATCTGTGGGTTTTCAGAGACACATTAGCTAATTTCTCTGCTGTATGTTAATGGCAGTTGGAATACTTGATTTGACTATGTAAAATAATATCAGATAGGTATACATGGGCTGACTCATATACATGTCAATCAAAACACATCATACTCCAAGAGATATAGTGTCCCAGGTACTCTAGTAAGTGTAACATGTACTATTTAACTGAGTCTTTTTGCTTGCTTGGTTGGTTGGTTTTTTACATCCCAATCAATCCCCTCAATCCCTTATTCCCATCCCCCCCAGCCCCATCCACTCCTCCTCCACTGTTTCTCTTCAGATATAGGTGGGCATCCCATGGATACAGGCCAGCCATGGTACATCAAGTTGCTGTGGGACTAGGCTGGATGAGGCAATCCTGTAGGAGGAAAGGGTCCCAAAAGCAGGCAACAGAGTCAGAGATAGCCCCTGATCCCACTGTTAGGAGTCTCACACTGTTAGGAGTCCCACTCAAAGACCAAGTTGTACAACTGTAACATATATGCATGGAGCCTACCTGGGCCAGTTCTGTTTAGTCTCTGTGATCCCCTATGAGACCAGGTTAGTATATGGGTTTTCCTGTAGCATCCTTAACACCACTGTGTCCTACAATACTTCCTCCCCTTCCTCCACAAGAGATCTAGCTAATGTTTGGCTGTGGGTCTCTGCACCTTTAACTTAGTCATCTTAAAGTGGGAGTTAGTTTTCCTATCTGTTGATGAAGACGCTGGGCAAACCTAAATACCTTGTCTAAGATCACACAATTAATGCATGACCAACCTGAGACTCCACTGCAGCACTCAAACCCAGGTCAGTCTTTCTGAGAGCCACATTCTTTTCTCTATAGTCTATCATCTCGTGGGCAACACATAATGCGTTACGAGAGCATCCCACGCTTTGTGGGTTTAGGTCTACTGTTGGTTCTGATAAAGATAAGCTAGGAAACCTTTAAATCACCCATTCATTAGGTATGTAAGGTTTGGCATCATGCTCATATGGATATGCAATGTATATATACACATAAAAGGTAACTTTATGCTGTTTTTAACTAAATAAAAGAAACAGAACTTGTAGAGTCAAACTCATGTAAGTCAGATGACTATAATTCCTTACATATACATACATTTAAATGTGGGCCAGATTAACAGTAATGACATGATAGGACTGTACAACTTAAGAACCAGATGGGAACTTCTGTCATCTGATGATTTGTTCTACATTTGAGTGAATCGAGGCCCAAAGAGGCTGCCCAGTTTCAGTCTCTACCTTTGTTTCTAACATGTTCTGTGATGTTATAGCAAGCAGAAAGTAGAAAGAACCTAATTACACTTATTTCTGCCCATTGTGGCCCAGCCAACCCCATCTATGAAATGCAGTGAATTCCAAGACAGCCAAGGTCTGGGCTGCTTGTTTTGCCAGAAGAGAGCTGTTGGCTGTGGCTCCAGTCCAGCCTCACCTGACTTCCTGAGAGGAGTAAATCCCCCCAATTGTATCTCTTCTCTGTGCAGTTCTGGGAATTGTTCAAAGTGGTAGACATTTAAAAGGGCCCAAAGATGTTGATAGAGGGATAGAAACCTGTACCCATAGAACACATTGTGCACCTTGGATATATAGACAGGCTATACGATGTAGCGGTCAGCTGTTGATGTGTAATGATAAAGTACTAACTCTAAGTAAATGAGACAAAACTGGGGAATGCCTATGGCTTTTAGTGGGCTGCACAGTGACAGTCAGATCTAACTGTAAAGATGAAGGGACATCTTTATGCTACTTTTCTCATTGTGTGACAAAATACCAAACAAAGGAAACTTAAGGAAAGTTACCTTGGGATCACAGTTTGAGGGAACATTGTTTGCTGTGTGACCATGAACCACGGCACAGGCAGCTCCATGGTGACAGGGGTGTGTAGCTGGGGCTCCTTACCTCCTCACAGCTTGGTGGAACAGAACGTAGAGAGGGGACAGGAAATGGGGCCAGGACATAAAACCTCAAGATCCCACCCACCTACCCAGTGACACACTTCCTCCAGCCAAAGTTCACCTACAGGTTCCACAACCTTCCAAAACAGAGCAAACACTGGGGACCAAGTGTTCAAACACATTGGCTTACATTAAACCACAGCAAGAGTAAACAAAACTGAGTTTCAGTCTGTGAATCTACACCCATATCTCCTTGGGTGCCTCTTCAGAGCTCACATCTCTCTAACCTGACTTCACTTCCATAGCTGCATGCCAAGATTGTGGGCAGTCCCTCCCAAGACGGCAGATGACAATGAAACTGAGGTGCTTCCAAAGGAAGTTATTGAAGGAAGTTTCTGCCAGATCGCAAAGACATTTCTAGGCCACACACATGCCTTTGTGATGTGTTTCAAATGACCACCCAACTTCTGCTGCCGACTTTGTGTGGTGGAGGGGGACCAAGTGGGAAGTTTGAGGAAGTACTTCAGAGTCTGGCCTGAATAACCTTTCTCTCCTAAATTTAAAGATAGAAGCTATCCTTGTGAAATACAAATCCCTATCCACTCTCATTTCTCAAATCTTTGTCTTTACATACATTTCATTCTACAAATTTTGAACCCCCAAATCTGGGTCAGGGCACTTAAAGCTTTATCATCCTTCTTTGTGTTTTTCTTCCAGGCAATGCTAGCGATCCCAGGTACCCCCTCCTCTGTCAGAGTCCCTAACTGGGGCTGCTACAAGGAAGCTTCCAGGTCCTTTTGAGAGGCAAAGCTATTTTGAAACTATGTGGTTGTCAGTCAAGACACCAGGACACTAAGACACCTATTCAAGAAGGGGATTTTTCAGGTCAGTCTTGCTCAATTTATATATCTGGGATGATGGTTTACATCTCCTAGCATGAAAGGCCCATGGTGGTATTGCAGGAAGAATGGTTCTCAGAACTCCTGCTTCTGGAATTATCTGGGGAACCTGTTAGCATGCCAGTCCCAGGCTTAGATGCTGAAGAGTGTCTGGACTGAAGTTTCAGACCCCTCTGTGAACTGGGGCCCATTTGAATGACAGATAATCTGCAACCTATTGCCTGAAGATTCCTACACAATCCTCAGGATGCAGAACAACGTACCCTAGGGGCATTGAAGGACTGGGAGAGATGCTTGCTTCTTTCTTCTCTTGCATTGTCTGGGAACCATCTCTGCGGACCTGCTTCTCAGCCAAGGGACACTTAGATTTTTATCTTGACTGGAAGTAAGTCCTGGGGCGGCTTGGCTATGAGGGTTGGTACAACTTCTGAAGAACTCCCCAACAAATTGCCATTCCTTGTCCACAAATAAGCCTCCTCTGAGACCACCCGGCATTCTCAGCTACCCAAGATTTAAATAATCAACATCAACCAGGCCTATCGGAATATTGTGCTGGGCTGGGAGGCAGCATGGTCTAGGTACAAATCCCACCTCCAAAGCACACAGCAGTGGTATCAAATAACCCTGTGAGCTTCACTGTCTCCTTTAGACAAATCAACCTTTCTCTTGGGTTTATTACAATGGTTGGTGGAAACACTGCCCACCAAACTCTTAAATCTGGAATGTCAGAACGCAGAAGGCAAAGCTGTGGCTGGCATGCCATCCACCTGTGAGTGAACTTTATACTGGGCCTGTTGCTCTGCCATGGGTCAGCTTAGTTCCTAGGCTGTCTTTTGGAAGCACAGTACCCTGCTCAGATAGCACCCTTTTGCCTAGATACTATCTACAAAACTAAGGTTCAGTGAATACACATCAGCTACAGCAATGGGCCTGGGAAACAGACGACCGATGAGACCCCTACTCCAAATCCTACACCTCTTCCACACTCAGTAGGATTCTGCCCATCTACCGGCTCAGACAGAATCGTACCACCCTCCAGCCAGGGGGTGGGGGTGACTCAGGGCTGCTGTGCTGTGCTCAGCAGATGCTCCTCTGGATAAACAGTGAGAACAGAGAACAAAAGCACAAAGTCAAGTGGCCTTTTCTTTTCTGAGCTTTCTACCAGCTGATCCCACTTCCTGTTTCTCTAAGGGCTTCCCCGACAGGCAACTTGCTTCATATTTGGTCATTGCCCGCTCGCCTTCCTGGGTGAGTCAGTGCAGCTGACCTTGTACCCTTCAAGCTTCAAGGCTCTGGTGTGCACTCTGCCCATTTCCTGATCTTCCCAGGTGACACTCCCCTCCCCCCATACTGAACAGAGACAGCGTCCCGCCCACAGCCCACAGCCCACAGTCCTCTGCCTCTGAGACAGACAGGCATGCACTGGGGACGTGAGTCACGGCATTCACCCATCTGAAGCTATTATTGGAATGGCTGTGCACGCCGTGCACGCCTGCTTCCCGTATCCCAAGGGCCAGGGCTCCAGGAGCTGCTAACCACACACTGTTCTGCCTGAGATGCCACTGGGATGGTCACGAGGTGGTTGCTTGGAAAGGGTGAATGCTTCCAAGAAAGCAGGTTTGTCTAGTCCAGATATCTCCACCTCCTTCAGCTAGCATCAACCATGTGTCTGGGACATGTGCCTAGCAGTGTGCCTGCCTTTGTGGGTGGTACAAAAGAAATTGTTCTGGATTGAGTTTAGAGGAGGAGGAGGCAGAGACATGAAAAGCAAGAAAGGGCATTGCAAACACATGTGCTAAGCGATCTTCAGGCAGAGGGAGCTGGGGAGGTCCATGAAGAAGGAGAAAAGGGAGAGAGAGCCAGAAGACAGGTAGCCCTGGGGGAGATGATGGACCAGAGGCCATCAGCTCAGTGACGATGCATAGGGGGTATGAGTTGGACTTGTTCCCACAAGCCTAAGCATTGAACTAAGTCTTTTGAAGTTACCTTCTCTCTATGCTAGGTGATTAGCAGTTTAGTAGAGTTTTATTTGCTTGTTTAGGGATGTTTCATTGCCAGTCAAGGTTATTTGCTCCTTCTCATCTTAGTAGAGAAAGAAACTGAGGTCAGAAGATAGGGTCTGAGCTCTCAGTCCTTCCACCGGAGCTGAGGGTGACATGCACATCTAAGAGGTCTGCCTTCTTCCAAAGTTTATGGCCACAGGTAGGGAGAGAGGTTTTTTTGTTTTTGTTTTTCTTTAGATGGAAATGTGAAGGGGTGGGGCTAGCCTGACTTCTTCTTTCCTTTGCTGTGAAAGCCTAGTGTTGATCTCACCTTGCTTTATGTCCAGCTAGCTGAGCTCTCAATAAAGTTCTGGTATCCACTGTAGATCAGATAATGCTGTGGGCAGGAAGCCCACTCCCAAACTGATCCGGCGCAGGCTGAGTTCCCAACAGAGGCAGCAATTGATGTCTACATTTTCCCTATTGGACATGAGCATGCAAGCAGAGCATAAATATGTATCCAGAAACCTTTGCCCAGAACATCTTTAGATCCTAGGAAAGAAGACTGGGATTGGAAAAGCAGTTCCAAGGCTTGTGTGGAGATGAGTCCCAGAGGCCCAGAGTTCTCAGAAGGCCAACATCTGAACCTGAGCACAATCTGTATGGAACGAATAGGGAGGGGCAAGACATCTCTCCTTAAGTCACAAGCACACATGACATCTCATAACACCTGGGAGCTACTTGGTCCCTTCCTTCCCCCTGACAATGGAAGGAAGTGACAAGAACTCAGTAGTCCACTGTGATGAGTCACAAAAGCTCTTGAGGATACATCCAGTCTCCTTCAGTGTGTTACAACTGACTGAACTTCTGACTCCCATCACCTGGAAAAGTGGGGTTGGTGAAGGACACTTCCAAGAATTAAGGCTAGCTGACTTCGCTCTGTTCCTAGACACAAATCTTAAGAGTGGCTGCCTTGCAACAGTTGAGTAGAGGGTTGTTGGGAAATAGTAGTATGCAAATTCCTTCAGCATGACACAGAGAGTTAAGTTACCATGTGACACTCTTCCACTTTAGGCTATGTATCCCAAAGAACCAAAAACAGGGAATTTTACCCATGTTTGTACCCATGCAAACAGCAGCAATATTTAGAGTAGCCTCCCAAGTGTCCGTGGGCAGGGGAGTGAAGTTTTAAATGTACCACACGCATCCAGTGGGATAGTGTTGAGTCTGTAAAAGACAGAGATGGCACAACATGGGTGAGCCTTAAAGATGCCATTCTGTTCTACTTCTATAGCATGTCACAAATAGACAATTTAGAGACAGAATGTTGGAATAGACGCTGTGGGGAGGAAGACTGGGTAGTTGTTTCATGGGTACAGAATTTCAGTTTTGCAAAATGAAAAAGTTTGTGTCATATTTATGTCATCACATGTTTTTAAAATTTTGAAAAATGAATAGCTTGCATTCTGTCTCATACCTGACTGCAATTATGTGAATTGGTGTAAGAATCTTGAGTTCTCCGTTCAAATGATAGATGAGTGTGAAGCCAGGGAGACTGGCAGTGGTGTGCCTCTTTGTCTTTGCTCCCATAGGCAGAGCATGCTTGCATAGTCGTGACAAACTGAGGGAGACTAGAAGTTCCCACCACCTCCTCCCTAGCTATCCAGGAACACACAGCTCACTGTCTCTTCCGGTTTCCACCAGCCTGTGACCCTGGCCCGTAGAAGGAAAGGTATCTGCATTTCAGATCATCACATGGTGTGCACTGGAGACTTGCTGAGCACTGCACTCAAGTCTCTGAGTTTTGATCCCCCAGATCCAGGGACTGTCTTTCCTTGTTGAAACTGAAGCATAGGTAGAAATGCTTCTGAAATCTGATTTAAGGCCTACTGCTTTCATAGGCCCCTGAGAAGCCACCTCCGTTAGTCATTCCACTGACCATCTTTAAACAAGATGAAGTGATCTTTATGATATCCAGAGGAAGAGATTTACTGGGGTGGATACAAAAAAGAATGGGAACATCCCAGAGAGATACAAAGACCAGAAATGAGTGCCAGTATTTGTTTTTTTAAGGTGTCTGTTTAGCACTTTGTGGTTGGAAACCCTGAACTGGAGCTGTATGTTCGAGCAGAGAAGGGATACCTCAACCCACCAGGAACAAAACTCAAAACTACCATGCAACTGTTGGCAAATAATGCAACTGGTGAGTGCGCTGCGGTGGCCACTGCTTGAAGGGTGACCCACCGTGGAACAGAGCCTCATTTCGTGTGCCAGCCTCGTGATCGCTTCTGCATCTCCAAGTGTAGGCTCAGCTCCACACACTCACCTCTGCCTCAGAGTTTTGTCAGTGACATTCTGTGAAAATGTCTCCCACCAATCCATCCATAACTCGGAAGTGTAGAATACTGCTGCCAGGTTAGTTCAAAGTTCATATTAGGTCAGAAGTTTTTCACCTAATGCATGGAATGTAAAACAGTTGTAAAGGACATGGCTTAGAGTACAGAAATAAAGAAGGATCTGGAATGTTTCAATGAAATGTGACATGACAAAACTTTCTGAACATCTTGTTTGAAAAATGACCATTCATGGCCTATTGCTTAATTTTTTCCCAAGAATTGTGGTATCTCTGAGGCTCATCTTTGGGCAAACAAAACCAAAAGCAAAACCAAAAGAGATCTACTCTATTTCATACACTGAATATTAACAGGTTTCCCTAGGCCCTCAATAAGAGTGAAGAAAACTGGTTAAAGAATACAAATATGTTGGATCAACAATGCTGTAAACTGAATTTCAGAATAAATCAAGATGGGCATCTCACCATAAAAATCACTGTGTACTTAGTTAGAGCAGAACCTGTGTCTATTCTCGCAGAATGGAACCTTAAGTGATGTTATCTCAGTAGTTTCTGAATTCATGTTCCAGTTCAAGCTTCCTAGTTTCTCTCTGATTCACACCCAACATGAAACAGTCCTATCAGTCAACAGCAAGAGCTTTAGCATGCCTAAATCTTCCAAAGGTCAAGGGCAGTGGCCAGACAGATGCTTAAGAGGGGTACCACCCTACAGAATGACCACTGATGCTGTGGCTTTATTGTTGACAATAGACAACTGACCATGAAGATGGATAGCCACTTCTGTTCACATATTATTGAATGATTACACGTGATAAAAGGGGTACTAGTTTTATACTTGCAGTTTTCTGGGAAAAGCCTGGAATTCTAAGAGGTTTTTGATCACAGCAAAGCATGAGTCAAATTGATCGGAAAGGCATTTTAATTCTGAGGTGACCCTTCCCTATATCCACTCTTCTGTTCTCTCTCCATCCTGAAATGAGTGGGGGAAACAGATGGAGTCATTTCCTCCAAATTTTTATCATTGCTCGGAGCAGGACCCTAGAAAATAGGAGACATGGTTTCCAGAGCCCATTCGGCCTCTAAATAGCCTGGACAGTTTGTGGGCACCTGGATAATAGTGTTTAGCTTACTTGCCCTAAGTAGATATGGCAAAAAGAATGATGGCATGGTGTCCTCTAATGCATTTACTTGGCCCCTGTAAAGCCTGGTAAATTCTCCATGTTTTTATTCTTGACCCTTCCACCTAAGTGGATCTGCAGGGCATCCCTGCATGAAGGTCAAGCCTCACCCCTCCAGCTGGCCAAAATACTAGCTAGTAGCTATAAAGGAAGAGATCCAGTGGGATGGGTGGGGGGAGGGGTGGGAGGAGATGGAGTGTAGGATAGTAGGAAGCAAGTTAGCAAGCAAGTTAGGAAGTTCGGTGTACCTTCAGAATGGTGGACAGAAATACTTTCTGGATGCCAAGAGGCAGGATTGGATCCTTTGGGTAAGTTCTTGTTTAGCATATGTGCATCCCAGTGCTGGGAAAGATCTTTCAGGGTAGGAAAAATAGATCTGGGACTTCTCCCTTCTGCTAGTTTTCCTGGTCTCAGTTGGCCTCAACCCTGGCCATTAGGAGACCACTTGATCGCAGGTGACTGGGCTGTACCAAGCACGAAAGAGACTATAGCCTGCGCTTTGTGCTTCCAGAGGAGGAACTGGGGTTCTACTTGGATGGCCGTGGCTTAGTGAACTTCAGAAAAATCTGCAATTCTTTCTGGAAAGAACTCATAGATGGGTTTGGCTATGTTTAATGGAGGCTCAAATTTCCCCTTCTGGGTCCAGGACAGGTCACTATCTAGCGCCCATGGTAGAAGCCTTCAAGCTGCTGCCCTAGAACGTGCCTTCTGGGGTTGCTTCAAAGATCGCCCCACCAGCAGGAAGCTCAGGGTGTGTGAGGGAGCAGAAATGAGTGGCTGTACAGTTGTACCTTTTGGGGAGAGAGTGTCTTGGTCAAAATGGTATGAACAGTAAGCAGTCTGAAATGAAAAGGAACAAATAGCATCCAGTTGGAGCCCAGGCTCCTTCCAGGTCTCTACCCACAAAGCAAGATTCCCTGTTTCTGCTTCTCGGTATTCTGCATACTGCCTCTAGTGCTTATTTCAAAACCCTGGCTAGAGAGTTGTGTAGGACTCTTGTCCTATTAGCAAACAGCTTAGTCTCCCCTTTTGAAACGGAGGGAAGCCAGACAGACATGGTGTCAAATTTGACAAGCTGGAGAAAGGAAAAGGCTGGCCTTGGCTGTTGCTCAGGCCCCTGAGGGACATTTTCACATTTGTCACAAGACTTGCCCAGAAGGGAGGCTCTGGGCAACCCCCAGGCTTCCCAGGGCTACTTCATTATCAGCTTCTTCCTTGCTTCTGCCTAAGCTATCAGAATCTGCAGGCAGCCCAGGAGGCTGGGCTGTGCTCACAGCAGCTCCACTGTGATTAAAAGGGCAGCGGGGCCCCTCCACCTTTGCTTCTGGTGCCAGTGTGGCATCATCCCGAGCAGGAGCTGCCTGGCAGGTGACCACGGATCCTGCATAAGCCTTCTGCCCTGGCCTGCTTTCCCAAGTGGCCCCTTCCACTCTGCACACTCACACTGGTTTTCTAACAACTAGAAGGAAGTTAATGTGCGCTAAATGAACAGGCTAGGTGATTTCTAAGTCCAATGTCAAATTCGTTTTCTTTTTGTTTCACTTTCTACTATTATCTGTGATGGTTGGAGTTTGACTTTTGTATCATAGAAAATAATGAAGGTGTGCCCCCAGAATTTCTTAAGAAATACTTGCAGCCGGGCGTTGGTGGTACATGCCTTTAATCCCAGCACTTGGGGGCACAGGCAGGCAGAGCTCTGTGAGTTCGAGGCCAGCCTGGTCTACAGAGTGAGTTCCAGGACAACCTCCAAAGCAAGACAGAGAAACTCTGTGTCAAAAAACCAAAAACCAAACCAAACAAAACAAAACAAAAACAAGAAGTACTTGAAAAGCAAGTTGTAGATTTCAGCTTCTTGGTCAGTTAAAATGTGAAGAAACAGCCTTTAGACAGCAAATGTTTATGAAATTCACTGATGTTCTTCAACCTCTGTGGTAGGACCCTAGAGATAGGAAGATAATAAGGCACACCCCTGTCACCTCTAAGTTTTAATTTCTCTCAAACTTTGGCTTCATGGTATAACACAAGACTATTAACATTTTGTTCCCTAACAATGTTCTTAGAAGGATGAGAGTGTCCAAGTAGCTGTATGCATCTGTACATGTCCAGGAGTGTAAACCCATAGCTACCAGCATGTTCAGAAGAGGAAGCCTGCTTTATTTACTCAGTGATGAGTCCTGGGATTTCACAATGCTCAGCTTTAAGCTTGTTTAATATAAATCCCACTCAGAGCCCTACCATGATGTGTGGGACAAGGCGTGGGACAAGGCTAAGCACCGTTGAGTGTTTGACTTGTGCCATCAATGGGAAGAGGACACAAAAGGGAACAAGCTCTTGGCATCAATGTTATGGAAAGCTGGAAGAGACTTGGTCATGGAGTTAGAGAAGAATTCAGGAAGCAACAATGAGGTGGACATGAAAAGGTCCACAAATGGCTAGCTGTGCAATGTGTAAAGGCAGTAGGTCTGTCTTTACATACATGAAGACATTTAAAAATACTAAATCTTAATGATATTTGATTGGCATTGGCAGTGACACACGGACATGGTGAGTCATGAATCTAAAACACAGTGCAAGGAACCCCATTACCTGAGACTGTGATGTTTGGAAGACTCATTTGGCCACGTTGATGGAGAGAAGCTATGTGCTATTGCATCAAGGGCAGACACTTGTGGGTCTTCTTGTTCAGCCACTGGCTGATGCAACTGAATGAAAGACCCGGATAACACCTGAGATGTAGAACAGCCAAGCTGTACCCTGCATGAATGCTCAAGTCAATATTTATGATAAATAGGAGTTGTTACTTTGAGCCACTGAATTTTAGTGTATGTAGTTCATTTCACAGGAATAGATAATAAGATAGTAATATCTTACAGTTCAGGAACTAGTCCTGGAAACAAATCACTTATCAAAATTCTTTAGACCCACCACCACCTTAGATAGGAAGGCAAAATTCTGATGAACAAGACTGGATAGTCAGAGAAACCCTAAGAGCAGAGGATGCTGGGAAAGCCAGTTGCTAAAGTGCTATTGTTGAGGACAGATGACGGATGCGCCCTACACACTTGGGGTCTGGGAATCTTCCAGGGCACTGTAGCTACCTTGCTCTTCAGCAGCTTTCCCCTTTAAACCCTTGAAGTTGCTTCTCTAACTATGTGTGCCAGCTTGTCTGGAGTGCTCACCACTCTTATCACTGGGGCTAGAAGCCTAGAAACTGCCTTTCCCAACATTCTCACCAGCAGAGGTCTCGCCAAAGGCTGACAGCCAGATGTGCTTGCCTGTGAATTGGGGGGAGGGGGCTCCAGAGGGGGAGGGTCAAGAGCAAGAGAAGCTGGAGCTCTGCTTGTCTGCTGAAGAGGGCAGAAGTGTGGGTTTCGGCAGTTATCAGATTTTGACTCCCAGACATCTCTCTGTGAATCATCCACACCGGGTCAAGAAGCAGATGTGATCGGTAACAGCAGCTTCCTGAAGTCTCTGCATCTTCGTGTATCTGAGTGAAAACAGCGACCACGAAAACTTGTGGCTTCCCCTCACCTTCCTCTCCCGACTTCTCCTGGCTCTTCTACAAGTTTTAGATGCATCCCGTCCTTTGTATCAAGTTCCTTTGTAACTGAATCACAAGGCATGGCTTTCAGGGTTTCTCTCCTAAACTGAATCACAAAGCATAGCTTTGGGGTTTCTCTCCTAATGCCCCCAAAGTCTGAATGAAAGGGCAACAAGTAATGAAGTAGCATTTCGTTACATGTATGCATGAGTATCATTCATTACAAAGAACTATGAATCTCAAAATTTGGAACAAAAACACATGTAATACAGCTTAGCAGCCAATGAAAAGTGGAGTCATTGAGTGTAAAGGAGCAATAAATAAGGAAGTGAAAAGTCCAGTACAATTGAAATACTTTGATGCTAACCAAAGAAAAATGTTATAGGTAGGCTCACTAAACTCAGGAAACAAACAAGGGGTGCCTAGTTAAATATGAGTTGCAGGTAAATAACATTGCAAGCGGAGGAATATTCCAAAAAGATGGTCATATCCTTATCCTTGAAGCCTGCAAATAAATATATTATCTTGCTTGGCAAATGGGACTCTTATTGATTATAGGCCTGGATCTCGACAGGGAGAGTGTTCTGGAGTATACCTGGAGCCTGTGTTGTCCCCTGGATCCTTAAGAGTGGAGAACTTTTGCCAGCTTCAGTCAGAAGAGGCGGTAGCTAGAAAGAGAGATGTGACTGGCTTTGAAGATAGAGGGAGAGTCTATGAGGCTGTCAAAGACAGAAGCTGTCAAAGAAAAGAAAGTGAGTTATCCACCACAGCCTCTAAAATGGACTGTACTCTGCCCCAGACACACCTCAACTCTGTGATCACAGCCCACTGAGGTCTGCATCAGAATTCTAAACAACAGACCTGTAAGTTGACTTTGTTATAAGCCACTAAATATATGACTTGTCTAAGGAACAACAGATAGCCAGTACAGATGGCTGAAAATTTTTTTATAGATTTGGCTATATAATATTTGGAATAGTATACTTAATGAGAATTGCTTTTATTTTGAAGTGGAAATTAGCTAAGTCCTGCTTTTTGCCTTGTAACTTGTTTTATTGAAAAGTGGGATTCCAGAGTCCTCCTGCATCTCAGAATCCATCCTTGTGGGCACTTCCTATGGAATAGGCACTGAAATCAACATAATGCATATTTAATTTCATAGACACCTCCCAAATCTTGTGTGTGGGTATTACCATGCCCACTGTATAAATGTGGAAGTTGAGTCTGTGAAAAGTTAGACTGTTAGTTCAAGGTCTAACAGACAGTGAAGCAACTGTGGAGGTGTGCTGGGTCTGTCTGGTTCCAGAATCTACTTTGTCATTATCGTGATCTTGTTCTGGCTTCATTGCTAGAGCCCCCAAGGCCTTTGCTATTGCTTCCACACCCACATACTATCTCTCAGACCAGTCATCTCATGTCCGTGCCTCTTCTGTCTGATGCCATCAGAACTGCTTTCTCAAAGGTCAGCTTGGGCCTCTGAGCTGTTGTCATTTCTTAGTCACCACTCTCGCTCCCTTCCCGTCGGCATGGGGAAACTTGGTTGTCTTTTTTACTACTGCTACATATGGGACTTTTATGTTACATTCTAATTCTTCCTCTTCAGCCTCAATGGGTATTCTTGCTGTCTCCTTATCTACTCTGTGTGTGTGTGTGCAGGTATGTGTGTATTTGTGAGCATGCATGTGTGTGTATGTGCAGGTATGTGTGTATTTGTGAGCATACATGTGTGTGTGTGCAGGTATGTGTGTATTTGTGAGCATGCATGTGTGTGTGCGCATGTGTGTGTGTGTTACTGAAGACTGAATCCATTGCCTTGTGCAAACTAGGATTGTTCTACTACCAGGCTACACCCCACTTCTCCCTGCTTATAGCTGCAGTGTGACTGAGTTCTGTTCTTCCTCAGTGGCATTTCTTCATTTCAGAGCTCCTTTCACAATCTCATTCATGGTGACAGCTTCGGCTTTATCTCTGTTCAGGATCCCCAGATCAGATGTGAACTACACCCTCCTCTGGTCTCATCAGTAGACATCTTGGTGGCATGCCTGGGAATTGTCTCAGAGATCTGAGCCCCACTGTAAAACAGGACCATTCACTCTGGGATGGAACCTAGGAGTGATAGTTTACTGTGGCTGCACTTATAAATCAGCATCAGCTTGGTGGCTGAAAGAAAACAAACACATTCTCCTTGTAGTTTGTAGGCCAGGATTATTTAATGGCACTCATTGGGCTCACATTTAGATTCAACTCTTCCTGGTGGCCATAGTGGAGAACCCATCAATGCCTCTTTCCTTGTTTGTTCCTCTTGATCCTTCCTGGCATGTCATATGACTTTTTGTCCTCATCCTCCTCTGGTCACATTGACTTCTTTTATGCTTTCTCAATCCCTTTCTCTTTCTACTAAGGTACATTTTTTATTGCATTTGGGGCCTCCTTGAATGATTCAGATAATTCTCTCCAACTCAAGATTCTAAAAACATAGAAAAATCTCCTTTGTCATTCAGACAATCACTGGTTCTTGGGATTAGGCCTTAGATACACACCCTTATGGCCACTATCAACCTGGCCTGCCAGGTAACTCCACTCTGAAGGCAAGCTATAGGCCCTCACCTAATGGAGTGAATTTCTTCAAGTCTCTTGACTCCAATTCACCTTGCTCAACATCTTTTTGTAACAAGACATTTGTTATAATGGGCTCTTGGTGAAATTCATAGAAGTCACCCTCTCTTCAGAACACATTACAACAAGCCCAGTGCGCACAGATAGGAGGGCCCCTGACCTATCGGTGGGGCCGCCTGCTCTGCTGTACATCTGCTCTGTTTTTGGCATGGTGATTGTCGTAGAGCATGCCTGGTCCTGTGATTGGCTTCTTTGCTCAGTGCTGTTTCCATCACATGTGAGGCTTTCCTCATCCTGCTGTGCTTACCCACCTCTTACATTGAGCGGGGCTGCATTGTTTTTCCAGGCTTCAGTGTCCCAGTACCTCAGAGGGTGACTTTAAAGGTAGAAATGGGATGACTCATAGCTCTGGAGCCTTGAAACCTGAAGTCAAGGTGTCAGCAAGATGGTTTCCTTTGAGGCCTCTGAGGATAGGGTGTGATTGTCCAAGGCCTTGCTCCTGGTCTTTTAGGTGGCTGTTTCCTTCCCTGGTTCTTCATGTCACATTTCTTCTAAGTGTATCTATCAATGAATTTTCCCTCTTTAAGGATTTAACTTAAGTTGGAGTCAGGGCCAACCCCTTTTAGCTTGGTTATCTCTGAAGAGATGGTGTCTCTATAGAACATTGCATTCTGAGATATTAAGGGATTTACATCTTCAGTAAATATTTCTTGATTTAATTTCAGAAAATTTGAGAGTTTAGTTTGGAGAAGTGAGCAGAGATCATGAGAATCATAGAAAATGATCTGCTATTGTATTGGATGAAAGATAGCTGTCACTACTTTGATTTGGGGAGGAGCCTGCCTTTTGAGGTAGGTTTTCTCATGTAACTCAAGATTGGCCTAAACAATGATTTGGATGCAAAATGTGAAGTTGGAAGAGACACAGTTCAACCCATAACACTAGCTAGTCAGGGTTACACTTTGATTCTGAAGTGTGTAGGCCCTTCTACACTGTAGACTAAGGGCACCTCCCTCTTCTGAACAATGCAACTATATTTGTATATTCATTTGGAAAAATGGCAAACTTAAGGGTGATAGCATCTCTTTGAACAATAACTCAGGTATGTTCACACAGCCACATGTCCTGCCCAAATAGAGCCTGAGCTTTGGAGACAGCTGTGTGGCTTATGGATCTTATGATACTCATACTGCCTAAGACGTACATCTTCAGTAAATATTTCTTGATTTAATTTCAGAAAATTTGAGAATTTAGTTTGGAGAAGTGAGCAGAGATTATGAGAATCATAGAAAATGATCTGCTATTGTATTGGATGAAAGATAGCTGTCACTACTTTGATTTGGGGAGGAGCCTGCCTTTTGAGGTAGGTTTTCTCAAGTAACTTAAGACTGGCCTAAACAATGATCCTTCTGTCTCAGCCTTCTGAGTCCCAGGATTACAGCTGTACTCCCATGCCAGGTTCCTGCAATGCCTTCATTGGAGGGAACCTAAGAGAATGTTTTCAAGTGGCTGTCATGAAACTCCATGAGCCAGCCAAAGAAAAGAAGGAGAGGAGAAGAAGAAACGTAGGACCCTAGATATTCGAGCTAGTTTATCTACAAATGGGGCAAGGCAAGACTAACAGCATTGCAGCATCCCCACCGATGTCACCTCTAGCCCAATATGTGAGTGATAGTGTGGTGCTAGAGAGGGCTTATCAAGCTGCCCCAGCCACCCCGAGTCAGAAACTGCCAGCATCTTTCTGGGTGGCCTTGCATCACCCTCTTCTTGTTTCCCATTAGCCTTCTGCTGCCAGGCTCAGATGCTCTGGTCACTTCCCCATTGGCAATGCATGGGTCAATGGTTAAACATAAAGGACCCCGTGTGTTTAGGAAAGCCTCACCTTCATAGCACTGGGGGAGCATCTCCACATACATCATAAGTTCTGGAACACCCGAGTATCATGCCTCCAAAGAGAAATGCATCCAAGCCTTCCAGGTAATAAAAGAGGTGAATCAGCTGCTACCAGTAAACGTCCTTCACACTGAAAGTAAAAGTTTCCAGCACCTTTACTCTGTCTGCACTATGTAGATCACTGCCTAGTCTCTACTGCATCCCAACCCATGTGCCCTGCATGACCATTGGGCTTTACCACGTCTATTTGTCTTTCCAGGTTTGGTTTCTTTTGTTTTAGCTTCATTTCTTATTGTCATGCCTGGGTCTTATCAGCTGGCTCTTCCTGGTGCTGATGCTGGGAGAGACAGGAGCCTGCTCTAGCTTTGCCCGACCTATCCCATCATAGGTGGGGCTTTCCGTGGCTCTTTTAGCTCAGTGACCCTGCCATTTTCGTCCCCTCCCTTGTGGATCCTAGGACCCAGGAATGGCTACCTCCTCTGCGGCCATTCCTGAGTGCTTACCAAGCATTATGTTAATCTGCTGCTTTGCCATTGCAGCTGCTGTACTCAGATGCTTGCTTGAGTGGGCTGCCTCTCCCTCTCAGAGCTCTGAGCAGGGGTCAGGCTTACAGCCTCCAAACTTCTGGAGCAGCTGGGGGTTATTTTTGAAGTAGGGGCATTAAAGAAACAACAAGTGCAGTTGTCTAGGACTTTCTCCATATGGGATTGCACAGGAGGTCAGAGGTTAAGGGGGAGCTAGGCTCGCTGAGTCTGCTTCCTGGGAAGCAAGCTGGACTGACATGAACCTGACTGATGTCCTTTTTTGTCTTTTTTTTTTTTCAGTTCCTCTTCCTTTTCAGCCTCTAAGCTAATTCCCAAGAGGCTATGGGTATGGATTCCCTGGTTGTCAATCACCAAACTGTTCAAAGAATCCTTACGTTTTGACTTTCAAGAATGAATCCAAGGGGTTGGAAAGGCAGTGGGGTAGGTAAGAGGGCATACTGCTCTTCCAGAAGACCCGAGTCCAGTTCCTAGTACCCACACTGGGCGGGTGGTTCACAACCTCCTATAGCTCCAGCTCAGAGGAGTCTAGCTACTGACTCCCACGAGCACCTGCACTCAAGGGCACATAGCCACGTGTGTAAAAGCAAATACACACAATTAAAAATTATAAAAGTAAATCTTAAAAAAGAATGCGTTTGAGCCAATGACCTTCCTCCAACATTTGATATGTAGCTTGTGGACTGTCCCTGTTCTTCTAAATGAGGGCTCTAACCTTAATATGCAGGTATCATGATCCTTTATTCGTGGATAGATGTCATGCCTCTTTTGTGTATTTTTATCTCTGTGTGTGATCACCTATGTCAACACCATAAGATGGAAATTGAAATTTGTGTTATAACAGTTGCATTTTATGTTTGTGTGCAAGAAACAGAAAAATCCACAATTAGAGAAGCTTAAACAAAAGCTTTTAAGAAAAATTCTCTCTTGTGAACTGGTATAGAAAGAGCTGCTTTAGTGTTTTAAATGTTTGTATTTCTTCTGTGAGAATGTCATACAATACATTTTGATCATATTCTTTCTCTTCCCCAACTCCTTCCAGATCCCATTACCCTTACCTCCCTCCCTACCAACTTGATGTTCTCTCTCTCTCTCTCTCTCTCTCTCTCTCTCTCTGTCTGTCTCTCTCTCTCTCTCTCTCACACACACACACACACACACACACACACACACATTCTTTTTTGTTTGTTTTTTGAAACAGGGTTTCTCTGTGTAGTAGCCCTGGCTGTCCTGGAACTTGCTCTCTAGCCCAGGCTGGCTTCAAACTCAGAGAGATCCACCTGCCTCTGCTTCCCAAGTGCTGGGATTAAAAACATGCACCACCACAGGAGACAGCTTCCTGAACATAACACCAGTAGCACAGGCAGTAAGATCAACAATTAATAAATGGGACCTACTGAAACTGAGAAGCTTCTGTAAGGCAAAGGACACAGTCAGCAAGACAAAAAGGCAGCCCACAGAATGGGAAAAAATATTCACTAATCCCACATCTGACAGAGGGTTGATCTCCAAAATTTACAAAGAACTCAAGAAGCAAGTCTCCAAAACAGCAAAGGACCCTATTAAAAAGTGGGCTGCAGAACTAAATAGAGAGTTTTCAATAGAGGAGTCTAAAATGGCTGAGAGGCACTTGAGAAAGTGCTCAACATCCTTAGCCATCCGGGAAATGCAAATCAAAACAACTCTGAGATACCATCTCACTCCTGTCAGAATGGCTAAAATCAAAAACACCAATGACAATTTATGCTGGAGAGGATGTGGTGAAAGGGGGACACTCCTTCATTGCTGGTGGGAGTGCCAACTGGTTCAGCCACTTTGGAAATCAGTGTGGAGATTCCTCAGAAAAATGGGAATAAACCTACCACAAGACCCAGCAACTGCACTCTTAGGCATATATCCAAAAGATGCCCATTCATACAACAAAGAGGTCTGTTCCACTATGTTCATAGCAGCTTTATTTGTAATTGCCAGAACGTGGAAGCAACCTAGATGTCCCTCACCTGAAGAGTGGATAGAGAAAATGTGGTACATCTACACAATGGAGTACTATTCAGCAGAAAAAAATAATGGAATCATGAGATTCGCAGGCAAATGGATGACACTAGAAGAAACCATCCTGAGTGAGGTAACCCAGTCACAAAAAGAGAAACATGGCATGTACTCTCTCATATATGGATTTTAGACATAGATCTGGGGAGTGCCAGCCTACAATCCTATGGCCAGAGTCTGGGAAACAGAAACTTTATTTAGTGGCTGATCGAAGAAGAGGCAGACTCCCTTGGTTAAGTACTGAGCTGAACTCAAGAAAGCCAGTAACAGAGAGGGAGGACTGATGATCAAAGGGATTAAGACTGGGCTGGTTTAACCCCCAGAAACAGCTGACCAGACAAAGGTTAACTCTTGAATCCCAGGCATTAGCCTGGGAAGCCAGCATGGGACTGAGCAAGACCCCCTGAATCTGGGTGTCAGTGAAGAGGCCTAGGGAATCTATTGAGCCTTGGGCAGCAGATCAGTACCCATCCCAAGTATACACACGGACTTTGGACTCCAATAGAACAATGTGAGGTGCACTCTCACCCTGAACTCTTGGGGAAGGGTCTAGGCCCTGCCCTATATGAAATGACACACTATGGACACCCCCATGGAGGGCCTCACCCTCCCTGGAGAAATGAGAGGATAACGGGGGGGGAGGGCACGGGAGGAAGGGAGGGAATGGGAGAGGGACCTGGAACTGACTTGTGAAGCAACCTTGATTCTTATCTAAATTTAAACTGGAAAATAAAATTAAAAAAAAAAGAAAAAACATGCACCACCACCACCTGGCTTGTTTATTTCTCTTAAAATAAAAATAAAAATGAAAATGGAATTATCACACAAACACAAAAACAAGCAAACATGGGGTCTGGAGCATTGGGACAGCCTCTGTGTGGTTGATTTAGCCAGTGTCATTCTCTTGGAAAAAATAGATTTTCCTTCTTCAAGCAGCTATCAGTTTCTAGTAGTTTCTAGGGTAGAGGTGGGACTTTGTGCCAGTTTCCCCTCCTTTGTGGTAGGGTTTTGTCTGGCTTGAATGTATGAAGGTCATGTGCGAACTGTCACAGTCCGTGTGTGCTCCAGCCCTCTTGTATCTGGGAAATGATGCATATTGGCAAGAGCCTGTTCTTATCATACTGCAAAGGAGTCCAGGTAGCAGCAGTACCATAGCCTTTTCTGGGGCTGTGATATGAGCCTATTTAAAGTCATATTTCTAGAAAGGAAGGTGGAAATGGACAGTAGAGGATAACTAGCAATTACTGTCACAAAATTTCTTATAGGAGTAGATTTGGGGTAACTCCTGGTAGAATGAAAAATGCCTGTTCCAAATATGTAAAACTAAAAACCATTCTAAAAGTACAAATCAGTATCCAGATTTATAAGCAAAGATAAACATACATAAATCAATAGATACATAATATCATTATTCGTTAAGTCAACTAAGCTAGGGAAGTAATGTATTGGGAAAGTTTTAAAGCTGTTTGTGTAAATAGTGTGATGTTTTATGGAATGTTTCATTCAAGATTGCTGTAATCCCCAGAGCTGTGAATTTGGTCAGTGACCTTGAGCTGATCAACCAAAAGCTCAGATGTTGAAATAACCAGTCTCTAGAGTACCAGTTGCCAGAACAATTTTGTCTTAGTGCTAGGAAACAGTACCCCATGGGCTACCAAGTCTGCATCTCCTTTTACAGAGAAGTAGGCTACATAGCAGGACTCTGAAGTCACAGCAAACTGTTAGCCTGGTGTGTGTTTAAGAGCACAGAGGCACAGACAGGCATGGGCTGGAAATCTATCCACAGATGTAGCAATGAAGTACCAAATGAAGAAAGACCCAAGAGGAAGAATTTGGGGTACCCTAATGAACCATGTCTCTTGAAGGATTTCTGTCTCCAAACGATAGAAATCGAAGTCTGCCTTTGGATTTTTAAGCTAACTTTTAAAATGAGGTGTAACATATTACAAATTTTATTCTTTTTCATTATGTACAAAATAAATAATTCTGGAGAAAATATTATCATTTGTTTTGCCTGAAAGTACTGAAGTATCACCATGATTATCAAAACATGAACTAGAAAAACATCTATTAATGGTGGTTTGAAGATAAGTTAACTTAAAAAGGAGTTATTATTTCAAAAGTTAATACATTAAATCTTTTAAATTGGGGGCTAGAAAGAAGACTCAGTGGTTAAGAGTTTTTGCTGTTTTTCAAGAGGCTCTGGATTCAGTTCCAGCATCCACATGAAGGTTCACAAACTACTGTAACTATATTCCGGGGAATCCAACTCCCTTTTCTGGCCTCCTTGGGCACATGGTGCATAGACACTTCAAAAAACAAAAACAAACAAAAAACAAAAACAAACAAACAAAAAACACTAAAACACTCAAAATAAAATTTAAATTAAAATTCTAATTGTATTATCTAAAGCATAAAATGAAATATCAATACAGAAAACTCACTTTATCCCTTTATGTCCAATTTTCCATAATGCCTTTTGGATCCTCTTATAAAAGTGAGTTTTCTGTATTGCACTTGTAAATACCCTAAAGTTATTTTTCACTAACAGTTCTTAGACAGGGGAATTATTAGGAAGGGCATCTAATTTCAGAAAAAAAAATGTGGGAAGATGTTGAATAAACACAAATATCTTCTTGGAGATGCAGAATTTGTTTCCACATTTCAGATATTAAATAAGTGTCTAGTAATTGAAGACTCACTCAGTTTTCTTGTCCAGTTTCATTTTTATCTATTCATACTTTTAGCACTACTGAAGAACAAAATCTATTATAGAATGTAATGTTGAAGGATTATCTATAGCTAAAATGGGTGATGTGTAGAAGAATACAAATGGAAGCCTATGCTTGTCTACCTCAAAATACCTTAACCACAGCAGCAGACAACAAGCAAGTATGGTTTGGGTGCCATGTACCTGGAGCATTTCAGAGAGAGGTACAAGAAGTTTAGAACAATACAAAAGACTGTATTTTTTTGACTTTTTGAGACAGGGTTTCTCTGTGATTTTGGAGGCTGTCCTGGAACTAGCTCTTGTAGACCAGGCTGGCCTCGAACTCACAGAGATCCGCCTGCCTCTGCCAACCGAGTGCTGTGATTAAAGTTGTGTGCCACCACTGCCCAGCTCCAAGACTGTATTTTGATACAAAGTTTTAAGTGACCCAACAATCCAATAAAGTGGTTGCTAAAATGTAGTTATTAAAAAATGATAATTCCAAAAATACCTTATCAAAAACATAAAGAAGCAAGCTCTTTTAATCATGTAAGTACAGTTTTCTGACACTAAATATAGTTATTTAGTTTTAGGTAAAACAAAATCCTTTTACCAAATTCTTCTTACAGGTTTGAATTAATACATTTTATGAAATATTCCCAATCCAATTTTTTTTGTTGTTGTTTGTAATCTAATAAGCATTTCTTTTGATGCCCTCACACATGTAAGGCTACTTGGTAATATTAGAAGCATAGGGAAATAGTGGCTTTATTCACTGGTCAGTAGTCTTTAGTGATGATCTGGAGTTACATGTATTGTCAAACCAGCATGACCACATTTATTTGTTCATGTGTTTGGGATTGTCGGTAAGCTGAGCTTGTTTTCCCCAATCAACCTTGTCTCCTGGTGTCATAGTGCCCAGCCCACTCACCTTTCCTTCAGTCCCTGTACCGTAATAACTACACTCAGAGTTGTATACAGCAGGGATAGGTTCCTTTTTTATACCATGCATTGGCAGGCAAAGGTGGCTCTCAACTCAGGATGTATTACATGGTGGTTGTTGAAATGTTGGCCTAACGAACCTTTTCTGTTTAGGTGGTTTTCTTGTATAGGCATCCTCCCTCATAATTTCTTTCTGTCTTTCTTGTCTGAATAAGTTCTCACAGTTCTGCTCTCCCTTGGTCATAGACTCTGGGAGAGCTTCTCAATTCCCTACCTTGACTTTCTAATTTTGCTCAGCCATGTTGCAAAGTGCTTTTGCTCTGGACTATCCCTCTCTGTCTATCAGTTAGGCAGGTACTGGTCGCTGTGGGGGCTTCTTATCATTGTTTGGTGTCTTTTCATGCATCTTGATAGTCCCTTTGTATGGCACTGTTTATGGTAGGACTTAGTGTTCAGGCCCATCTTTGTGTTTTTTATAACATTTTTCAGTGTTTGTGAGCCTCTCTGGTATTCTCTTTTCCTCATGGTTATCTAAAATCTTTATGATGTCCATAGTGCTTTTCATACAATTCAATATATGTCTGTAGCATAGTAACAGCCACAGAGTCCCTGGTGCTGCCTCTGGTGTCTGAAGAAGCTTTCCACTCTTGGGTCTCTGTTTCATGAATGAATTTCTACATCCACAAACACTGAAAGCTTTTTAATCGTTAATTTCTTCACTTTAGTATACAAACAATAGGTTTCATTGTGGTATTTTCATGTGTATAGGGCATTATACTTTGTGATTAGTTGCCCTCTACCCCCAGGGACCTTCTGCATGTCCCCACATACTCTGGCTCCTCCTCTTCTCCCCAATTAGCCTATTCTACTTTCCTGTCACATGTTCTCCATTACCCTGCTTCCTTTGCTCCTAAAGATCTCTTCCTCCCCTCCCATTCCAGTTCCACTCATTTTTCTGCAAATTTATGATTTATGACTGCATATGATTCCATTGTGCTCCAGCATGGTGGTATACACCATTAAGCCTAGCACTTAGGATGCAGAAGCAGGCAGGTCTCCAGGAGTTCAAGGCCAGCCTGATTTACATAGTGCCTTCCAGGCCAACCAGGGCCAAATAATGAGACCCATTTTCAATTTTTTTCTCTACCCTAGAGTCTATTGATGGCATCTAGTATGGTTCCATTTCCTGGATATGGTGAGTGGTGTAACTATAATCAAAATGTGCAAGTATGTCTATGATAGCCTCCAGGTTTAACCCAAGAGAGGGAATGATTTCCATGGCTATATAAGCTTACATTCCCATTCAAGTGAATAAATATTCCTCTTTCTCCATGTCCTCATCAACATTTGCTGTCATTTGTTTTCTTCACCATAACCTTCTAACTGGAGTGGGACAGAATCACAAAGCAATTTTGATTTATATTTTCCTAATGACTAAAGATGTTGTATTTATCGACCATTTGTATTTCTTCTTTTGAAAATTATCTATTTAGTTTGTTGTCCCATTTGTTGATTTGACAACCTGGGGTTTGCTACTTAACTTCTGCAGATCTTAATATAGTGTAGATACTAGTTCCCTGTCTGACATGTAGTTGACAAACATTTTTACTATTTAATTATAATGTTTGCATTTCTTTGGAATTTATAGGTACATTGCAAGAGTATACATGTGCTTAGGATTTGTAACAATTTAATTCAAATGACCAAATATTTTTTCAGCACTGAAAATATTGTGAAGTTTTTCCTTTAAAGGGGGACTATGCAACAAGTTTGCAAAGCAAAGAATCTTTTAGTTTTCTTGTTTACATTTTAGTGTCATTTTTAACTGAATTTTCAGTTCCCATTGTCCCCCACCCAGTTTCTGGAGCCCCCCCAATTGAATCCAACCAACCTGAGCCTCATTTAATTCAGTCCTGTTCCTGCTGAGGATGCAGCCTCTTACTGGAATACTGCAGTATCAGAAGGCTTGCTGGCTAGTTTTAGCAGTCAGCATGACACTACCTAGAATCACATGGAAAGAGAGTCTTATGGAGAAATTCTGTAGATCACCTTGGCATATGGGCATAACAGTGGAAAATGTAAGAATACCCACCCACTGTGTACAGCCCTATCCCTTAGGTAGGGGGTCCTGAGCATGTGTAAAAGAGGAGAAAGTAGCTGACAATAAACAAACAGGGATGTGTTTACTCTTTCTCTCCTCCTGACTATAGAGTGATATGGCTTCCTGCCTTGACTTCCCTGAAAGGATGCACTTTAAGTGGAAATTATAAGCCAAATAAATACTTTCTTCCCTAAATTGCTTTTTGTCGGTATGTCTTATAGCAAAAGAAATCAAACTAGGACAGTAAGTTACGTTTTAAGATATGTGCTTACATTCAACATCAAAAAGCAATAATCAAGATGAAGAGAGCCAGTTTTACAAAGCTATTCACTAACAGATTGAGTTGGAGTTATTGTAGAAATTGAGGTATAAGGATTCCTTTGAAATTTACAATAACCAAATTTCATGTGACCCAATGAGTCTAAAGTTCTCATAGTCAAATGAAAAACCGTGTGTGTGTGTGTGTGTGTGCGTGCGTGTGTGTGTGTGCGCGTGTGTGTGCGTGCGTGTGCATGTGTGTGTGAGTGTGTGCATGTGTGTGCGTGTGTGTGTGTGTGTGTGTGTGAGCATGGGCGCATACGTGTGTGCCTGTCTACTCGCTGCCAACAGCTTAGTCTCCTCCCATTCTTTGGATGCATATATCCCTGTTATACTGTCCCCAAGGACATTTCCCCTGTGTCTATATACTTATACACAGAGTTATCCAGGAAGTAACTCATTTACAAAACATATAAAATGCTCAATGAGAACAAGAAGCAAAACAAACTCAAGGGAAACTTGGGAACAGTCATTCTCTGTGGGAAGGAGTAAAGCCTTTTGAAGGACTGGTTTGGGTTATGAATTTTTGTTTCTCCTGAAAACACGTTCAGCTGCTGATTAGCTTCCCATTCTCTCTCATTGTATTTACATCCTTATGTAACTTGGCCTTCAGCTAACTACTGGATGAAATGCCTGAGCTGTCCCTTTCTCTGGAGAGGGACACATATCTTTCAAGTCATGGCCTACAGAGCCAACATGGAGGGACACTGATACCCTGAGACCTCATCTGTTGTGAGATTGTGACAGTTTGACCCTGAGAAGGATGGTTCATGTCAGGCCATGTGCCAGGGATGCTTAGTTGACAAAAGGCCAGTGGAACAAGTGATACATGGTCCATGACTTAGTACTGAGTTCTGTGGTGAGGAAAACAGAATGTTCAACTGTGTACCTTCAAAGACATTCTCAAGACATCATCAAATAAATTTGTTCCCAGAGGTCATGTGAGAGGGGACAGGCTGAGTGACCTTCTGGGATGTTCAGAAAACCAAAGGCAGGCTGGATTCTTCAGAGGGCACGCAGCTTCCTTGAGACTCAGTACAGGGGCTGCCCCTTCCCTCCTAAGCTAGTTCAACTATGCAACTTTACTTTGTTTCTTCCTTTAGTTGGTCTTAGGTTACCTTTTAAGGAAAAATATGGAGCCAAGCATAATAACTCATGTCTATAATCCTAACATTTAGGAGGCTGAGGCAGGAGGATTACTATGAGGTTAAGGACAGCTCAGGCCACATAGTGAGTTTCCTGCCAGCCTTGGCCACAGAATTAGAACCTGATCACTGTTGTGGTTCATAGGCATCAGAGCTGGGTAGGACTGTTGGTTGCCTCCTTCCTTTGGAAACTTGTGTGATGCCATCTCATACCATGAAAGCTAGTCCTGAAAACAAACATACAAGATACATATAACATTAAACAGACTGAGCAGGTTGTATGTAGGAATGCATATGAATATAAATGTATGTGTTTAGCAACAATTAATGAAAAAGAAGACTATGAATTTGAAATAGAACAAGGAAGGATATATAGAGGGCTTTGGAGGTAGTAAAGGGAAAAGGTATGATGTAATTATAATAACAAGAAGTAAAAGAAATTACAAGAAAGAAAACAGCTATCTATTTCTTTTTCTAATTTGGACTGAGCTCACTTGACTGGGTCTTCTAACTTCAGTAGGACTCCCTCATAAACCTGCAGTCAGAAACAAGTAGTGCTACATCTCTGCAGTGACTCCTGAGTTTCTCAGCCATCAAACCAAACAGTATGGCCTTAATCACATGGTGGTTTCAAGGGTATATTTAAAAAAATAAAAAAAGGAACACAAGCCTTTGAGGCCTAGACTCAGAACCAGCATAGTTATTTTCTGGCTAAAGGAGGTCACAAGTCCCACCCAGATGTGTAGGAGTGAGAATTAGATAGACTAGAGCCCTTTCTAGGAAGAGTTGAGAAGACCCATGGCAAATGCCATGTGTATGAGGAAGCAAAGATTTTGCATCTGTTTTTAGTAATTCACCACAATAACTAAGTCTCAATTGCGTCATTTATTTCTTTATATTTGATTTCATGGGACAATAAGTTTAAGGTGATTTATAGCAAACCCAAACCCAATGATACAGAAATACATGCATAAAAATTTTGCATGTTGAACGAGAAGAAACATAAATTAGGGGAGGCTCAAATCAGGATTCACGTAATCAAGGTAATGCCACTGAGTGACAGTGACATCTTCATGGAGCTTTGAAAACGTTAAGGTGCCAAGCTTAAGCCCAACGCTTGTTCAATAAAAGGGTGAGGCACAGGAAAGCAATGGAGCTTCTAAGTGTCACCAGCATAGCATGTGCTTGGGCTCAGTCAAAGGTGAGGTGTCAATGGCGGAACCTCGTGGGTCCCTCTGTTGAGTCTCTTACTTCTGCTATGTAAGCAGCTCATTGGAGGCTTTTATGGTGTAGAAGAATGGACCCCTTTAGGCATCCCAGTTGAGGTACTGAGAACTGAATTGAGTATTCGCAGACTTTCTTCTCCAAAAGGGATTTTTGATTGTTGCTATCACCTCCTCCCTTCTGCTACTTCATTCAAATATGGATAAATAACTACTCTGGAGAGCAGTTCTACTGCTTAGGCACATTTCTTGATCTCTCCTACATCTGAGACAAATAGCACAACTACTCAAGCAGTTGATGAATACTCAGGTCCTATGTAAGGTTCCCAAGAACAGTTTTCAAATCCAATACAATGGGGTTGTGCAGTGTGTGAAGAAACTTTCCAGTGAGTCCTATTATCTTCTCAGGTTTCTTGGTGTTTGTAGCCCCTAGAGTACTAGGAGTACGTTAAAGCACAGCCTCTCCCTTGAAAGAATGGGTGAGATGTCTCTTTGCTAAACTAAGTCAGAGGCTGGTGGCAGCTCATTACTGTGATAATACGGAAGCCACACAAGTAGAAGGCACTTGATTGAGTCATTTGTCTGTTCTTCCTCTGTTTTTAGCTGGCTTCTAGGGTCTGGGAATGTGAACAGAAGAGACCAGGTTCTGACTGCTAGGGAACCCACCTATGATTCCTATCACATACATCACCATTTCCATCTGTGCACACCAAGGAGAGCAGTTAGTAAGCAATTAAGTCAATTAAGTCAGTGCCCAAAGCTGCGTTCAGATCATGATGTGTGGTGGGTTTTAGCCAGTAGGGTATTGTACTAGAGTGACCGAGAGGGAAACCAGCTAGCCACCACTTCAGTCGGGCACCATGGGTAAAGGGGACTTGCTTGAACTGATAGTAAATCAATTGGGGGAGCTAACCCTCGCAGGCAGAAGGAAAGACAATGCAAAGACCGTGAGACAAGGACATGTAGGAAACTAGAAAGACAGTGTGAATGGCCACCAAGGGAAGGAGGGAAAGGATAAAACGGACAGGGGCAATTGGGATCAGTTTTTAAGAATCAGAAGATTGAAGCAAGAGAATAAAATAATCAGTTTTGTACGGATAAGCATAATTGGGGTGGGGAGTCTTCTGGGACCACATTTAATAATCTTTTATTTTATCAAGGGAACTGTGTGTTTTCCTGTGTTCTGATGGGAAGATAGTAGAGATAAGCAAGCCCCAATTCCAGCAAAAAGGTTGGATGACAAGGGTTCCAAGGGTAAAATGTGATGATTATTCTTATGACTACAGAGACTACTGATACTGTTTTGTTTTAGGAACATTTTAGGGAGAGGTATTGATATAAGGAAGTCATTTTTAGAAAATCGAAAGAGAAGGGTTTGGTGAGGAAGAGAAATGTCTTAGTGCCAATGCACACATGATCTTTTGATTGAAGACAGTTCTTTGGATATAACTTCTATTAGTAACTGACTCCTTGGTTCAAAGCCACAGGCTTTTCTCGAAGCGAATTTAATCTGTAATATGCTCAGCTTACTCAGGTGGCAGAAACATCCTAAATGAAACATTCCTAGAAATATACTGGAACAGATGACCTCAGTGCCTAAGTGACAGTCGAGGCCACTCTGTCATGGAGTGAGTCCAGCCTTGTGTTGCTATCCATGGATATATCTGCTCTTATTTTTGATGAGACACTTTGGAAACAGGCCCTGTGCTCTCAGCCTACTCTATTAAGAAATTGAGGTGTGCTTCCAGTGCCTGGTGACTGCCTGGGGACTCCTATAGAACCTCCCCTACTGGTGGGAGCCACACACCACACCCCAGATTCCTGGTTTTCTTTTCTACCAATGGGACCAGGTAAAGCAGGCCCTGTAACCGGGCCTGCCTTCCAGTGCCTAGGGACTGCCTGAGGACTGCTACAGAGCCTCCCCTCCCTCCCAGAGGGAGCCAAGCACCCCAATACCTGGCCTTCTCTTCCACCAATGGGACCAGAGGACCAGTGCCTGCAGACCGCTAGTGGGAGCCAACCCACTCCAGATTCCCTATCTTCTTCTCCACCCACGGGAACAGGACTAGGGACCAGGAAGAGGAGTACTGCCAGAATATTGGACTTGCTTGCACCCACCAAAAGAGAACTCTGTTTCCCCAAACCACCACACCACTCTTTCTGCACCCACTGGAAGAAGAAAAAAGAGACAATACAAAAACATACTCAGCAACAGAAAAACAAATATGACACCGTCAGATTCTAGAGACTCCACACCAGCAAGACTCCAACATTCCAATGTAATGAAGCAAAAGAGAAGGACCTTAAAAACAACTTCATGAAAATGATAGACGCCCTAAAGGAGGATATAGGAAAATACCTCAAAGAAATGGAAGAAAAAACTAACCAAAAATGCAAGAAATAAAGAAAAAGCAAACCAAAAACTGCAAGAAATGGAAGAAAAAGCAAACCAAAAAATTCAAGAAATGGAAAAAAAACAAACCAAAAAAATGCAAGAAATGGAAGAAAAACCAAAAAAAATTATTAAATGCATCAAATGGATGAAAAAACAAAGCAAAAACTGCAAGAAACAATCCAAGCAGTGCAAGGGTTGAAAACTGAAATAGAGACAATAAAAAAACACAATCTGAAGGAAGGCTAGAAATAGAAAGGCTGGGCAAACAGTCAGGTACTACAGAATACAAAAGATGGAAGAGAGAATCTCAGGTGTTGAAGATACACTAGGAGAAATTGATTCATTGACCAAAGAAAATCTTAAGTCCATAAAATCCCTAACAAAACATCCAGGAAATATGGGACACCATGAAAAGACCAAATCTAAGAATAATAGGGATCGAAGAAGGTGAAGAAAATCACCTCAAAGGGGCAGAAAATGTATTCAACAAAATCATAGAAGAAAACTTTCCCAACCTAAAAAAAGACATGCCAACCTTAAGAAAGACATGCCAATGACGGTACAAGAAGCCTACAGAACACCAAATAGAATGGACCACAGAAAAAAGAATCCCCTCACCACATAATAATCAAGATCCCAAATATACAGAATAAAGAAAGAATATAAAGAACAGCTAAGGAAAAAGGCCAAGTAACATACAAAGACAAACCTATCAGAATCACACCTGACTTCTCCATGGAAACTCTGAAAGCTAGAGGGTCTTGGATATTCTACCAACACTAAGAGACCATGGATGCAAGCCCAGACTACTATACCCAGCAAAGCTTTAAATCACTATAGATGGAGAAAACAAGATATTCCATGACAAAACTAGATTCAAGCAATACATATCCACTAACCCAGCCCTACAGAAAGTTCTGGAAGGAAAACTCCAACCCAAGGAAGTTAACAACAACCAGAAAAACAAAGGCATTAGATAATTCCACCTTACCAACAGCCAAAAGAAAAAAAGGGGGTGGAATTCCACACATAATTCCACTACCAACAACCATTCCAAATCAAAGAAGAATGAGCAATCAATGGTTATTAATATCCCTCAATATTAATGGTCTTAACTCGCCCATAAAAAGACACAGGCTGCATACAAGAAACACACCTCAGCCTCAAAGACAGACATTACCTCAGAGTTAAAGGTTGGGGAAGATTTTCCAATCAAATGGACCCAAGAAACAAGTGGGGGTGGCAATCATAATATCTAACAAATTAGACTTTAAAATAAAATCAATCAAAAGAGAACAAGGAGGTCATTATATACTCATCACAGAAGAAATCCACCAAAATGAAGTTTCAATTCTGAACATCTATGCCCCAAATACAAAGGCATCCACATTCGTAAAAGAAACATTACTAAAATTAAAATCACATATAAAGCCCCACACACTTATAGTGGGAGACTTCAACACCCCACTTTCACCACTAGACAGGAATACCAGACAGAAACTTAACAAAGAAGCAAAGGGGCTAATAGAGGTTATGACCCAATTGGAATTAACAGACATCTATAGAACATTTCATCCACATAAGAAAGAATATACCTTCTTCTCACCACCACATGGAACCTTCTCAAAAATTGACCACATACTTGGCAACATATCAAACAACAGGTACAAAAAATTGGAATAACTCCATGCATCTTATCAGACCACCATGCTCTAAAGTTAGAATTCAACAACAACATAAATTACAGAAACCCTACAAAGTCACTGAAATTGAATAATGCACAATTGCACCATTTCTGGGTCAAAGAAGAAATAAAAAAAAGAAATTAAAGACTTTCTATAATTCAATGAGAATGAAGACACAACATACCCAAACTTATGGGACACTTTGAAAACAGTGCTACGAGGGAAGTTCATAGCACTAAATGCCCACGTGAAGAAACTGGAGAATAGTTACACTAGAGAATTAACAGCACAGCTGAAAGCTCTAGAACACAAAGAAGCAAACTCACCCAGGAGGAGTAGATACCAGGAAAAAAATCAAACTGAGGGCTGAAGTCAATAAAGTAGAAACTAGGAAAACAATACAAAGAATCAATGCAACGAAGAGTTGGTTCTTTGAGAAAATCAACAACATAGACAAACTATTGTCCAAACTTACCAAACTGCAGAGTGTGAACATGCAAATTAACAAAATCAGAAACGAAAAGGGGGACATAGCAATGGACTCTGAGGAAATTCAGAGAATTATCAGGTCAAAACTTGAAAATTTAAAGGAAATAGACAATTTTCTGGATAGATATCACTTGCCAAAATTAAATCAAGAACTGATAAGCAATTTAAATAGACCTATAACCCTTATGGAAATAGAAGCAGTCATCAAAAATCTCCCAACCAATAAAAGCCCAGGTCCAGATGGCCTCAGTGCAGAATTCTACCAGAAATTCAAAGAACAGTTTATACCAATTCTTCTGAAAGTAGCCAAAACAACCTTACTCAACAAAGCAACATCTGGAGGCATCACAATCTCTGACTTCAAGCTCTATTATAGAGCTGTAGTCCTGAAAACAGCTTGGTATTGACACAAAAACAGACAGGTAGACGAATGGAATCAAACTGAACACCCTGATATTAACCCACACATGAATGAACATCTGATCTTCGACAAAGAATCTAATAATATACAATGGAAAAAATAAAGCATCTTCAACAAATGGTGCTGGCATAACCGGATGCTGGCATGTAGAAGACTGCAGATGGGCCCATGTCTATTGCCATGCACAAAACTTAAGTCCAAATCTATCAAAGACCTCAATATAAATCCAGCCACACTGAGCCTCTTAGAAGAGAAAGTGGGTGGTACCCTTGAATGAATTGGTACAGGAGACTGCTTCCTGAACATAACACTGAGGTCAACAATTAATAAATGGGACCTCCTGAAACTGAGAAGCTTCTGCAAGGCAAAGGACACAGTCAACAAAACAAAAAGGCAGCCCACGGAATGGGATAAGATATTCACTAACCCCACATCTGACAGAGGGCTGATCTCCAAAATTTACAAACAGCTCAAGAAGCAAGTCTCTAAAATACCAAAGGATCCAATTAAAAAGTGGGCTGCAGAACTAAATAGAGTTTTCAATAGAGGAGTCTAAAATGGCTGAGAGGCACTTGAGAAAGTGCTCAACATCCTTAGCCATCTGGGAAATGCAAATCATAACAACTCTGAGATACCATCTCACTCCTGTCAGAATGGCTAAAATCAAAAACACCAATGACAATTTATGCTGGAGAGGATGTGGTGAAAGGGGGACACTCCTCCATTGCTGGTGGGAGTGCCAACTGGTTCAGCCACTTTGGAAAGCAGTATGGAGATTCCTCAGAAAAATGGGAATAAACCTACCACAAGACCCAGCAACTGCACTCTTAGGCATATATCCAAAAGATGCACATTCATACAACAAGGACTTCTGTTCCACTATGTTTACAGCAGCATTATTTGTAATAACCAGAACTTGGAACCAACCTAGATGCCCCTCAACAGAAGAGTGGGTAGAGAAAATGTGGTACTTTTACACAATGGAGTACTATTCAGAAGCAAAATAGCAATGGAATCCTGAAATTTGCAGGCAAATGGCACTAGAAGAAACCATCCTGAGTGAGGTAACCCAGTCACAAAAAGAGAAACATGATATGTACTCTCTCATATATGGATTTTAGACATAGATCTGGGGAGTGCCAGCCTACAGTCTTATTGCCAGAGTCTGGGAAACAAAACCTTCATTCAATGGCTGATGGAAGCAGAGGCAGACTCCTACAGCTAAACACTGAGCTGAACTCAAGGAACACAGTGACATAGAGGGGGGACTGATGAGCAAAGGGGTTAAGACTGGGCTGGTTTAACCCCCAGAAACAGGTGACCTGACAAGGGTTACCTCTCAAATCCCAGACTGATGGCTGGGAATCCAGCATGGGACTGATCAAGACCCCCTGAATGTGGTTGTCAGTGAGGAGGCCTAGGTAATGTATGGGGTCTTGGGTAGTAGATCAGTATTTATCCCTGGCATACAAATGGACTTTGGGTGCCCACCCCACAATGAGAGATGCACTCTCATCCTGGAATCTTGGGGGAGGGTCTAGACCTTGCCCTGGATGAAATGACAGACTATGGACACCCCCATGGAAGGCCTTACCCTCCCTGGGAAGTGAGGGGGTATTGGGAGGGTTGGTAGGAGGGCCTGGGAGGAGGGGAGGGAAAAGCAGAGGGACCTGGGATTGACATGTGAAGCAACATTGTTTCTAATTTAAATTTAAAAATAAAAGATATTGAGGTATGATTTATTAGATATTGACTTTTAGACTTATGAAGTATTGGTGATGTGTTTGTACTATTTCTGTGCAGCTAAGTAAGCTTTTCTTTTGCAAAATGGGTCATCTATGAAAATGTGAATATACATTGGGAGTTATTATGGGGGATCAAACCTTTAACTATCACATACTTATTTCCAGGAACCAAACCACAGACAGCACTAGACATAGTCCAGATGTAGAGAAACAAGAACATCTGCTGATGGTAACTCAAAATGTTGCTTACTTCAGATGGTAGTTTGGCAGTGTCTTTAAACCCAGGCTTTTCCCAGAGGAAAGAGGTTATACTCCTTGGTGTACTTTAAGTTCATAGCCATGCAAAAACCTACACAGGGGTGCTTATAGCAAATTTATTTGTAATTGCCAAAACCTGCTCTTCAATAATAGGTGAATGGATGAATAGTGCTCTGTCCAGACAATTGAGTGTTTTCAGGACTACAAAGATGTGTTTCATCAATTGTTGAAAATAAGAACCATGGGGGTATCTTAATGCATATTTTAAGTAATATAAGCCAATATGAAAATTCTATACATTGTGTAGGTCCTGCTCTATGGCATTCTGGACACAATAAAACTATGGAGATGTTTAAAAAGATGAGTGGTTGTCAGGGGTTAGGGAAGTAAAGGATGAATGAGTGGATTTTGTTGAAAATTAGGAAGAAGTTCCCAAGTGAGAATCTGGAGAGATGGATTGCTGTTAAAAGCACTTACTTACAACTGTGGGTATATGAGTTTGGATCCCAACAAGCACTTAAAAATCTGGATATGGTCTCATGCATGCCTGCAGCCTGTGCCTATGACCCTAGTACTGTGTGGGGCAGAGACAAGAGGGTTGCTAGGGCTTGGTGGCCATTGGCCTTCCGGGTCTTGGAGAGACCTGGCCTCAGAGGAGTAAGCCAGAGAGTGATAGAGGACTTTCAGTGTCTTCCTGTGGTCTTCATGTGTGCATGCAGGCATGTGTACACTTATGTCTCCCTCTCAGTACAAAAAAAGCTCCAAAATGATATATAACCAGAGTCCTGTGAATAAAGGAGTTTGGTAATGTGGCTGTACTTGTAACATGAATACAAGTACATTGATGGGGGGGCTCTCAAAGTAGAAGAGAGAAAGACATGATGAGCATCATCTGCATTGCAACTTAGAATAGGAATAGAGTACAAGGAACTGATGATAGCTCAGGTTGGGAAGAAGTTAATCAAGTATAAATATCTTAGCATTGAAATTACTAATCACTTGGAATCTGGCGTCTATGTGTCTGTGTAGTTTGTCTGTGTCCCACAAGTATCAGTGTTTGGAAGCTTGGTCCCCATCATGGTGATGCCAAGAAGTAGTGTCTCCTTTAAGAGGTGGCATTCATCGCAGTAGGTCTCTGAATGAGTCAGTTCCTGTGGGACTTGGTTGTTATAAAAGAACGTAACCCCAAACCTTTCCGTCTCCTGTTATCACCCTGGACTCTTCTCTGTTTTGTCTACAGTGATGACTGAGGCTGCACAGGCATGAGCTGTTCTTCCATTTCAGGCCAAAACTGAGATAACTGGACAGAGGTGGCTGATGCTGAGCCAGATGGAGGACACTGGTATAAGATAGGATAGCCTATTTGTCACTCATGTCTAACCACAGGGAGTAAGCCAGCTCTGGGTGTATTTTATAGTTCATCTTTATTCCACAAGTAATGGAGAGGGGTTCAGTGAAGCAGTGATCCTTCAGACATTATCAGCTATGTGATGACAAACTGATGGTGAATGTTAATAACTGAAATGATACCCAGGCCACAGCTTCCTAATGATGTCAGAAGTTAAGTTATAAACATTTATGTTATCTTTAGAGCTCCTGGACAACCTTGTGAGATCATAAATCAAAGGGTTAATCTGGATACATACTCCCTTAACATATGACAATTAGATTCTACCATATTTACTTGGAATGCTAGAGTGTAAGCCCACTGAAATTGAATCACTAATCTTTGTCAACCCTCATATTGTTTGGTAAGATGGATGACAGTTAATATCACATCCAAGACTAGCTATATAATTTGTAGAGCTCACAACAAAATAAACATGTAGCATCTGCATTCAAAAAACAAGGGAAGAGCACTATTTCAGGTACTACAAGTGCAGCTTTTTCCTTAAAAGATACCTTATCTTGCAATACATGAACAGTATTAATAGTGATGAATACATAACAACATACTCACACACTGGGAAAACAAAGTTGATCCTATAATTTTGTGTAATTAACACAAACAAGTTAATATCTTTTGATTGCCTGCAAGATACATTTTGCCTCAATTTCTTGCAAATTCACTAAGCCACTAAAATTATACTTTTAGCAACTCTATTCTTGTATGCAAATAATATTAGTTATGACACATTCAAAATTGAAAATACTTTTAAATTTTAAGAGAAGTAGGCAAATATAGCTGTTATTATACTTAAGAGTATTTTATTGTCTATGATTGCATTAGAATAAATGTCTGATATTTTCATAATATAATTTTTATATTATTCTTCCTTTATTCTATTCTGGTTGGCATGAAGACACAAAAACAGGATAAGCAAAAAACTTCTTAAAAACGGGAGTTTTGGAAAATATCAATGAAAAAAGTTATAAATAATGGCTGCTTATCAAAATAATAGTATTTTTAGTTTTGACCCTTCTTAGACTGATTCTGCCTTGAAATATCTCATTTAAGGAAATGTGTTTGTGTTTATGTGTGTGTGTGTCTGAGTGTGTCCCCAAAATTAATTGAACCTGTTGGTTGCCATTGATAGATAATTGATGAGCACAAATTTAATGTGTCTTCTGAAATTTCATTATGGTTTCCAGCAGATACTGTCTTTGATGATATTCTTTTTCAATTTATTTATTCTTTTAAATTTCATTTTATATTCCAACCACAGTTTTCCCTCCCCCCTTCCTCCTCACTCCCCCCCCATCCCACACCCCAATCCACTCCTCCTCACAGGTAAGGGCTCCTATGAGGAGTCAACCAAGTCTGGCACAATAGGTTGGGATAGGGCCAGGCTCCTCTCCTGTGCATTAAGGCTGAGCATGGCATCCCACCATAGGGAATGGGCTCTAACAAGCTAACTCATAAACAAGTTTTGTATTGTTGTCCTACTGCCAGGGGCCCCTCAGATAGTCCAAGCTTCACAACTATCTCCAACATACAGAGGGGTTGTTCACAGCTGTCACTCTAGAGTTCATGAGTGTCCATGAGCTTGGTTCAGCTGTCTCTATAGATTTCCCCATCATAATCTTGACCTCCCTTCCTCATATGTTCCCTCCTCCCTGCCTTTGACTGGATTCCCGGAGCTCAGACTGGTGTTTGGTTGTGGATCTCTTCATCTGGTTCTATCAGTTGCTGGATGAAGGCTCTATGATGATAGTTGGAATATTTACCAATCTGATTACAGGAGTAGGCTAGTTTGGGCATCCTCTCCACTATTGCTAGGAGTCTTAGCTGGGATCATCCTTGTGGATTCTTGGGAATTACCTTAGCACCAGGTTTCTCCCTAAGCCCATAGTGGCTGTCTCTATTAAGATATGCCTTATGCTCTTCCGCTGCATCCCTCCACCCCCTAACCCTCCTGTTCCCTCATGCTCTCATTCCCCCTCCCCCTCCACCTTGCCACTCCCCTACCCCCCCAGTTTACCCAGTAGATCTGATCTAATTTCCCTTCCCAGGGTGATCCATGTGTCCCTCTTAGGATCCTCCTTTTTACCTAGCTTCTCTGAAGCTGTGGATGGTAGTCTGGTCATCCTTTGCTTTACATCTAATATCCACTTATGAGGGAATACATCCTATGTTTGTCTTTTGGAGTCCGGGTTACCTCACTCATGACAGTTTTTTCTAGTTCCATCCATTTCCCTGAAAATTTCATGAGGTCTATCTTTTTTTATAGCTGAGTACTATTCCATTGTGTAAATATATCACATTTTCCCTATCCATTCTTCGGTTGAGGGTCATCTAGGTTGTTTTCAGGTTCTGGCTATTATAAATAATGCTGCTATGAATATTGTTGAGCTAATGTCCTTGTGGTGTGATTGAGTGTCCTTTGGGTATATATATGCCCAAGAATAGTACAGCTGGGCCTTGAGGTAGATTGATTCCCAATTTTCTTAGAAACTGCAACACTGATTTCCAAAGTAGCTTCCGCATCTAGAACAAAAGATATTTGGAACTGTTTTTCTACAAGATTTAGCTTTTCATTCAATTGGTTTTGTGTAAATCTGAGTTTAATTAGTATGTGTATTTATACAATGATCTTTTAATATTTCTTTGATATTTCATGTAAGATTATATGGGTCGTACAAGAAATCAAAGTGACACTGCAAAATTTATGAGTCAAAACCCATATTTATGCATCCTGCTATCATAGCTTTAGTTACAAGGAAAATGTAAAGTTAGAATTGCATTCCTCATTAATAATTGACCATTTAAGACTCCATGAGAAATACTGGAAGATGCTTTCTATTCCATATCACAACATTTCTGTCTTATTTCTAAGCTTGTGTCTATTAGAAACATCTCAGCAAATTGCAAAGCTAGAAATTTTGCTAGGTATGATGGTACAGGCCAGTTATGCAAGCAATCAGGAAAACTGTGAGCTTGAGGCCAGGCCTGGCCGCATGAGACCCTGTCTCAGAAAACCAAGGGCTTGGGATATAGCATAGTGATGAGGACTTAGCTACCGTGTGTTGGGCCATGAGTTTGGCCCTTGGTGCCATGACAGATACTAAGAGCAAATACTGCATCGTGAGTTTCCATGATTGCTTTGTCTTATGATGGCTCACTTTCAAAGATTACTTCATGAGTGCTACAGTTCCTGCTTCAGAGCTCAATTGGGAGAGTTCCTTTGTGCAGACACTGCTGAACCAGACTCTGGGGACAGAAGACAAGCTGCCCTCCCACTGCTGGACTTGGCCTTGCCCCCAGATAGAGCACCTCCTTTTCCAGGTGACCACTGCTGCTGTTGCCAACATGTGTCTGAGCCCGGATTGTCCCCAGTCAAGCCCTTGGGGGCAGTGGTTCCCTGTATCCCTCACCGTGAGGAAGCTGCTCACATGTGCTAGGTGACAGGCCAGCTGCAAGAGGAGCAGCTTGCTGTGACCAGAACTGATGCTTCTGGGTCACAGTGGTGTGGGCTGTCATTCAGCTCAACAAATCTCTGCTCACATGACTCCTCTAAGAGGCAAAATACTGCAGGGGTGACAACAGACCAATGGGCCATATGTGGTTCTCCTGAGTGCAAAGCCTTATGCAAATGTCGTGATATACTAACCAGGTCTCAGATGTAGAAAGCCCTGTTTATCTTAATTGAAGAAATATGACTTTTTCCCTTGAAAATATAGATGATGTCAGTGACAGCCAAACATTTTGCTCACAACCATAGTCAGAAGTTCATGAGTTTGTTGTACCTTGAGTCTCAGAATACACACACACACACACACACACACACACACACACACACACACACACACACTGTACATTCCTAAAGCGAATTTCCTGAAATACCACCTATAATTAATTAGTGCATAATCAGAAAAGCCCTCTGATATTTTCTATTCATATTTTTAGGCTACGCACAATCCTTGCAATCAGTGTCACAACCTGGTAATCAGTTGTGACTCTGCAAGTAGCTCGATGGTGATAATAATCTGTAGTTTCACACTTTCAAACTTTGAAATCTAGCCTATTATCTAACTGAACAATCTTACTCAAAGGAAGCTGATGAAGAGAATGGTCGTTAAATAGGAACGAAGTGTTTTCTGAGGTGCTGCAATACTCCTCTCCGCCTGGCTGGACATTTTTATCTCTGACTTGAATAAAAACCATGGTCTACTTGTCTGCATCGCATCAGTGAACTCAGCTTCTGGGTCTGCCTCGCTGGCTATGGTTGTTCAAAGTCAGGTGAACTGAAATGTGTGAACTGATTTGATGAGATCGCGGGCTATGGCCAAAGCCAGCATCCAGAGCTGTAGAGAGGCCCCGGATGGGGTATACTCTTGGCAATAAGGACGAGCCAGGAGCTGTCTCAGGAACTATGAGGGCCATTTCCCATGTATGAGTTGTAAATACAGTCCAAATGGAGTGTCAAATAGACTGCTCTTGCTTATTGCTGACAAACACGGAGTACAATGCTGAGCGGGACAATAAATGACAAAGGTTTGATTAGACAAATAGGTTAAAAGGCTCAGAAAGACCAAGGTATAAGGAATCCTCTTTATTTCTTAGTTCTTCCTTTTTAAGTTTTTCAACTCACCTTAGAACATTTTCATCATTCTGATGGTTGATTTTACATGACAACTAAGCCAGTGGTTCCTGAACATTTAGTAAACATTTTTTCTGTGTGAGCTTTTCTTTTGGTGTGAGATTAATGTTACACTGTGTATACTGAGCAGAGAATTTACCCTCTCTGACATGGGTGTACATAACCAGCTAGTTGGAAACTAGATAGAGCAAAAGGCTGTGGCAAGCTCTTTGGTCGGCTGCCAGCTCCCAAATAATTAAATAGAAAGTTATTAATAATTATGAAAGCTCAGCCTTTAGCTTAGGCTTGTCTCACCTAACTCTTATAATTTAAATTCACCCATTTCTATTAATCTATGTTCTGTCATGTGGTGTTACATCTCTTCCATCTGCACCCCATTTCCTCTCCATTTGGCTGGCGACTCTGCCTTTCTTCTTCCCAGAGCTCTCTCTCTACCTGGAAGTCCCACTTATACCTCCTGCCTAGCTATTGACCATTTACCTTTTTAGTACACCAATCACAGCAATTCATTTTCACATAGTGTACAAATATCCTACAACAGAAGGCCTAGCCTCTCTGTCTCAAGTAAGGGAAAATCCTCTTGCCTGATTCCTTCAAGCAGAGGCTCCTTCTTCTCCTGCAGCCTTTGTGTTGGAACTACACCAGTCTACCTAGCAGACTTAAGATTTGTCAGCCTCATACTCATATGAGCCGATTTCTCGTAATCTCTCATGGCCTCTAAGAATATATAAATATGCATCCTATTGGAACTGTGTGTCTGTAGGATTTCACTGAGATAAAATTATAAAGTAGTTTCAGCTACACTTGTTTTAATTGCCCTTTCATTTAAAAACAATAGAAAAGAAACTAATGTTTTCAAAATCTATAGACAATAAAAGCTAAGAAAAGATAGGACAGGACAAAAATTACCCCCAGATCTCAACAACTTCATCTTAAAACTAGTTGGTTAATGATGAACAATACTACAGATAATCCTTGACTTACAATGACTTGGCATCCAATATTTATACTTCATGATGGTGTGAGAGTGATATACACTCAGCAGAAACCAAGTCAGAGTTGTGATTGTTGACCTTTGTTCTTTCCCACATCTCTCTTGTGATGCAGGATGGCATCAAGAGTTGCAGCTCCCAGTCCATCTCACCTCACCATCACAAGGGAGATGGCACAACCCTACTGCATACTTTGTTGCTAACTATGATGCTCACTCACTTAGGTATGGCCCATGCATTTTTGAATTACCATATTTTTCAGTGTACAATGAATTTGTAAGATATACCTCTATCACAAGTTGTTTTCATTACCTTTCTCATTAATGTCACAAAACACCTTAAGAAAGAAAGAGAGGGTTCATTTTGACTCGTAGTTTGGAGATGTGATCCATCATGGCAGAGAAGGCAGAGATTCAGGAATGGTTATAGTACATCCACAGCGGGGAGCAGAGAGATGAACACAGGTATTCTAACTGCCTTCTCTTTCTCATTCACTTGGAACCTTAGCCTATGATAATGTGCTGCTCCAGTCCAGGGTGTGTCTTCTTAACTCAGTTAAAACGCTCTGGAAATCCCCTCATAGACATGTCTCCAAGTGTGTCACTAGATGATTCTGAGTTCCATTAGATTAATGATCAATTTAAACCTAGACATAAGCCAAAAAACATCAATAAATAACTGAACTTTCTTTTAAAAATATGAAGTTAATCTTTCTATATGCAGGTTGCAGAATACCCCTGCTATTTTCAGTATTATTGCATAAAAATTGATCTCAAAACTTAGAGACTTAAGAACACATGTGTTTTGCTCATGAATCTTCAGCTTGGGCAGGACTTGGTGATAAAAGATTATATTTGTTTACTCAGTACACAGGAAGATTAGGAACTGAATCACCTTCAGGCTTACATGCCCTATGTTAGAGGTTGATGTTGGCCATTAAACAGCTTTAGCCAGAGCTGTCAGATAACATAACAGCATGTGACAACTCTGTGTGCTTTCCTGATGACGAGACAGTGTCCCAGGTGATTCTGTCTCCTTTATGATTCATTCTTACACTTCTACGGGTCCCCTTCTGCTGTAATCACAGTCCTGTCTGATTCAAGGAGAGGGATACTAAGTTCCTTGTGTTTCCAGTTTTTGTGACAACTTAATGCAGGCTAGGACATTTGGGAATAGGGAACCTCAATTGAGAAATTGTCCCTACAAGACTGGCTAGTGGGCCAGTCTGTAGGGTGTTTTCTCAATTAATTATTAATGTGGGAGGGCCCTGCCCGTAGTGAGTGATGCCACATGTGGCCAGGTAGCCCTGGTATAGTATAAGAAAGCAGGCTGACTGAGCCATGGGAGCAAGCCAGGAAGCAGCCCCCCACCAAGTCTTCTGCATCAGTTCCTGACTCCAGGTTCTTGTCTTGAGTCCCTGCCCCAATGTCCCTGGATGATGCACAAGCTGTAGAACAAAATAAAGCCCTCCCTTCCCAAGTTGCTTTTGGTCATGGTGTTCTGTCACAGAAGGAAAAACTCTAAAAATGACACTTCTATATAAGTCTATTTTCTGTTGCTAATAACAAGACCACCATACACTATGAGCATTTCAAGAAAAGGTCTACTCTGGCTAACAGTTCTTTGCAATGGTCAGTGGTTACATCTGATGATGAGCCTCTCATTGGCAGAATCCCAAGCTAACATGGGAAACTATATGGCGAGAGATAGGAAGGATGTATGTATGTATGTATGTATTATGTATGTATGTATATATGTATGTATTGTCTACAAGATCACCAGATTTAATCAGTGGGGCTCTACCTTAATGATCCTGTCTAATGCCGATCATCTCCCAGAGTCCCACTTCTAAACATCATAGTTAGATTAAGTTTTGACTCTCTTAATACAACATGGTGAGGATTAAATTTTAATAGATGGAAATTTAGGGGACTCACCTAAACTATACTGCAACTATAGGCACTTCCAGTTTCTATGTGTCATCACTCTATCCTAAGAAGAGCAGGTAAGGTAGATTATTGTAGTGCCATTGCATTTGGAAATACAATCTGCATGCATTACTTGAAAAAAGTGCTCAGCTCTAAGAACAGGGTGAGTCTGTTACATTCCCTGAATATCAAATTCAGTCATTTTTTTTTTTTGCTGTGAAGTATGTGACTGAATATCAGAAGTGATTTTCCCTGAAATTACTTCTTAGAAAAAGGAAGACTAGTCTTATATGTGAACCTTTCATGGTTTGAAGAACTTTTTTACTGCTCGTGTAACACGTTAGCTGATTCAGATGCACTAGATGCTGGTTTAAGGATGCTTGGAAATGCCACCTGGTAAAATCAGTGGGAAAAAAAACCTTAAGAAGCTTTAATCGTTATCTTTGGGGTATAGCTGCACAGTAATAAATTCTCTGGGCCATTGCAAGTATGCACTATAAAGATCATTTTAAAAAGGCAAAGCGTAGTCAGACATGGTGGCTCTGAACTGAAATCACAGCTCTTCAGCAGCTGAGACGGGAGGTTGACGAAAGTTTGTGGGCAGCCTGGACTGCAGCATGCCTTTCAGGCTAGCCTGGGATAGATAGAGAGACTGTGCCTTTTAAAAAGAGTGGGGAGGGAAGCAACTAATACAGCACAAAATAGGGGAGGGGGATGAGGGCCATACTCCTGGAATGATACAGAAACTGGTACCTACACTGATCAGACACAATTTAGTAAGGAACATCCTCCAAAAACTGTGATTCAAATCGACTCCAGTTATGACAATATTCGTGATGTGAAAAGCCTATCAAAAAAACATGAAAAAAAGTTATTTCACGAAATATAAGGCAGAAATGATAGTAAGTTAACTGGTTATTTTATATTATATACAAATAAATACAGACAGACTACAAATTAAGGTTACCATTATTTGCTTTATATTTCAATATATACCTCAAAGATTTTTTAAAGACTACCAAAAGAGTTTATGAAATATGCTGATAGTTGGCTTAATGGGCTTTTTAAAAAATTCTTCATTAATAGTGTTTGATAGCAAGTAGCTTAAATAACACAAACTCTACATCTCAACTGATATTGTTGTCTTTGTATCCCTGATCTGAAGTGTACAGGTCCCCTAGTATATGTTTGTCCAAATTAATGAACTTGCTCTATCTTCAGTCCACTCTGACATTTTGAAATTGAGCTGTGGAGACCGAGGAAAACTAGAATTAGAGATGGCAAATGCAAATACCTTGGGATACTTTCCTCAGAGGGCTCCTGCAATTCTCATTCTCTCTCTCTCTCTCTCTCTCTCTCTCTCTCTCTCTCTCTCTCTCTCTCTCTCTCTCTCTCTCTCTGTTTGTGTGTGTGTGTGTGTGTCTGTCTGTCTGTCTCTCTCTCTCTCTCTCTCTGCAGAGAGGAAGGATGCAGAAGAGAGTCATACTAACTTTTTAAATGTTAACTGCTGTAGGGGAAAAAAGATATAAATATTATGAAAATCGAAAATCTTTGAGTTTCAGGCCAAGCTCTTCCAGGCCACCATTGCCTGGTGGGAACATTCTGAGGAGCACAGTCACCTAGGCCAGTCCAAGGACCATGTGTACACAGCTCCTGAATCAGGCTGCTTTGAGTGGCTGCCTCTCAGAGCAGCAGACTTATGCTGCACCTGCCACAACCTCCATGCCACTGTTTGAATGACTTAAATTAGAGAAGTCTCATGTCCTAGGTTTTCAGAGCTGCCTTAAGCTGCTGCAGGCCCGTTAGTTCCATTTTGCTAATCCAGAGTAGACAGACCCAAATAGTCTGTTGGTGACAAGCTTGAGCTGTGCACACACCACCTACCTGGTAATATTGACCCAACGCTAAGTGTGGAAAGACACCAACTCTGAAATCTTCTTGAAAGTCCAGGATTTTTCGTTTTTTAATCAAGGCATGAACCATTTTTTGCTTGCTTTGGGACATTAAAATTACAGTTTTTGAGAATCTCATACCTGTATTACAGTGCATTTGGATTGTATACATCGCCCTAATTTCCTACCTCCAACTCCCCCTAGACCCGTGTGTTGTCCTCCCAACTTCATGTCTTCTTTGAGAAAACCTTATATCTCACTAAGTCCAATTAAAGCTGCCCTTGTGTGTATGAGTGTGGGACCATCAAGTGTAGCATAGACAACCTACCAGTGACCACAACAGCAAAAGCTATGAAATACCAACAGCTTCTCATGGATGAAGCCTTGGGGGTCCCTCCTCTGCTCATGCTGGAATTGATCTTGTGCAGAACCACACCTACTGTGCGTCCATGAATGTGTAGGTCGTGTCATGCCAAGAAGACAGCATTTCACAGCCCTTCTGCTGCCGCCAGCTTGTATACTCTCCCCCCGCTCCTCTCTGGGGACATTTCTCAAGTCTCAGTGGGGAGGGATTGCCACAGATATCCCACTTAGGTGGGGAACTCACAGCCATTTTTTTCTCAATAGTTTAGCCAGTGTCAAGTCTCTGGATCCACTACTGTCTAGTGTATAAACAAGTTTCACTGACAAAGGTTGACAGCATTACAAACTAAATATTTAGATGGAAACTGACAAGATGACTATTTAGCAAAATACCAGTAGTAGGTCCCTTATGATCTCCCCAACCATGGATTCAGTATTCAATTCATATCTAATCTTTTCCCTGTAAATTCAAACTTTTAATTTAAATATTTATAGGAGTATGTATGAGAGAGAGTGTGGGGAGGGCAAGCCACCCATCATGCTTTAGAGGTCAGAGGACAGATTTGGGGAGTCGGTTTTCTCATTTCAGCATGGGTTCTGGAAATCAAACTCAAGTCATCAGACTTACATGGCAAACACTTTTACTGCTGAGCCATCTGGCTGGCTAACATTCAAGCTTTCCAACAATTCTTTATTACCTGGGTATTGGGTAGAGTTAGGAGAGTGTGAAATTGAGAAAGTGAAGAATGTTTCTCTGAACAGCAAAAAAGAGCCTGGAGTTTCCAAAATGGTTTGAAGGCAGAGTGTTGCTTCGAAGGGCAAGTATGTTAGTATGTACGGTAAGCATTGCTTTATAGAACACACAGTAACAATGCTCCCTCTAATTAGGAAAAATTGTCTGGTAAAGGGAAAGTGGATCCCATATATTCCAAATAAGGTTATCGTTGAGCAAGAGGTCCTTCCTTTGTGGGGTAGTTGATGCTTTAGCAATGGTGTAACTGCTGGTGTGGCTCTTACTGTATTGACTAACAACTTATTCTTGACACATATGCATATGTGTGTATATATCCACAACTCATGTATACAAAAACTACATGATATATGTAACATATGCATGCTGATTTTCTTTTTAAGAGACAAAATACACAGTAAAACACCCATAAAGGGAAAGTTAGCATTAATTTTGCAACTTAACACTACTTCACAGAGTAACTAGTATTAAGCACTTGGTACATATAAATTCATACATATGCATATATTTACTGATATTCTTAACAATAATTTTCAGAAAAGTACTTCTCGGCTGGCTTTTCTTACTGAACAGTTTACTACAAACATAGTCAAAGATCTAGAGCCTGTACCTAGAGGCAGAATGATTAAGGGTTCAAGGTCAACCAGGCACAGTGGTACAAGCCTACAGTCCTAGCTATTCAGCAGACTGAGACAAGAGAATTGCTTACGTCCAGGAGTTCTGGGATATAGTGTGCTAGGCCAACTGGAGATTCTCACAAAATTTGGTATCAATATGGTAACGCCCCAGGAATGAGGGCCATCAGGTAACCTAAGAAGGGGTGAACTGCATTTCCAGATAGGAAATAAAGTAAGTCAAGAATTCAAGGTCAGTCATCCTTAGCCACATGTCAAGTTGGAGGCCAGGGTGGATTGCATGAGCTCTTGTCTCCAATTAATAAATAAGTAAATGATGATCGATGATAGACAGATAGACAGATTATAGTACATACATAGACCGATGATGATGATAGATAGATAGAGAGATGATAGAACAAATAGAATGTTTGTACATTATTTGAGATTATTTATGTCAGTTTTGATTTTTACAAGCTTTTTAACCATGTTTCAATGCTGTCATATTTTTAAACGTATTACTGTTCAATAAATATTGTCATAGTTATCTTCAGTTGTCAAGTTGACACACCTGGGATGAGAGAAACTCATATGAGGAATTGCCTGTGGGCATGTCTGTGGAGCTTTTAAAATTTGTTAATAATATAGTAGGGCCCAGCCCACGAAGGGTGGTCTACTCCTGGGCAGGTAGGCCTGCGTAAAAAAGTAGCTGACTGTGAACTTGGGAGCAAGCCATTAGGCAGTGTTTCTTATTGGCCTCTGCTTCAGTTCCTGCTTCCAGATGACTGCCTGTGCTAACGTCCCTCAATATAGGCTAGAACCCATAGTCTAAAATAAACACTTTCTTTCTCAAATTGTTTTTGGTTAATGTTTCATCACAGCAGCAGAGAGGCAAACAAGGACAGTTATCTTTGTAACATGAATCTCCAAGATATACATCTGAATAAAAGGCTTACTTCTTTTAAATTTTACCAGAAAACATCGTTCCCCAAATGTTTCAGCAATTCTCTTGATCGCTCGCTCTTTTTCTTTCTCCCTCTCCCTCCCTCTTTGCAGTAGCAGGGACTATGTTAGTAGGCTTTATATAATTGTGACAAAATATCTTGAAGAAACATCTTAAAGGAGGAAGGATTTTGCTCAGTATTTCAGAGGTGTCAGTCCATTGTGTCGGGGAAATCATGACAGAGCAGTTCGTTCCATTATAGCCTGTAAACAGAAACAGCAGCAAGAGCAAGGGGCCAGGTCAGGATATAGACATGAAGGACATACTCTGAATAACCTATGTCCTCCAACTATCCCCTCTCCCCTCCACAGTTCCACTGCCTCCCAGTAGTTTTCAACTTTTTATAAGCATGTACACATTGGTAATTCCATACATGAGTTAAATATATTTAACCTCAATTTGAATTTTGAATTCATCAATGAATTAAGCCATTCATCATGCCAGGTCCTTGATGATCCATTTGTCTTTGAAAATGCCCTCAAAGATACATCAAATGCTTCAGTAATCTCTTTGATTTTCCTCCATCCAGGCAAAAGAACAATCAATATCAACAATGACAGAATAGAACCTGGAGCCCTGTGAATTTTAGACAAGTATTCTACAACTGAGTTATATCCCCAGAAAAATCACACTATTTTAAGGTACCTTTCCCCCATCCCTCATTTTCTGGCTATTCTAAACAATACTTTTTCAATACTGTGGTCATAAGGTATGTGTGACTACTGAGCATTTGAAATGTGACTTGTCTGAATAAAGGTATACTGTAACTGTAAAAGGCATATCATATTTCAGACCCAGAATGAGGAAAAATAGAAACTACCTTGATAACATCCATACCAATTATGTTTTATCATTTTAAATATATTGAGTTGAGGTATTTCATTACTAAAATTAATTTTACTGTTTATTTTCCTTTTTAAAAAATATGAACTCTAGAGAAAGTACATCTGGCTCATTTATGTCTACATTGTGTTTTGGTTGAACAGTAGTGTTATGGGCATTGACTCTGTCTTGAATAGGTTTCTTGCTTTGTTTTGGTTAAAGTTTGATAGATAATTCTTACATACAGCACACAATTCAGAAACTCCTATAACAGTTTTCATTGGCTGGTACAACAAATGACCACAACTTAGTGGCTCAAAGAAATACAGATTTATTTTCTTGACTCTAGAGGTGAGGAATCCAAAACTGGTTACATATGTTTCTTACAGAGGGTCTAGGAGAGAATTAATTTTCCCTGTGGCTTTCCCCATTTGAGAGGTGACTGCCTTCCCTGATTTGTGGCCCTCTTCCATCTATAAGGCATGAGTGACAGGTCAAATTACTTCGAATTCTTTACTTAAAAAAAAGCAAAAACATCTTTGTTGATATATAATTCCAATAATACACAGTCCACTTATTGCAATATACAAATAAATGTCTTTTAATGAACCTTCTAGACTTTTTTTTTTACTTATAGTGGTGTTATAGCCCAATAATCCATCACAAGTTGAAAATATCAAGTCAGAAATGCATTGGAACACATACCTGGGGCTGGAGAGATGGCTCAGTGGTTAAGAGCACCGGATGTTCTTCCAGAGGACCTGTGCTGGAATCCTTGCACCACATGGTAATTCACAACCATCTGTAACTCCAGTTCCCTCGGACCCAACATTCTCCTCTGCTTCCAAAAGGATGTCACTCATGGTGCATGTGAATACATGCAGGCAAAATACCCATACCTAAAGTAAGAATAACTAAATCTTTAACATTTTAACTAAAACTTTTGAAATAACTACTCCACTGAATGTCATTATGGAGCTGAGCCCATAGTGGTTTGTGTAACTGTTTACCCTCATGTTCCCAGGTCTAACTGGTCGTTTTGGCTTATTGGCATCACTTATATCATGAGAGAGTGTCATACTATGTACTGTTAACTTGAGAAAAGATCAAAAGTAAAAATTAAATCTCAGTTCCTACTGAATGTATGTTGCTTTCACATTACCATGAAGTCAACAAATTTTAAGTCAGAAAATCTTGGTTTGGGAAGTATGGTTTGCAGGATTCTTAATTCACCATCGTAGCCCATTTTAAGACATTTTCATTACCCCTAGAGAATCCCTGTACACCTTGTCATTTATCCCCCTCTTCAAGTCCCATATCATTCCCACCTTGACCAATGACAAGTCTTCTATTTCTATGCATCAGCCTATTATAAATATTCTATAAAAATGGAACCATGAGACATGCTATTCCTCATGATTTGCTTCTTAGCATGCTGTTTTAGGTCTGTGTTGCAGCATGTTTCAGAATTATACGTCCTTCAGTTGCCTGAAAATGTACTATAGTATTTACCTTCTAATTTGAGACCCTTGTGATTGGGTCACCCACAATTCAAGAAAATCTCCTTGGCTTAAGGTCAGCTGATGAACAACCTTAATTCTTCCTGGAATCTGTGTGCCCATCACACTTACAAATTCTAGGGATTGGGATGAAGATGTCTTTGCGAGGAGGAGGTATATATGTATTTTTGTCCATGATAATGCCCAGCTCCAGGGACTACACTTCATAGCAGAACACAAATACTCTTCTCCTTGAAAACAACACTGCTACCAATGTCTTTTGTGAGTCTATGAGATAGTCTGTGCTCATAGAAACACACATTGGGCATACATACACTTCTTTTAACCCTTAGCTGCACTAGCTAGTTTATTTCACTTTCTTTACAATTTCCTAAGATTTCCAATCTATTTTGGAGATTGTGTTAATGTCTAATGAATGCTGTAACAAATAATCACGTTGGATATTTCAAATCACAGCTAGATATTCATTTACAGGCCTGGAAGACAGAAGTATAGAGTCAAGGTATCAAGGGCTGGCCTTCTTCCTTGAACTAAAGGCAAGGGCCTCTTCCAGCTTCTAGTAGCTCCAAGTATGCCTTGGTTTTCTGTGTATCAGTTCAGTCTCAATTCCTGCTTTTGCATGGCCTCTCACTGTGAGTTCACAATGCCTTCTCTCTGTCTCTTACAATGACATTTGTCATTGGGTTTAGCACCCACTTTGATGTTAAGAGTTCTGTTATGGTTTATGTGTTTGATGCCTTCTAATTTAATCCCACCTCATGTCAAGGCCCTTAAGGTCACATTCCCAGGTCCTGCTATTAGGACAGGGGCATGTCTTTTTAGAGGCCTCTATCCAACCATTGCAGAGTCATTCCATAGCAACAGAGAATAATCTTATTCTTTGAAACAGCTGGGTAGCATCTAATAGTAAGAATACATTATACTTAAATATCTCTCAATCAGGCCATGCAAAAACAGACATTGAAGACTAGAGTGATATATTTGATGTATTTGACCATTTTGTTTGGGATTGCTTGTCAAAATACTCTTCAGTGGCCTACAAGGTTTTATGAGATTGTATACTTTAAGAAAAAAAGAAAGGGCATAGTTAGTTGAACATGTGGATGAGAGTACAAGGCACCCAAGGGAGGCCTTTGTTGTGCCTGCTGTTGTCAAGCATGAACTCTGTCCAGAAGGGAACTGCTGTGTCTGAGCATCCCACCTCATCAGGATTCTACTTAGATTTGAGAGGTAGCTCCAGGTCACTTTGACCAGACTGTGGACTGGGTCCCTTGTCGGCTCTTTCTCATCATCCTTTAACCTTGTCAGGGGACACAGACTCGAGCTTGCTCAGAGATGAGGTCATCCATACAGATTGCTGGAGGATTTTTGAAGAAAGACTCAGACACCCAAGTATGTCTGCATTTAAGGATAGCCTCTTCTCTCAGGGAAGCACAAACGTCCCCAAACCTATTTCTGGCAGAAGCTTGTGCTTGTCGAGAATGACAGGCGTCCTGCTGAATCACCACCGGACCTATAGCTGTGAGGAAAACTCCCTCAGGAAAGGCAGCACGGCCGCATCTCTGACCACATGAGGCTTCCCAGGCTGGTTTATGTCCTCTCACTGTGCACCTGCCCCAATCATCACACTGAGAATTTTACATTAAGGTGAATGGCTGCCCGGTTGGTTTCCTCTTCCCCTTCTCTGCAATGCACACACCCCTGTAAGAGAAATCACGTCAGGTAAGGAGGACTATTATGTTTCTCAGGTGAGGCTTTTTAGATAAAAACTTGAGGTGAAACGCGGCCTGCTTACAGTGGCTTCTAGCCCAGAGGCAGTTTGAACAGGTTCTGTTACACAAAGGCATAATTCAGGTAGGGCTCCTGAACAAGGGCGTATTGTCTCCCTGTCACCATGTCAGGAGACCTGTTAATGGTTTACATATACCACGTCCTCCAATTTAAAGCTATGTGTTCCATTTGGCAGGCGAAAACTGGAGATCTGGCCTGACCCTCTGTGCAGACTGGCCAGACTGAAGGAGCCCTTTAAATTTGGGCACACAGGTCATCTTTCCCCTCCCCCATCTGTTCATTCTCCACTCTCTGTGCCTGGAGCTGCAGTCAGATTCTCATGTGAGTCTAAGCCTTCAGGGCTCCACAGGGATCAGAGCTAAGTGTGTCACTGTGGCCTGAGAGGAAGGGGACTCAGCACCTCAGATCCAGTGTTAAAGTAGCTCCCTCTCCCACATCCAGGAAGTACTTGCTTATGTCACTACTTAGGTGTGACTTTCTTGATTTTTGAAAGCTGGGGTGGCTTGTTCTGTTTTTTCTTCAGATTGCCTAATGAGGTGCTTGGGTTCTGTCACAATGTTGGATTCTGCTTTCTCCTTTCAGGAGACACTCAGGCATCTTTCCCCAGGGCCAGACCCTTCATGGGCATTTTCCTAATTAATCCTCACAAGAACCCAATGAGGTAGGTTCTGTGACAGACATAGTTGGTGCAGAATAAACTTAAAAGACAAAGAGATTGAAAAGAATGTCTAAGGTCACTTCCTAATAAGGGGACGCTCCAGGGTCAGTGTTCAAAGGGAAGGTGTGGAGACATGAGAGCCTGGCTGACATCATTACCTTGCCTTCTGTCCCCACTGTCCTCTTCTCATTATTCCAAGGTCCTAGAAGGGGGGGGGTGGTAGTTTAAAAAGGGGTGTGTGTGATGACTTGACAGTAAAAGGTGGTTGTGGGCACAATGTCTGTGAAGTTGTTCTGTGTAAGGTAGTCTACATAGGAAGCAGGCCCCTGGGGAGTCCCACAAAAGATAGGAATGACCAAGAATCCTCTTTGCAAATAGGCCATTATTTTGAGTAAGGCACTTTCCTTTGTCATAATTCTCTCTGAGTTTCTATTAAAACACAACAAGAATCCGTCTCAAGATCCTTTTTTTATGGGGCAGTACAGACTTGTTCTACCAGAGATCAGTCATATGGAAGGCACCTTTCCTGGTTTCACACGGGAGGAAAGATCTTCCTTTAAAAGGCTGGCCCATTATTCATGGAGGAAGCTTTTTGGAGGACTCCTAAGCCTTTCCCATAATTAGTCACCTCCTTAAAATGTATCTGCTCTTTGTGGCAGTAACTCACACCACTAATAGCCAGTGGAGTGTTTTTCTAATGAGCCTCTTGGTTCAGAACTAGGACATGCATGTGTCCAGAAGACTCTGTATTGTGTGAGCTAAGAAATGGCCAGGTCATTTTCAACTACCTCATCGAGCCTTAAGACTCCTAGAATGTTAAAGTAAATGCAATGCTTGGATTAAGCTTGCTTCTTCCTAAACTTTTCATCAGTTAAGAATTCGTTTGTTTGTGTGCAACAGAAATTCAACATTTTAATAGTGGGATGGTAAATTCAAAAGTCATTTATTTGCTTATTGGTGGCAAGAAGCCTAGATATAATTAATTCAGCCTGGTGCACCCACTTGGCACACCCCTCTTCCAGCTTCTTACCCAAGCCCCTTTTGTGTGTGGCTTTGGAAACTATTGCTCTCGCCCATCACAGCTGTATTCTGGGTAAGAAGAGGAGAAGGGAACAAAAGCCACACAGCCCAGTGCCAGCCAAGTTTGTCTACTTTTATTAGGCAGGAATTTCCTCCCCCAAAACCTCCTGTCCTATCTCATAATCACTTCTATCTGAGAAAACGTTTAAAAGGGTCAGTACGTTTAACTGGGCACATTGCTTTCCTGTGCAATATGGGGGATTCTGCATCCAGGCAAAGAGCAGAGAGTGGTTCTGATGTGGGGAAGTGCTTACATCTGAGAGAGCATCTCCTAGGTAAGAGGAATGTGTTCGGGAAGTTAGCTTAATATGTCATTAATACTGAAAAGTAAGTTGGAGTGCACTGGGCAGATACTGTTTTCTTTCAACCCAAGGTAGCACTGAAACACTGGACTCTTTGTCAAGAAAAGGAAATAAGGTAGAAATAGAAGATGACAGTGTTCCTATCCTGACAGATTTGCTTAGGGTGTTGGCCTTCTTTTAGGATGTGGTCAGGCCTCCTCTGGTTTAGGCCCCAGTAGCACTGACAATCTGCACTGGATCACTCTTCAATGTGGAGTTTCCCTGTGCTCTGTAGGTTGCTTGTCCTTGTCCTCTGCCAAAAAGATGCCAGTAACATTGCCTCCTCCCTTTTAGCTGATACAAGCAAAGCCAGAGCAGCTGTCAGGCAGTACCAAGGTGCTCCCAGCTAAACATCGGTGACTTAGTCTATTTTGTCCCACTAAGCACTGCTGATGGAAGCCACATCTTTTTCTAGTTTTGAAATGAGAAGGGTGGGAGTCGCCTATGTACCAGTAGGAACCCCCAGCAAGTGAGGTAGTAGCTGGAGCGCTTCCACACATCTGCATTGTGTCTGAACTGTGCTCCTACTAACCTGGAAATGATGGCATCTATAATACAGCCTTTGTGTTTAAAGCCAGCCCCTCATGGACAGGATTTACAGGAGCCAGAGCAATCTAACAGCAAAGATGCTTAACAAATAAAATACAGAATAAATAGCTAAATCAAATTTCAGAGAACTGTTTGGCATGAAACCTAAATGGGAGTTAACATGCATGTTCACATGTTCAATGTGGATAATGCCTGGAGTCAGCTTTTCTTGCCAGATTTCATGGCTGTTCACACAGTCTAGCAAGTACTTACTGTACCAATCAATAAGCATGCTGGCTGCCAGACGTTGTGGTCAGACATTGTCACATGTGGAGTTCTGCCCTCCCCTCGTCTTGAATCCCAGGTGATGGATGCCAAAGACATCAGGCCCTTAGATTGTAGCACTCACCTTCAGATCTTGACTGGAAAGAGGCGCTTCCCTTTTCCCTGGGTAGATACCTTAACAGTGACAGTAGCTTACTTGTGTAGCTTCATGCCGATCCTTGTTTTCTGAGTCTGGGTGGCACAGGGAACATGTGACCTGGGCAGTGAGATGCCAGAAAAAAACAGAAAAAAAACAACAAAAAAACCAAAACAAAGACCATGTAATCACCTGAGTCTCAAAGGCCTGAGTATCCGCAGTGAAGAGGTAGGGTCCTTTCCTTCTCCACATGCAACCATGGAAATCCTCCCTGAAGATACTTAACAGTGTTTCCATACAGTATCCTGTGATGGTTGGGCTAGCTGGTATGCTGTGTAAGGAAGTTGCCTGTGGTCTGTGTCTCCCAGAACTACCCAGGGAGTCATCTTTGCTATCAGCATGTGAAGTCTGGAGAAAACTGGTTTAAAGTGCTCTACACTTAGGTTTCCCAAAATTATCTGAATAGAAAGTTTGGACATGATTAGTAGTTGAGTAGGGTCCACTTGGACTTCACTGCTTATGACAATAATATAGTATAGTAGTAGATATTTGACAAATATTTATCATGTGCATGTATTGTGCCAGGTCACATGTTTAGGGTAGAAAGTATTTGTTGCTTTTTAAATTTTAAAATCAATTATACATATTTAATCATTGTAATTATTTTCTCAGCATCCAATTCTCCTTGCCAAAAAGCTCTGAGAGAACAGGGCAATGTGTCTCTTGGTCACTGTGCTTTAGCTGGCTCCCAGTGGTTGGGAATCTGTGGTGGATGGATGAGTTCAGTAGAGAGTGGTGGCCAGCAGTCTAACCCTTGGAGAACCTCCTGGCTGGTGCAATAGCTCTCATGGGGATGTAGAATAGGATGCGCTTGAGAACACATAGCTTTGGTCGCTTGTGCTGGAAATTATGTGAAAAGACCAGGAAGTCATACTCAACACACGGAGCCTAGGATTGAGGCATTAGTTTAACTCCAGGAAACTATGCTTGGATTAGACTCTGCTCTCGAGTTCTCTGTTTTGTCGACACAGGTAGTGAGTCTGGGCCTGGGCTGTGCCCTGAGTCTCTACAGGTGAAAAGTCACTCGGGGGAGTGAACTTTTCCTCATAGGGATGGGGATGCACCCTCCTCCCCCAATATGCTGGTATGGTAGAGATGGCACAGCTGGCTCATGGGTCCAAGAAGGCGCCTCATGTGTCCATTTGAAGCCCAGGCTGTGCTCCAGCAGGTAAGTGTGGCCCTAACATCCCTCCCTCCATGTCACTATATGAGAATCCATTTGCCACTGTATAGAAATGTAATGAATTATTACCTTAACTTGGCTTCTGAGTCCTTGTATGCTCAGCAGTCCATGTCTTAAGAAGGCTTGATCCTCCTTACTTAGCTATTTTAACTGTTATTTTCTACATGATTACTAAAAAAGAAAGTAAGTTTCTAGTGGTTACTAAACAGCTGGCATCTACAATTTCCAGGTATAGACTCTAGCAATAACATGATTGGACACTTAGGAATGTGGAGCCTATATTTGATATAAACTACTTTCAGTTGGGCACCCTTTATTCTATTCAGTTTCCCTTATTATAGTAAACACGAAAATAGAACCAGCTGTGTTATGTGAATCCTTTTTCTTGTTGTGTTCATGATTTTACTAACTTTGGGAACCAATAGGCACTGTCCCTGATAAGGACACCCTGTACATTGGTCACCAAAGAGATCGAATGAGTCCCTTCATTGCACTGGGCAGTCTGAATATGGTGGTTCTGTCTGTTGAGGCAGACCCAGGGTATTTTGTTTGTGATTGCTGAGAAGGTCCTACACTGCTCTTCTCCCCTAAAGCTACCACAGCAACACACCAAACTCACTGATCTTCAAAACTTCTTCCTTAGCTTGATTCTTGGGAAGATCTTGTCTCATGGGTGTCTCCTGGTCATTCTAGGGACATAATAGCCAGGAATCCTTTAAGGTACACTACGATGATCAATAGCACACAATCACCACTAACATGTAGGAAGTAATTTCTACCATTTTTCTTCATTAACTTCTGGTCTGTTTCTTGCCGCCTTCTTACTTTGGGTTTAATGTGCACTTCCATCTCTAGCTTCTTGCAGAGAAGTTTAATTATCAATTAAAATTTTTTCTTTTTCCTACTCTATGCATTAGTGCTTTATGTTTCTCTCTATGTGTTGCCTGATTCACAGAAGTTGGTCTTTATTTCAAGTGTTAGAGATATTTTCATTTCCCTTGAGCATTTCTCTTTGAGATCATGCATTGCTTAATTTTCAAATGTTTGTGGAATTTCCAAGCTCTCTTTCTGGCCATGACTTCTGGTGTAATTCTGTCACATTCAGAGAAAGTACTCCATGTCAGGCCCTAGTCTTTTAAATGTGTTACGTTCCAGTTATGGCCCAGAATATGACTTCCTTGGCCTGTGGACACTTGAAAATAATGTGTATTCTACACTTACTATGCAGAATATTCTTTTGATATCAATGGGGCTAAGTGGCTAGACAATGTTACTCAGATTTTTTTTCTTAACCAATTTTATGATCACTTTTGCATTATTTCCTCAGAGAGGGTGGTTTTGTTGTTGTTTTGTTTTGTTTTTTACTCTTTGACACTTTTAGCACTTTGCTTTTTGGGGGGCCTGCCACCTAGTTCCCAATTAAATCACACAGTGGCTTGTTTTTGTGAATGCCTGGCCTTAGCTTGGCTTATTTCCAGCCAGCTTTTCTTAAATTATCCCATCTACCTCTTGCCTCTGAGCTTTTATATTTCTCTATTTCTGAATACCTTCCTTTACTTCTTACTCAGTGGCTGGGTGTGTAGCTGGGTGTCATCTCCTTTTGTTACTCCTAGATCTTTTTCATCCAATATTTCTATTTATTCTTTCTGTCTGCCAGGCCTACCTATCCTTTCTACAGCCTTGCTATTGGATGTTCAGATCTTTCTTAGACCAAGCAGCTGTTTCAGACAGGCAAAGAATCACAGCTTCATAGAGTTAAACAAATGCAACATAAAAGGATGTAACACATCTTTGCATCATTAAACAAAATATTCTACCGTATAAGCAAATGTAACACATCTTAAAATAATATTCCAAAACAAAGGAGTGTTCTTTAACACTGCAGGTCTTCTCTGTTTTCACTTCAAGTTTCTGATGGTCTGGTATTTGGTACATTCAAACATAATTCCTGTCCGTTAGAATAAGTGACCTTTTCTTCAATATGAAATGTTCCTCTTTATTCCCCACATAGAGGGTTTTGTTTACCCAAGGTGCAGTGGGTTGCCAGTGCCCGTAGCCTGTATCCTAGCCCTTTAAATCTTTCATTTCACAGCATAAAGGTCTGAGCAAAGCCCTAAGCCTTGTTCACAGTGCCCACTCTCCCCTTCTCTCAGCAGCAACTCCTGGGATGATTTCCCAAGATCGCCACCAGTCTTTTCTATAAAGGCTCCCCGAGGTCAGTAGAGGAGTTCATGTGAATTTTCATTATGTCTATGATCTTCATAGTTCTATACTGCCATGCAAGCCTCTATTTTGTATATTAGTCATTTTTCTATTGCTATAGCTAAATACTTAAGATAATCTCCTTGAAAATAAGAAAAATATATTTGGAACTGTGACTTTTTATCCTTTAATTTCTCATATATTTATGAATACACTTAAAACATGATTAGATCACTGTCCTCCTTCCCTTTCCTTTCTCCAGTAACTCCCCATAGCCCTTTCAACTCTTTCCAGGTCCCCCCACTCTGAAATTAATATCCACTTCTTCTCTGATTGTTATTATATAGTATATATGTATAATTTTTAAAACATGTATGTATATATGTATACAAATATTAAAATACAATTTATAATCTGATATATATGTATTTATATATGTATATATATAATCTACTATATATATGGTTTTTCTCAGGGCTGACCACTTAGTATTGAACAACCAGTTGGAGAGGTCAACCCTGGGAGAAGCATAATCAGAATATCTTAGTTATACAATTACTTTAGGGCCTGTGACAAGGCTGTACATGATGATGGAAATGTAAGGCAGAAGTAGCCCTTGCTACATGGTCGGGAGTTAAAGAAAGGAAGTAGGCTAAATTGTAATATTTCTTTCAAAGGTGTACCCCCAAAGACAAGAAGACTTCCCATCAGACTCCATTTCTACACCTCTCAATAGACTTCATCCAGCACTTGGACATTACCAATATATTTATTATTGATGATTTTAATGGAATCATTCTTACAGGTGATTCTTTAGTGACATCCATCCACTCTTTCTCACGAAGAAGACTCATTTCTTCTTGTAGCCATCTCCTTAATAGGATTGCTCTATGAACTTAGCTCACTAATAAACATATAAAAAGCTTGTGAATTTGCGATTGTCTGGCTTTTTGTTGTCCTAAGAATGCAGCTGAAGAGCATTTTAGCTGTGTTTCTATATGTAAACTAGTGAACAGATTAATGTTTCCATTGACTACTCTACACCTTTCTGAAGAGGAATTTGAAATGGCAGTCTTCAGACTGTCTTCCTTAAATGCAGCCCAATACATGGTCCTACTTCTTTGCTCTTAATACTGGAGCCAGACACCTTCTGGAGGAGAGAGAGAAGAGAAGATTAAATGGCCAGTAATGCGACTCTGCTTAGTTTTTTTCTCCTCTCTTTCAGAGAACTTAAATGGAATAGCATCAATATTTAAATCTCTCACATGACAGAAACAACTGGCGTGGGCTAGGAAGCCAAACAGTATATAGACGACAGAGAGAAATTGAGAAGATTTTTACATCTAAATGAACTGAATGGAAATTCTGTCAAAATATCTTTAAAGGATTTAGAAACATAGGAAGCACTAGTGATTATACACTTTGTCTTCCCTCCCTCCATTCATTCCCATCCCGACCAGTACATGTGGGGTCTAAATGTGCTTCCCTTGGGGGAAAAGGTCTGGTGTCAGGTCAAGAATGAGATGAAACATTGTCCCCTTCCGCCATTCACTTCTATTATGGGGTAGCTTCCAGCCTTTACATCACAACACACATCATTGGCTCGCCTTGACCCTGCCACCACTTTATAGGCTTAATAATAATAAATCTATGTCCTGAAATAGTTTTTGCAGATTACAGCAATCAATCAAAATTCAGGGAGCCCAAGACCATTAATGTCATCAGCAGTGTTGCAGACCCCAGGAATCCATCTACATCAGCCATTACGATGGGAAATACACCAGGAGAGCCTCAAGTCGGGGGCGTAGATGGGAGGGTAAATTGCAATTCTATTTTTATCAGCCATCAAGAGATGATTTTCTTGGGGAGGTTTTGTCTCTCTTCATGGTAGGAAATGCATCCAGGACTCACTAATTCCTCCTGCAAATGATCAACTGTGAGGCTTTTGCTGGCTCTGTGGCTGTGCACTTAAATGCTGTCTGTTAACAGTCCACAAGCCAATGCACTAGGGAGGTTTTTCTCACAAGTCCCCAGTGAGCTAAGTCAAGGTACCATTCTCCACCTCCTTGGATGATGACCCCAACTGTTCACATATTGTTTTTGGCAAGACAAGTCCTAAAGGGACACTCAGCAGGGAAGGACGTGTAGCCACATGGAAACCCCAGACCTCCCATATTGATGAGTGTGGCTAATTGCTGAAACTTTGAGGAATGAGTGCTATGGAGAATAAAGGGATTACTTTTTAGGCCTGGAGTCTGAATTTCCCTGCAATGTGTAAGACTTATTATAGCTTGAATATAGCATGGTGGAGTGAACTCAACTGAAGCTTATAAGACAGGAAATATGAGTTATTTTCTTGGATCTTCTGCTAGCTAGTTGTATGACCCATGGGTAAGTCATCCGACTTTCATGGATATTATTTTGTCTCTGTTGTAGACAATCTACTCTGTTCAGGTACTTTAAGTCAGTGACTGGTGTGATCATTTGGCTTGGAGTGTGTGTATGTGTGTGTGTATGTTTATAAGTGTATGTATATATGCATATCTTTCTATATTGTTAGTATGTGGGTATGTGTATGTGAGTATGTCTGTGTGGTGTGTGTGTGTGTGTGTGTGTGTATGTGCGTGTCTCTGTGTGTACATGCAAAGTGTAATTTAAACATGAAAAATTTCCATTAAAACTACATTTTCATTTCTAGAAAACTCAGAGACCTCATTAATACTGGATCAAATCTTCATGTTGCAACCACAAAGGTATCTGGCACTCCTGTCTACAGACCCTGCATTCTCCCAGACCCTACTCCCCCACATGCTGTCTTTTTTTCCAAACTCTAGAATTCATATTAACAGCCGATTTCTGGTGGCACAGATTTTGGTAACCCCCAAATAAGACAGGGTTATAGCGAACCTTAGTCTAAACAAAGTTTTATGTTTAAAAAAATTTAAACAAAGTCTTTTAAAAATAAAATGAAAATAGGATCTAAAATAGCAAGTTATGGTCTTCAGCCTTTTACTCTGCTATGTGAGTACCAGTATAGGCTGCTACATGTTACCAACTTCTGACTTCTGAATTTAGAGTAGGAAAACAAGAACTGTCTTGCTTGTCTAGCCTCTTTCGATTTAAACCATTTCGATACATACTAAAATGCCTCATCATAGGACTAAGAACATATGAAGAGTTCCATCTTGGAACTTTTCAGTGAAGATGAAGAACTTAAATCAACAGGACCACAAACATCTCATGCCTCTTCTGCTGGTACCACTTACTGACTAAATAATGCTCCGTTCCACATCCTCAGCCTGTCATCATGGCTTCCTCTGCTGCTTCACGTGTTCGTTCTTCTGCTCTTCATATAAGCTAGTTAGGTGCTATCAGGTATAATGCTTTTGGGGCTCTTCCTTCTTCCTAGCTTGGCACTAAACATTGTCTAGAACCATCCTGAGTGGCCCGTACAAGGAGTGGACCTGCCTTTCTAGTACTGACTGCAATGAGACTCTCCCTTACACATAACCCATTAACTCCCACTCCATGGCTCTTCATATCTGTGCATCTAAATCCCATGTGATTATGGACACATACTGAGAATCTGTGTCATATTTCAAATCAAGGCCTATCATCAGTATGAGGACTAATTTTGGGTTCATGATGGATGTCCTTGGACTTGCTCGTTATTTTACCATCTTCTGTCTTTACCAGGTAGACCCTATTCTCTCTGGCCCCTCAGAATCTTCCCTTCCTCTGTCCTTCCCCATGGATTTATAGTAGCAAGGTGTGTGGAAATTTTCATCCAAGAAATGCGCATAAAAACAAGTCATCTGTCTTCTCATTCCCTTACCCCACCCCAACCAGTGTCTCAAGGGAGCTTGCAAGCCTTTATGCTTTTTCTGGTTGAGGGAAAGATTGATTCTATGGCAGAGAGCAGTGACCTTGACAATGTCAAATAGTTTAATATGCCATTAGGCTCCAGGCCTGACTTTGGGGTTCATTCGCAGTCATTGAGAGCTCTGTTTTCTCTGAACAATATGGCTGTTGAGAAGGACTGGGGAGGTGGTAGTTCATGCAGTCAGCTGTCAAAGGGGGTCTTTCAATTTCACTTTTAATAGGAAAATAAAATCAGTTACTGTATCAGCAAAAGCTTTTCAGAAAAATCAGGCCATTCTATGGTCTGTGACTCTTTTATTATGATTGGAATCATGTCACTAGATACACACATAATAAAATGCTACCTCGTAGGTCTGGGAAAATGGGCAAGAAAACTGGGTTTTCCAAAGTTTCACTAAATGTTGCTTTCTTGAGACAACAAACTGTGGCAGTTTTAGGAAGGGAACAGCCATGAAGTTGAAGTTACGGTGATCTTTCTGTGTGGGAGGGAAAAAAAGAGATAAGTGAATGCTGTAAATCATAAAGCCTGTGTTCCCTCCTTGGCAAACTAGGAGTTGCTACTTGGTTCACCTCTGTCCCTCTAAATCCCACTGGCCACCAGCTCGTCACTTAGGTTTGCAATCAGTCACATTAGACTCTGCTCCTAGACTCTCCCACTTACTGGGTGACCTTGTGCAAATTACTTAATCCTTCTGGAGCCTCTATAGGAATTAAATGAGATCATGCTTGTAAATCGCTTCTCACAGTATCTGGCTCAGAGCCAGTGGTCAATAAATGGAACTGTGATTGGCATCATTATTATTATTGGGCTTGGTCCTCGGTGCCTTAATTATCTGTGGGCCCTACCCCATCAGTGTCTTTCTGCCTCTCAGAACAGCCTTCCTTCTGTGCCCAGGTTTCACTGTTGGGTGACTGCCAGCTTCCCCCCTCTAGAGCAGTGAGGGATGGTGTCTTCTTCCCTGCTCTGGGATGGAGATAACCTCCAGGCACTTTCACATTCCTCGAAGCAGAGCTGTAATCTAACAACAGCTGTTCCCTGGCTTGTGGACACCCAAAGCCTGAAGCACATAGCAGAACATAACCTGTCTGAGATCTTTTGACCACCCAAGTAGGAAATTACAGGTCTTTGAACCCTCCCAGGAGTCACCAGTCTCTGAAAGGGAAATCGTGGCACAGTATTTCTTTGTTCCTGACCAGAAATGTACTTCCAAGATGCACAGAGGCTTTCTATAATAGTTGCAAGCACCTGTCAGCATATGCTGAACACACGGCTCCATGTGACCTACTTCTATGGTGATCTTCTGACAACCAGCTGTGGCTGCTCATAGCCTGATATTGGAAGTTTTTTTTTCCTCACGAGTCCTGTTGGATGTCGATGAAACTGGAGATTCAAGACTTTAAAAGAAAAGTCAAGATTTTTACATTTAAGCTTAGATTTCTAGGAGATCTGGCAATACTGAGCAAGGGTAGTTTTCAGTAGAATAGGAGCATAGCAACTTAAGGGTTTGAGCTACAATCTTCTCATCTGACCCCTGACCAAAAGTTCTCAAGCACACGCGCACACGCGCGCACACACACACACACACACACATACACACACACGCATAGCAGAAGAGACACTTGTGTTCTTAGGCTCACCTCTTTCTGGGACAATCATACTCTATATATCTAGAGGGAAATAATGTGGGAATTCTGCTTCAGGCAGCACTACCAATTCTTTGCCTGTTAAGAAGGTATGAGCCAAGGAATTAAAAGAAATGATTTGGTTCATAGTTTCTTTCCCACCCAATTCAGGAACTTCTAACCATTCATAATAAAACAGCATGTACCTGAAAAATCACCTTTCACTGTTCTGTCACTGGTACTTCAGGGTAAGAACACATAATTGAGAAAATGCAAGTTTCCATGAGCAGTTTGCCTTTGTTATAAAAAGCAGAGAGCACAGAGAATATACTCCAGACATTATGAATTGAGATCATACGTAAGGGATTTATTGGAATGACTTACTGGTTGTAGTCCAGCTAATCCATCAATGATTGTCTACCAATGGAAAGTTCAAGAATCTCATAGTTGTTCAGTCCATTAGCCTGGATATCTCAGCTGGTCTTCAGTATATGCTGGAATCCCAACAAAGTAGTCTCTAATACCAGTGAAGGAATGAATTTGCCAATGAGATCTAGGTCAAGTAGGCAAACAGCAAAAGCTTCCTTCTTTCATGTTTGTTATAGAGGCTGCCAATAGAAGGTGTGACCCAGATTAAAGATGAATCTTCCCACCTTAAAAGATCCAGATTAAAGGTGGGTCTTTCCACTTCAAGTGATTTAAATAAGGAAAAAAACCCTCACAGGAGTACCTGGCCACTTGGGTTTTAGTTAATTCTAGAATGTAGTCAAGTTGACAACCAAGAATAGCCATTCCAACTTTAAAAATAACTTCCACAATTGGGATCTAGGTGAGGTTGCCAGTCACAGCTGTAATGTGCATCTCAGGGTCGACTTACTCTTGACACATACAGAAAGTTTTCAGTATTCAAAGGTAGTCACAAGGTAATGATAAGCAGTGACTAAAGAGTAATCTTAAGACAAGAAGAGCACTTTGGGTAGACATGCCATTTTCAAGTTGATACAAATGGTTGTCAGAGTCATAACTGCCCAGAAAACTCCTTGTGTGAGCAGATCAAAGTCATGTCTGTTTTCCACTGTCTATCACTGTGTGTATGCCTGTGTTTATATGCATGCATGTGTGTATGTCTGTATGCATGCGTTGCGTGTGTGTGTGTGTGTGTGTGTGTGTGTGTGTGTGTGCAAGGAGCACAACAGAGGGGAGAGGACTGAGGGAAGATACATATCTGATCATCAGGCCTTGGGACACAGGATTTCTACCAAGGCTCACAAATGAGCTGCATTGTTTGAGTGAACACTAGGTGGAAATCTGGCCTGTCTCTGGGAGCTTTTGCCTCTGCCTTAATCTCACAGACTATCATGTTGTTACCTGCTTTGCTAGAGGAATAGGAAAGCATGTCAACATTCTCCTGCCAATAGTGAACTCTATGAAGACAAATTCAGTATTCTCCTATGTTAGCCACTTAGGGCTTATGACTACATGTAGTTTATCAAATTCTACTCCATCTACTAAGAGTATAACTCAATCATTTATAACACACCACCATGCTCTATCTCCCAGACAATTGAATCTGCCTCATGGACAATGCTCCTTGTTATAGGCCTCCATCCTCAATCAACCTGCTGCAAATTAAACTTGCCAGTATTGGCATTGTGCATTTCAAATGTTTTTACTGTCTCTTTAAGAAACCTGCATCCCTATAAACCCTCAATAGGTTCATGAGAATCTTTGCCGCCTAATGAATCTTTATAAATTAAAAAAAACCTGTAAAGCTCTATGTATTTCCTTGTACCCCTCTTCTGAGACTAGGCAAACTTCATCCACATTCATGTTGTCTACTTCTAGCTGCCATGAAAGCAGAGTTGTTTATCTCATCAGTGACAACCTTTCACACACTTCTGAGGTACTGTTATGACAGTCTGTAGTCTCCTGTAATTTATGACTCAAGGAAGAGCACCCACTATTTCCCTGGAGTCACTCAGAGATGTGGGAACTGAAAGATATGTCATGGTTCTTGTTTTCAGGAGACTTTATATTTTGCTCTGTCAACGATGTATGAATACACTTACATCAGCACTGAACACCATGTGCCCCTTAATCCCAGCTTGGAAACAAAAGACATTAAGAAGCCTTTCCATACAGTTTCTGGTGGTGAAGGTGATGTTCGTGATAAACCCTTGAAGGTGGGCTATGGCAGGATTCCAGGAACTGGGTTATATTTTGATCTAGGTTCTTGTGCTTTAATTAAACAACACAATGGACACAGCTATGTCACATCCACTCCCATGTAAGTGCCAAGCAGAACATGGGTGTGGGGGTGTCTGTCGGACTCAACCATAATCTCAGTACCTACAATGTGGGCACAGCAAAAGTACCCTATGGCTAGCTGTCAGAGGATGAATTGGAAGGGAGAAAGCATAGGTTTTTACTCAGTGATACTGTTGATAGCCTGCTTCCGTTTGTTTGTTATTGCTTACAAACCAAAAACAACAGCAACAACAACCACAAAACTCAGAAAATAAAAAATGACGAAAGCCTTTGTTTCCTCATACAATTTTATAAAAGGAAAGGGACCAAAGCAGCCCCATTTTCCCTGAAAGATATTCCCTGCTCTTATCCTTTTTCATTTCCTGTTTGGGAGGTATTTTTGTCTTCACATTAAGGCATTTTACCCAGTACCGTGATTCCTTACCTGAGGGAAACAAATGTAATGTGAAAACTAATGCTTTTTGAAATTTTAGTGAATATAATGTTAGGTTTTCTCTCCCTTTTGTCCCCTGCAATACTAGTTCCTCAAAAAAATAAAAAGATAAAGAAACAACAAAACCCATCAAGGTTAAGTTCTCTATAGTTAGACCTGTGCTGTCGTCACAAATCTACCCTGAGTACTTCTTACCAGGTTCCACTCCCTTGGAGCCTTTTGCAATGTCACGGACTTAGTGGCTATAGTATTTCCTTAGCCAATCTGATATGAATGTTTTTTCTAATTCTAACAATTTGCTAATAAAATATATTAGACTCAGCATTCATTCCTAGCTAATTCTTGTCCTTTCTAGCTTTTGCTGTGATTAAATGTGAGACTGATTGTAAGAACCCAGCCCTGGGGTATGAAACCCATGGGCAAGATCTCTCTCTTTGGAGTGATGGGCTTTACCCGAATGGCCAAGTTTTGCTCCATTCCTAATGGTAAGATTTAGGACTCGGTTTGGGTGAGAATCTTGGAACTGTGGGGTGGCTCAGCTTAGAATTTGAAGTGTATCTCTTTCCCTTTCTCCTCCACTCTTTCAGGCTCTTCTCTCTTACCTCCCTTGTCCACATTCCCAGAGACAGAGGAATAATTATCTTCCTGATGCAAACCAGGTGGTGTTTTAGAGTCAAGAAGATCTTCACCTCTAAACCTCGGTTTCCTTACCAAAAAGGGGTGACAATACTGTCTTGAAAGGACTATGATGAGGACCTGAAACAGTGACTGTAAAAGTCTGGACATATTGGCAACATTATTAAGAACAGCAGCACAGTCTCCTCTGCTATTGAGGTTCAAGTCCTTCATGAATAACAGCAGCATCTTTTTATAAAGCCACTATTATGTGCAATCTGCTTTGTATATTCTGAGTCCCAACTGCCATTGTGTCTTTATTATTTCTTTCCCCAACTCTTCTTGGATCTGCCTTTTCTCAATTATTTTTTTCCTGAAAAACACTTTCTTCAGATTTTTTTTCACATTGAATTGCTTCGTATTGAAAAATATAACAAAGCAGATAGGCCCACTTGCTCAGGTTGAACCCACTTGCCCAGGAAGTGGCTTACATCTTTGATGCCAAGAATTGCTCACATCTGCGCTGTGGACCAGCATTCCTCATGCAGAGCTGTGCTTGTGCATCATGTGTTTAGTCTTTCACTGCCTCCATGCTAGGCTGAAGGAATGGACACCTTTGGGAATGGAAGCAGGAAAGCCTGGAGAATCGCCTGAGGGTCTTGTTTGAACGCAGGTTCTGTCTCCTTACAAGTCAGCAGAAGTGGTAGCTGCAGAGGGAAGGGGACACCATGAGCAGCAAATCTAAGTTGGCCTCGCCCTCCCTTGCTGCTCAGTAGCTTCCTACTAATGCAACTGTGGACTGTCTTGATGATATTTCCACTCCTGTCCACAGTGACTGAACCCTGGATACATAGGAAGGACAGATATGACTCTGGGAAGAAAAAGATGGTAGCTCCCATGTCACTGAGCTAAAGATTTTGGTTAGGAAATTTATACAGAATGAAGAGCTTGTAGATCAAGGATTGACTAGCATCAACTGCTTGGGGACATCTTAATATAGGAACATTTTTCAGTATGGCTTTCTTCCTAAGTTATGGGCCATTCTTTATGGGGCCCCTTAAAAATAGCCCAGGAGGGAATAGTGAATTCTAATTCTGTAACTGTCCCTTTCCTGCAGCAATCGATGCCAAAAGATTGCCCTTTGTGTGACCTCTGAACTGAATTCAGCAGTAACCACATAACCCAACTGCCCAGGAACTCTATGTTCAGTTCGTGGATCTCCTATATGGGCACATCTGTTTGCAGACTTCTTGAGTTATTTAAATCCTAAATTCGGTCCCCAGGAAAAAATGTGATGTTCCCCAACACAACTTCTTCATTTGTAATATGAAGAGGCTAGAGTCAGTTGTTCTCTGAGGGTTCCCACTGAATGTACCTTTGTGTATTTTGAGCTGAGATCAGGCATCAATCATCTTGCAGAGTCTTCTGGCACTCACCGATGAGGTGGATGCTCTACTCATTTGAATGAGCAATCAACAACGCTCCCCTTCCTTGTTTTAGTGTATATGCCAAAGACAATCCTAACTGTACATTAGATATGTCCAAGGAGAAACAAAAGTTAGCTTTTTTAATAAGTGAATTGATTTTCCTTTAGCAGAGTCTCCACCCCAACAACTAATAGATTCAACTAGGCGAAGCTAAAAATAAAAACAAGTATCTTTAAAATATCTTTAAAAATAATAAATTAAAAGCTGACTGACACACCCACCTACTCAATCAATAATCAATCACATTTTTTAAAATTATGTTACATATCATCTCTTCTACCTCTTGGCACCTCATTTTGAGACAGTTTATATAAACATCCTATGACTTATTTCTTCCTCTCTGTTTACTGGAAGAGCAGCAGTGTAAGAAACATTTGCTGTGGGATGAATCTGGACTGTCCGGATGTACTAAGACTTAAGTGCCCTCTTTCAACATTTCCTTAGTACCCAGTTTGATTTCAGCTATGTGCATGTTTAATCTTGTTCAAAGTCAAGCTCCTGGAATGAACCTGGTGAAGATGGGAAGTGCTAGGAAGCTAAACTCTATTTGTTTTGGAAGCAAAGGGCCAATGCATTCTAATTGTCATGATAGAGAGGCAAATCTGGATAATGTTGTAAGGCTGGACTGTGAGTGTGGAGAAGAAGGGACGGGTCTTCTTGACACCCCTGATCCAGTTGTTTTCCAGAGGGAGTGTTGTGATAACAGCTGTGACATCAGGTAATTTTTAAAGACACACAGTGGGGATATAACCGGTAAGTACTGATGTGACTCTGAGACCTTGATTAGAAGTGCAGCCTCTTAAAAAGGGGGGAGGGGTCTTTATATTACCTATAATGAATACAACAGTTTTCTGAGCACTTCCATGTTTTAGCAGCCTTACCTCATCTCAGAACTTACCCCTTCACCCTCCCTCCACTGTCAGCACTAAAATGAACAATATCATTTTTTGACTCTCAGATTTTGTTCTTTGTCTTAGTAAAGAGGAAATTTTATCTGAGAAATCACCTTGAATATTACCCATTCATAGTACAAGCAGATAATTTGACATGGGGGTGGGTCATTATAACTAGGAAAAATCCATAGATAATACTCCAGATTTTAAGCTGTATTTTAGGTTTTTTTGTCTGCTCTATGAGGTCAAATTCAGAATGAATGAAAGATAATTATCTACCTAGAGAATTTCACCTCCAAAATAGATCTTGTTTCTGTGTTTTGAAAGCTTTTTAGCTTGCAGGTTTTTCATTGTCCCCAAATGAAGACAGTAGAATATTCTAGCATGCTGTGCTCATAAAGACATCTTCCTGCCCTATGTGTGATGCATATTGACCTTCGTACAGAATCCACATTCTGGCTGGAATGTTGAAGGGTTACCAAGAGGTCCTAATCCATTCCCTATATCTAGCTTGAGTTACAGAATGACAAAATGGAGAGAAAATTCCATGTAACATGTGTAGGGATTGTCTGGGAAAGGAATTGGAATCAGCCTCCCGAATAATTGTGTCTCAGTGTTGCTGACCTCCTACCACTGAGTCTTTTCCTAAGGGCTGGGTCCCTAGGAGGGCCTGGGAATGAGCATGTGTGCTGTTTTCTATCTCTGGTTTGTAAGCTGAAGTTTGAAGTAAGGGTTCACAAAAGCCCTTGTCTTTCCTGTGCAGTTGTAAGCCATTCCCGTATTCCTTCCAGGTCTGGCTCATTTCCAAAACCTTTCCTCACCTTTCCCGACTCCTTCTCTGGCTCATCCAACTGGCTCTGTCCCACCACGTCTGTGGGTCTCAGACTTGGAACTCAGTAAATAAATAGCATTTCTACAGACAAGAAAGAGCAATGAGTAGTCCCTTGTGATAGGTACAGCCCTTTGAACAGGCTGCTGGGGGAGGGAAAAGGACCAGATGAAAATGTTTACCTTGCGGCTCCTCAGTAGTACAAAGAAAGAAAAATAATATGTGAAAAATCACCCCATTCTCTGAAATGCTGACTTTTCATGAACGTGCATATGTGTGGACCACTAGCGTAAAGGGTACTGAAATAAGTTGACCTATCTAAAAGACCAAAAAACCTGCAGTCTTCTGTTGCTACCCTCCCACCAGCAGCCTCAGCTCCTCAGCTTCTGCCACCCGCCAATGAGGAGGATGCTCTACTCATTTGCATGAGCCATCAGCAGTGCTCCTCTTCCTCGTTTTAGTGTATATGCCAAAGGCAATGAATACAAACAGGTAAGGTGCGATTGGGATTCAAGGAGCCAAGTGAAAGCCAGCCTAGCATTAAGGTTAACTGCTTCTGTGATAGTCCCCAGCATCCCCAGAGAGGCAGATACCTTCCGACAGCTGTACAGGCCGTAAACTAGGCTTTTCTGACTTTTATGCTTGCCTGGCCTCAATTATAAATGTCTCATTAACATCTTTTTGTTTTTTTTGCATAGCCCTCTGAGAGATGAGTTTCTCTTCTGAGAACTTGGTCCTTTGGTGGATTATACCTAAGTTACACGGAACCGGATTTTGACTTAAAGTTTTGAAAGCCCTTTGAGTTGAGCAATTTCTTGGAATATTGGGGTAACTGCAAAAGAAGGGGATGGGTGGAGAGCCTGGTGGTTAGGCAAAGAGCCAAGAAAGAAGGTTCCCAGAGACTGTCCAATCTACTCTCCACCCTGCTGGAAATGCCATCTCTTTGCTGAATGTGCCCATGCAGTGAGCTGTTGTCTTTCCCAAGTCTTAAAGGCTTGCAGACAAAAAAAAAAAAAAAAAAAAAAAAAAAGCTTGCAGTGCCTGAGAGCTGAGATGCATGGTTTGTTCTTATAATACACAAATTAAAACAGGAATGAATACATAGGAAAAGCAAAATGGGCTCTTGCACCAGACTCTTGCTCCCACAGTCATAAAGAGACAGACAGGTAGATCTATCACTTTAATTTAAAAATGAAAATCCCTTCAGAAATCTGGCAGTCATTCAGCCCTGACCAAATGGATTTGAAAGCATTGTGATTTCTCCTGCTGTCAACCAGCTCTGGAAGACTTGCTGCTGGCAGGCCCACTCATGGAGTGATTTGCAGCGATTACCAGTGGACCAGCACTCAGGACTCTGAGAGTGGAGGGTAGTGGGGCTGGAACAATGAGTACTCGAAATGCATCATGCAATCTATGCTGCTTGGATGTCCTTGTCACCTTTTATCTTAAAGTAACACTATTATTTTATAACTGGATCTTAAGCATCTTTCCCTCCTATGACTATTGTAGCAAATCACTACAAAGTTAGTGATTTACAGCTGTATAAAGATCTCCCAGTTCTGGAGAAGTTGGGCCCCAGGTCCCGGGGACAAACAAGAAGGCATGAGAAGGGTTGTGTCTCTTTCTGGAAGCAGTCAGAAAATTTGCTTTCTTTCTCCAGCTTCTAGAAGCTAGTCATGGTCTTTGGTTCATTGTCCCCTGCTTTCATCTTCTGGGTCAGCAAAGCTTGGTTGAGCCTTTATCCTGTCACATCACCCTGACCTCTCCTATGTCCCCTTCCTTTTTGTAAGGACTTAGATGATGGCATGGCATTGAACTGTATGGATAATGTAGGGTAATCTCCTATCTCTATAACAGCCAATTCGAACACTAAGCATCTGCAACCTCAAGTCCACTTGGCTGTGTATCACTCAGCTCAAATTTCTAGAGGGGTAAGGATATGGACCTCTTTGGGGAAATGAGCATTGTTCTTTAACACAGGTGAAAACAGGGAACCGAGGGCCTAGGGTCATTCAGCTAATTAGTAGCAAGGAAATGACTAGCTCTGAGAGTCAGGTCTAATATGAAAATTAAAAATGCAAGGGGAAAAGATGAGAGAAATCAAATTGAGGGGGAATTTTTCATATGAAGAAAGCAGACACAATAAATGTTTGTTGGTTAGGATTCACTGAGAAAGAAAGGATATGTGTATTCACAAATGCTCTTAGCTGCTTCTTTTGCTCCCTGCCTCCCCATCTGACCTATAAATAGTTTGAATAATTCCTAGTTCACCCAAGTACATTGGCTGCACTCAGGATGTTGGTCCTGCTGGTGTCATAAAGCACACCAGGGCATAGAGACTGACCCCGTAACGGACCACACACAGCTACAGAGGCCAGTATGAAGGTGTCTGTATGTGTACGCATGCCCTGTACCAGAACACTTACCACAATGCAGGCTAAGCCAGCTCTGCTGTTCTACAGAGCCATGGAGCAGAGGGTTTGAATTAAGAAATAAAAGGTACAGAGAGGCATGGTTAATGTCAAGTCAACCATTTCCAACGGGCAAATAAAATAAAAAGAGCCATCCAACAGGACTGTGCCTCAGGAACTATCAAACAGATGCTGCAGGACCTAGTGACCCTAACATTTTAAAACTACTTTATGTGTAGTTTTGCTTGCGATCTTACCATTTGCTTGTCTAGAAGGCAGTGTAGGGAGGGAATAAAACAACACCAGGAACAACAACAACAAAACAAATCCTATCCAGTCTCTCACTAGTTCCTCTCTATCAGGTACAGTTCACAGCTACTTCTCCTCTAGCAAAATAAGAAAATTTTGCAGGGAGATTTGAGATCCCACTTCAATTTGCACCCCTCCCCCCCCACCACACACACACACATAAATAAGGATATTGAGTTTCAGAATGTCTGAGCAATATGGAGTCACACAGCTGACCTCAGCAGACTTGGCGGGCAAAGGTCCTAATGTCCAGGCAGCAAGAGAGGAGAAAGCCACATGAAATGTGTGCTGACACCCCTTAGGAGGCCTCCAAGTGGAATCTGGTGTACGTTTTCTTGGAAACTCCAGCACAGTAGCTTTTCCCACCGTGTCCAAGTAGACGACTGTCTTTGGTACACTTTAAGGACTAGGTTAAATGAAAAATGCCTGTCTCCAAACATCTTCAAGAGTGGAAACTACCCTTCACGTAAGAAGACGCCTGCTTTATCAGAGACTCTTGGGAACTCATACTGAAGACTGGCGAACACACTTCCCCAGTGTAAGACCTTCACTAGCACTTGGACCATCCCAAAGCAGAAAACCTCATTCTATGACACTTCCAGTCATCACAAGACATAGTGGGCTGAGACCTCAGAACCATGGAAAACATTAAGTTGTCCTTTTTAATTTTTGCTGCTGAAGTAATTACAAACTTGTCCAAGATGTAGTAGTTTCTCACATAGCTTAAGAGTGTTGGCTCGACAACAGCTATCTTAGGAGCCATCAGGTCTGGCTTAACAGGACAGTGTACTAGCCCTGGAAGCAGAGAGATTTTCAGCATGGTTGCTACAAGATTTTCTGGAGATTAGGCAGAACGTCAAAGCCTGCGCCTTCCTCTTGACTTTATCAGATTATGTCAGAAAATATTTGGTTTCCAAAAGGCTCCAAGCTCTGGATTGTGCAGGAAAGCCTCTTGTGTGCAATTGAAGTTGTCAGATTAAATATTTACATCAAATTCCTTATTTTGTCCTGCTCTTAAAAGATATTTGGCCATAATGAATGTCTTGGTATGTTGATATTTGTTGCATAAGGATTGTCTCCCTGACTTTGTTCACTTACCTGCAGGTGAAAGCCTCATTCACCCTGAGAGTGGTGCTAACTACTATTTCCCAGGGGAACTCACAGGCTTCTTTCTGCTCTCTAGCTAAGTCAAAGAGGAACTTCCCTCTTGGGGCACCAATGGCATGACATGAGCCTGCCAGCCATGAGAAGAGTTAGGTAGGGAGCAACCTAGGAGTGTCATCAGAAAGGATCACCAAAAGGAACCTAGTGGAATTCTCCTGGGAATCAAGGGTTGTGCTAAAGATGTCACATCAGCCACAACAGATTCTGAATAGAGCGAAGTCCCCAAGCATATGAAGGGACTCTCCAGCTCAACCTGAGATTGGCTGGCAGTCCAGCAGGTAAAGTGCTGTTGTACCAGTGAGTGAATGCTATACCTGGGCCTCTGCAGACCCAGCATATGATTTGGTTTCACTGCAGCTTGTGGCTTACCTGCCATATGGTATAAGCCATATAAGAGCAGAGGCCTCCCTCTCTATATGGTAGAAAGACAGGCTCCTGTCTGGTCAGGAGGTAGAGGTAAGGGTATTTCTGAAGCCTTATGAATCTGCTTTGCCTTATTGACAACCGAGATTAGAGACTTTTCCTATAAAAGGATGGGAGACCTAAATGGAAAGGGAGAAACACTATGGAACTCCTATAAAAAGGACTCATTAATTCTACTTCTGAGTACATACCACAAATACTTAAAAGTGGAGTCTTGAGGACATATCTGCATCCCCCTGGTCATAGCCGTGTTGGTCACAATAGTCATGAGATAAAAGCAATTGGTTTCCATCAACAGATATGTGGATAGATGTAAAATACATGTAAAATAGAATATACTCAACTTTAAAGGGAAGCTAACTTGAGCATGGCTACAGCATGGATGTACCTTGAAAACATGCTAAGTAAAATAAGACAATCATAAAAAGACAAGTCCGGTATATGTTGCTCAAGGTAAGTGTCAAATTCAGAGAAATGGAAAGTAGAGTCAGAATTTCCAGGGGCTAGAAGAGGAGAAATGGGGAGTGGTTTCATGGGTATAGAGTTTCAGTTTTGAAATGTAAAATGGTTATAAAGGTTGGTTGCACAACACTGTGAGTGTGTGTGTGTGTGTGTGTGTGTGTGTGTGTGTGTGTGAGCACATGGATGTAGTGTTGCTGTGTAGCCTAAGGAGTCTTACACTTGCGATGTAGCCCAGGCTGGCCTCAAATTAGCATTTGACCTGCTTCTACCTCCCAAGTGCTGAGATTGTAGGCATGTATGTTTGTTGCCAATGAACAATTCACTAAAAATGAAAGCTTCTAAGTTTTTTGTTTTGTGGGCTTTTCTAAACCGACATTTAAAATAATGTTACAAAAGTTAAATTTTAAAAAGCTGGGAAACAGAACAGTGATCAAGCAACTTAGTGACCGTTAACAAAAAACCCTTGATCTGTATTGGCTGAGAACAATTTCCCTTTTGTTTTCTTGCTTTGAAAAATATTAGACTAGCAGTATTCATTTGAGTGCTTTCCCTGAAAGATGTGGGGTGTGTTCCCTCAAGTTAGTCTGAAAATCTGCAGCACATAAGAAATATAATAGTTTGACTACAAATGTAGTGCCTCTCTCTCCTTCCTCTCTCTGTCTCTTTGTAATCCCCCTCTGTCGTGTGTGTGTGTGTGTGTGTGTGTGTGTGTGTGTGTGTGTGTGTGTGTGTGGTCTCTTTCCATGATCAAGTCTGAGGAATTGCACTAAAGTATACACACAGAGTTACGCTACACACCTACACACTTCTCTGTTTCTACTGGGCTCTGTCTAGGAAGCCTGGGAAACTTGATGTGTGAATGAACAATGCTAGATGCATCATTCCATTTTTCTACACATGTAGTTTCAGTTTCATCCTCTCTGGGACACCTACCTGCCCCTCTCAGGCTGAATTAGACCCTGCTTTATTCTCTATACTGTTCTGCACACTGCCGGCTCCACATCTCCCACACACACTGTTTCATAATTACCTGGCTGTCCCTGGCCCACCAGTTCCTGAGCTCGAGTGGAGTTTTTGACTACCAAAATAATTCCAAGCATATTAAGCATATGAGCCGAGTCAGTACATGCCTTCTAATGAGGCCTTGGTGATCACTTCTGCCCTTACAGGACAAGGATGGCACACAGATTAATTCACATTCTGTTCTGGCCCCAGCACCGTATTCACAATCAGGTGTCTCTGCACTCCTCCTTTGGCTTCCTTGACTTGTTTCATTTCTGCAGTCACTCATCCTTTCCCTAAATACATGAGTGTGGTTTCTGCTTGGTTTGTTCGGGTTATGCATGTCCTTATTACTCATGTGTGGGCGTCCACGTCTCCATTATCTTCTGAACTTCTCAAGGACAGAGTCTCCAACAGCCTCTTTGTGTCTTGTCAAAGCATCCCACACTGACACCATATCCATAACCGACTCCTGTCTGGGGTGTGCCAGCATGTTTTGCCAGCTTCCACCTTCCACCTTTATTCTCTGCCAGGATCTCAAACAGTCAGCTGCTCTCTTTTCTCCATGAAATAGCCGGCTTAAATTCTTTAAGTGGTGGCTATTTGTTAGACCTTATGCTTTGAGGAGAGGTGCTTTTCTTAGTGACATTATGCTAATGGTCCTTTGCTTTCAACGGATTCACTGAACCAGAGACAAAAACCATACCACGCCATGACAATACAGCGTCAGGAGTGAAGGAATGTAGACATACGTTTAACAGTGAGCTTGTCCACAGTGGGAGAGGGGCAGGATGACTGTCTACGAGAAGCTGGAGTTGGAGATATGTCATCAAGAAAGCTAAACAGAAATAGTCCCTGATTTCCTCCCACTGGAAGCCTCACTGTGACCTTTACCTTCTTCACATTTGTTCTATTTTTCTTCCACCTGAAAGTTAGCTCTTGACTTCTAATGATCATTTTCACATGATATTTCAGGTATGCCCTTCTTGTTCACCCCCGTTATTTCCCTCCAGTAACTGACAGCCAGACTCAGCTTCCTTTCCTGGGAATGACTGCGTGGGGGAAGCAGTACTTTGAAAAGATTCCAACAACTTGTTGGGATCAACTTGTTTGATCCATTAGTGATGTCCGTCGTGGTTATAAGACAGCGGAGTTGTAGTCCTGGTGCTGAAATTCTGCTGTTTCAGGCCAAGAGAAACGCTTTAGTCTTGTTCTTTCATTTCTTTTTCATCCAATGTGTCCTATCCACTGAGCCAAAGCAGACAGTGTAGCTAGGTGACCTCTCTGTCTACACCACATGGATCTGGCATCATAATTCTCACCACGTACAGTGGGAGCCTCTAGTTCCTCCCCTCTCCAGGCTCATTCATGCTTCAGAGCTGAGTTTGTCCAGATTAAGAAGGGAAGTCTATCAGGCACCTCAGTCCCTCCAGAGGTGGGGCTTGGAGTTTATCTTAACTACCCACAGACTTGCCACCTGCTCTGCCTCATGTGAGCCCTGGGTGTCAGACGAATTCCCAGGTTACATCACTTCTTATCTTTGGCCTGCTTCTTCTCTTCACTTGCTCATATGCTGGCCCAGCCACTGGCTCGAGTAACCTGTCTGTACCTACATTTGTGCCTTGAAAAGGACTTGCTTATGTCCACTCCCAGGACTGTAAGACCAGCAAGGTCCCCCACTCATGCTTCACAATGGGTTCTGTCCATAGATGAGCAGGTTGCCTAGAATGGCACTAGAGACCGTGGTATAGCTCTACTAGTAGGCTAGGCACCAAAATGATTCCAGTCTTACTACCAGAATGTTCTAGTCTCTGCGTGAGGCAGTCCCATTGTCTGGACTCTTACATGTAGAACCATTTTTTTCAGCCTAGAGAAAGCAATCTGTTCCCTACTTCTCTGATTTGGATTCTTTTCCCACAAGGCCCAGAATATCCTAAGCTTGATCTGGGCAATACTAAAAGACCACTTGCTATGTACCAGGACCGTGAAGTAAGTGTTTTAATGTGCCACTTTGCTGTACTTTCACAGGGTATGCGGGAGCAAGTACCATTATTATGCTCATGTTACACTGCAGGAAATCCATGCTAAAATATTTTGCTTTACAGTTACCTACATACTACAAGGCACTTGAATCTGAACTAACATTTGCTGAGTCTAATCCATCACTATTCTAGAGATTACTACCAGTGCTCTAGAGATTGCAAAATTATAGAGCGTGGTAAAATGCTGACCGTGGTTCTATTTGGGAACTAGGGATTTTTGTTGTTTGTTTTATATTCTTGTTAATTTATGTTTATGCTTGCCAAGTCTTAAAAATCAGAAAATGTCACATAGAAATTTGTATTTGTGGCATGTTTATATAAAACTGGAACATCTGACAACATGGTTTCCATATCATATAAGGCCAAAATCAAATGAGCTTAGAGATGTCTGCCCTTTCCATGGGCGTGAACACTCAAGGCTGCCTGTCTTCACTGCCCCTCATTGCATCAGTTCCCAGATGTTACCATCAACCAGAACCATCTGGAGGTGGCTGGGTTCTTGCCAGGGTTTCTGATTCAGTAGATCTGAGAAGGGCCTGAGAATCTGCCTTACTGCAGTTCCGTGTCAGATGGCATTTCTCTAATATTAATGCTGTCACCACTTTTACACTTGGTTCATCTCTCCACTTCTTGCCTTTTTTGTTGACTGTGGGCGCATTACACCACGTTATCCCAACACCAAGGAGTTCTAGGTCCTTCCATCTCTGCTGAAATGAATCTTAAAGTTAACTCGGATTGCTTATCATTCTCCCTTTCTCTTTCAAGTCTTTTAAGAAACACAAGGTAACTGCTCTATTCAGTTTTGAAAAGGCATTAAAAGATGTGATTTTTTTAAAAAGTAGACACATTACAGAGACTTCCTCCCCTGAGCCTGCAGAGAACCTTTTGTGTACATGGTAAGACGAGAGCTTCTGCTAGCAGTGATCCTCTGGTAGACTTAGAGGCTGGAGATGTACCTCAGTTGTAGATTGCTTACCTATATCCCCATAATTTAACTTGCAACCACCCTGCATTCTGTTCTTTGGGGAACACCTTTCCAGAGTCCTAATGAGCAGTCTCCTCTGGTTATAGAAAAGTCAAGCTATTTCAGGATAAACCTACTCGGCCAGTTATTCAGGAAACAGCGCACCAAGTCAAGAGTGTGCACCAGGTTTCTGCTCCACGCCCTGCTGTAGTCCATAAGGCCCATTTCAGATGCCATGTTTTCACAATGCCCTTCCTGACTAGCCAAGGCAGACACAAAGCTTTCCTCTCTCAGAACTTAACAGAATGGCCACATCCACAACCGTCGTTCCATATTTTAGGGGGACTATTAAATGATCGTGTTGTGCCCATGTCATCTGTAAGAGATTATTGGTTCTTTGGGGGCATAACGTGAGAGCTATACCATCGTGCAGCCAGCACAGTGCCTGATGTTGTGCCTTGCTTTCAGGGAACACTTAGAGCAGACTCAGTGTTTGGATGGATTGCATGGCTGGAGGACAAAGTCACAGGCAAGGCAAGGAGCAGAGAAGACATTTAGAGGCATGGGATGATGAGTTCTCAGTGGCAAAGAGGCTACTGTGTGCCAAGGGCCATCTCAGGTGCTGCTGAAAGAATTGTATAAAATAATGATCTGCCATGTAAAAGTTTGCAAGAAACATGAACAGAAAAAAAAAGCTGAGAGCCATTTACAATGAGTGCTAAACTATATGGCAGTAATTATTAGATAAACAAGTACACGCATAATCAAAGTGGGCTTAAGTTAATGGATAGGACAGCTGAGAGTAGAACAGTTTGTATGATAGCTGAATGAGGTATGTGACTGGGCATGATGCTCCAGCCTCTGCTGTCAAGGTCAGGAGGATTTTTCCTTACTACCTTCTACTAGCCATCCTTTCGATGGTTTGAAATGTGTTGATAACTCCATCAGAACCAATATGTAGTCATGTTTTATAGATATCATATATATACTTGACAAGAGTGTTCATTCTACAGTTGTTAGGCATATCAGTTCTCCAGGATGGTTATATGCATTAATTTGCTCTTAGAATCTCCTGTTATGTCATTCCTTACATTTTAAGCTACTTGACCTGTCTTTTATTGTCGGAGTTGAGTCTACTTCAACTTTTAGATCCTTCAGATTTCCACATATATGTGTATTTAAATATTTCATTGCATGACATTAGTACATATGAATTTATGTCTTTATCAGTAATATTACTTCCTGGAAAGTCTACTGAATTGAATATGAGTGTACTCTCCAGTTTATTTGATTTTTTAAATAGCTTAACATTGCTTCATTTTTCTCTTGATATTTTTGTCCTTATAAATGTGTCTGTTGTGAGAAGAATTTAACTGCATCTTTGTCTATATTCTTTGTCAGTTAATTGGAGTGTCAAGTCATACAACTTAATGAGACTATTAATAGAATTTTATTAAAATTTCCCCCTTGCTGCCTTAAAGAATCTGTGTGTCTGTATCTGTTTCTCCCTACCTCTATTTCTTCCTTCATATCTCTTTTCTATTTGTCTTATTTAATCTTATCATTGTTCTTTTAGAATTATTTTTATTTTTCTATTTTTTCTCTTATTTTGTAGTTGCTCATTATTTTAGCCCTTTTTGCTGTGTTTCAAAACTTTTACCCCAGAGATTACAAGGGTTCTTGAACCATTACAGAATAACACTAATTAGCATCTTTACCACTTCCTGGACAATTTAAAAACATTCCAACACGAGTTCCGGTTTATCCCATTTATCTTTTGTGCTAATTTTTTCATTCATTTTAAATATACCATTTAAATCACCCAAGACACTAAAGTTGTTCATTCTCAGTCCGTATTCATTTAGATGTGTTTACCTATGCTATTACCTTGAAGAGTCATTGTCATTCCTTCTTATATTACCATTTGTCATCTGAATCATTTGCTCTGCCTGGAGAAATCCCTTTTGTATATCTTTTGATGTATATCTAGTGATCAAACTCCTTGGTTGCTGTACTAAACATCTTCATATCGTCATAAGATTTTTAATTCCTTGTGAATAAAAGTATCTTTATCATACTCTTCCCCATCCTCCAACTCCTTCCAGATCCACCCTTATGTTAACTTTTCAAGAATATTTTAGTTGTGCATTTAGTAACTAATGGAAGCAGACACAGAGATCCACAACCAAGTACTGGGCTGACTTCCCAGAGTCCAGATGAAGAGAGGAAGAAGGGAGTGTATCACAAGGGGGGTTAAGACTGTGATGGGGGAATCCACAGAGACAGCTGATCCAAACTAGTGGGAGCTCATGGACGCTAGACTGACAGCTAAGGAGCCTAAACGGGACTGACCTAGGCCCCCTGCATTCGGGTGACAGTTGTATACGTTGGTCTGCTTTTGGGGCCCCTAGCAGTAGGATCAGGAACTGTCCCTGGCACATGAGCAGGCTTTTGGAACCTACTCCCTATGGTAGAATGTCTTGCTCATCTTTGATGTAGGGGGAGGAGCTTGGTCCTGCCTCAACTTCATATGCCTTGCTTTGTTGACTCTCACAGTGCCTCTTTCTGAACGGAGGAGGAGGAGTGGATAGGGGTGGAAAGATGGAAGGTAGGAGGATCAAGAAGAGAGGAAGGAGGGGAAACTGTATTTGGTATGTAAATAAATGAAAAATAATAATTAAAAATAATATTTGGGCTGGATATAGAATTTTTAGTTAGTAGTTGTTTCTTTTAATATATTAAAAATGTATCACTTAACTCTATTTTGTTATTCACACACACACTTACACACACCCACAAATTGCTAGCGTATTTCATGTTCCTTTGAAGATAATGCATCATTTTCCTTTTTTCTCTTGCTGTTTCAAAGGTTCTGTCTGTCTGTCTGTGCACATGTCTCTCCTTCCTGTGTTCCTTCTCACCTTTCACTTGTACTTTTATTACAAAGCATTTACTAGTGGTTTTCTCTTACTAATTTTAAAAGATTTATGGGTTCTCTCTCTCTCTGTGTGTGTGTGTGTGTGTGTGTGTGTGTGTGTGTATGTGTGTGTGTGCACGTGCACGCCCATGCCAGATACCCTGGATTTGGAGTTACAGTTGTGAGCCTCAGGATATGAGTCCATGAGTCCTAGGCAGCAAATTCCAATTCTCTGTACCATTTCTCCAGCCTTTCCACATTCTTTGGTTTGGGATAATGGACTTTATAAATTTGTAATTATATATCCTTCTAGAATATTGGATAATTGCTAGTAAATATTTTCTCAAATATTCCTTCTGCTTCATTGTATCATCTCTATTTCTTAATTATACCTATGTTATACCTTTTAATTGTATTGTGTATCTCCTTTGATTTTTTTCTGCATTTTTAACCCCCAAAACCTTGTGTGTATCAATTGATACATTTTCTACTGCATTTTCCTCTGGCTTACCACTATTGCCCTCTACTATGTCTTTTTTCCATTAGTAACCAGTTATTAAATTATGATTTCGATGATCATCTTTTATAGTTGGATAACTTTATAGATCCTAGTTCTTGAGTGGCATCTCCATCCTTTCATCCATGTTTTTGAATGCATATTTTAGCAACAGTCCTTGACAATTGCAAGAACTGAATCCTGTATACTCTCCATTTTTCCTTTAAGCATTTCCCTCCCCCTTTGTAGCATATCTAATGAGTTTTTCCTGGTGTGTTTATTTGATAGCATGGAGATTATAAATGAAAAGGTCGGTGGTATAGATAACATTAGAATTTTCCACAGACAATTATTTCTCCTCTAATAGCTAGAGACAGTTTAGGAAAATCACACAGTTGGAAGACTGGCTAGATAGAGCAGGCTGTGTGACTTGGGGTTCTGCCTCTTAGAGATCTCTACTGAGTATACGGTACTCATCCATGCCACTCCTCTCTGGTGGCTCCAAGCAACAGGGCACTGCTCAGCTTTGCCTTCTTCCAGAAGCCACCTCAAGCCTGGTTGCTTAGCTCCTTCCCAATCAGTTAAAGTTTGCACGGGAGACTGGGTGAAGAAGCTGCTCACTTCTCTGTGCCTTCGCCTGGGATCTCTTGGTCTCTATGAACTCCAAATTCTTCTCTCTCTATTCCAGAGATACTGATGCAATCATTGCGCCATGGTATTTGCGCACCGAGAGGAAAGGTGGCAAAAGGTTCCTGTTTGGTGACCCCTGCCAGTGTGTCCCTTGTTTTAATGACTATGCTCTTCGGAATTTGAGCTATCTTGTTCATATTCTGATTCCTTTAAAGTTCTGTACTTTGGGGCCTGATGTAGTTATTATATATTGTAAAAGCCAGAGCAATCCCATACATACTATTTTACTGTAACTGCATGTAAAGTTTTCCAACTTTAAAACATTTCATTATCTTTTACAGAGAATTTGAAAACTTTTGTGAATTAAAAAAACCAAACAGAAAATGTTTTGTAAGTATGGTCTGATCAGTGGTTCTCATGGGATTGAATGATGTGGCCACCATTGAGAATCATTATTTTTGAAGAGTATTTACAATAGTAGTTTATAAAATAGATACCATTTCTGTTAAAAAAAAAAAAAGCTACCCAGTGTTTGAATTGTTGGACCAGGAAGAGGGAAGGCTGTTTTCAGGAAAGGCTCTCTTATTGGTTTAGAAAAGCCATACAAGCTTTGTTTCTCTTTGACTGCTGTGGCCTTTCCTCCTAGGCTTCATAGAAAACCCTGAGACAAGGGAGAGCCCCATCTCAAGGCTTTAAAAAGCAGTGGAATTTGGGAGTGGGTTTGACAGCTCCTTGGTACTTGGAGTAGGAGGGGCTTGGCGGAACACAAGAAGAGCAGAGGGAGGTTGGGTGGGTGGAGCAGTAAAGCCACAAGGGACAGCTGGGGCTGGGGAAGAAGTTGGCCCTGGTAGATTTTCCTGTGGTGGGAGTGGCCAAGAAACTTGAGGATGCAAATGTCTAACATTAAGTTGTGTGTTGTTGTCTGTGCTGGGATGAGAAACGCATGCAGTTTGTAGAACCGTTAACCTAAGCCCCATGAACAAGCTACAAACGAAACACTGGCAGTGCTGGCGTCACCTCTTATCTCTCTGTCTAGTTACACTGGTGAAAACCCCAGCAAGCCGTGGCTTCAGAAGTGTCTCAGCCCTGGTCTGGCCTGCTTCCTGTCCTTTCATCCCTCTCTTTGTCTAACTCTCTTCTGTCATTTGTATTCTTTATGGTCACGTGGACGGTCCCTGCTCAAAGATTTTTATGCCAGTCACAGAGAACGCTGCCTTTGGTCTGCTGGTGTTCAAACTCCAGGTCATGCAGTATTTTGATGGGCGTGTGTTATTCTTTATTTCTTCTATCTTACTAGTGTTCATGCTTTACCAAAAGATGAATTATATCTCAGGCTTTGGCCTGGAGAGAACAGCCTCCAACATCTACCCACCCCCTACAAAACTCTCCTTCAGAAGTTAATGACTGTGGTACATCACAATCAAGTATTCCCATGGCTGTAATCTTTGTGCAAACCCTATGAGCACATTTTAATCCAAAGTAATTCTTTAATTAGCTACTATAAGCTAGACTTCTTTCCTTTCCTGCCTGGCCCTTTCTATTCCTGGTAGTGTTTATCCTGCAGTCGCTATAGATGTGGTCGCTGGTGAGCCTTAGCGTATCTTTTGTCTGAAAGCTTGCAGCTGCTGCTTGGATCCCAGAAAGGATTCAGGGAAGTGTCAGTGATGAAGGCCTATGAACGGATGCTAAGAAGGACACCTGAAAGAGATGCTGCATCTTTTTGTTTGGTTTTTGATTTTCCGTTGTTGTAAATTCTCACCATCACACCATCACCGCCACAACCTTGTTTTCAAACAGGAGTTCTTTCCTTAGCCTACTCTGAAAGTGTCCTTGCTAGCTGAATCTTCAGGTGGAAGATGAAGCTGAATATACCACATCATCATGCTATCCAACCCCACTGGGATCTCTGTTTTAGGATTCCACTTCTCAAGGTTTGGATTGTGCTTTTAGCCAAATTCTACTTTGTTTCTTTTAAATGGTCTTATCTTTCACCTCCTGATTACAGTTCGGCATGCTGCATGCTTTTCAGATCTCCCCCTAAATATGGTTCAGATACACCAGACCCCCAAACTACCAACTGGAGTAAATATCCTATAACTAGTGGTGCTCTTCTGAAAAATCAATTGTTTACCCTGAGAGCTTCATTTGAATGAGATCTGAATATTAATTTTCTCAGGGTGAAATAGTAGCAGCCTCAATAACGTTAGCACATTGCCTTGGCAGGAGTCTGTACTCAACACTTTTGACCTGTTATTCCTGTGAGACTTTTCAATCACAGAAGCTTTCACTATGAGGCAAGAGGAGAATTTGTAACCAGTTCCTGTTTGGAGAGTGGATGTTTTCCTTAGAAGCTGGAGCAAAGACATCAAATTCACTTTCTAACTTTTAGGTCTAATATTTAGACTTAATGTTGCCTCTGTGAAGATTTTCTAACTTAGTTCTTATTCTTACTACTTTCAGCATGCTGCTAATGAAGAATCAAAGAATATGTTATTTAGTATTGATAAACAATACTCCTCTTCAGGTAACACTATGCAACAAACCAAGCTGGGCACTGGGACCAGAACCAGCTACTGCACCTGGGGGACTGAGAGAGCACCAAATGAGAATTCAAGCCTCTTTTATAAACAAATTAAGACTCTCAAGCCAGGGACGAGGAACATTGGAAGAAGTGCTAGGCCATTCCAAATGCAGGGCTTCACCAGTTCCATGGCACTCTGGAGTTTCCTGTGTAAAGTCCCTGGCCATGAGGGATGGATGGAGTGAGAACTAGACACATCTGTCAGTGGGTTGGTTAGAGACTCTCCCAGCATCCGTGTATGCAGAGTCGTTACAGCGCCCATGACTAGAATTATGATTAAATAAATCTAAATGCTGGTAAACATTTTCTAAGTCCTGTGATCTATCTTTTTAAATTGTTGAAACAGAGACTACAGGTACAAAAATGCCCCTGTCTTGCAAGTCAAACTAGAGTGTCTCCCTTCAGGGCAGTTCTCTGGACATAGTGGGTTCCATCAGAAAACCTTGCTTGCATGCCTACAGGGCGCCTTTATCTCTTTTCCTCACTTACCTGGCCCAAGAGAGCTGGCTAGTCTCCAGAAGTCCAGATCAGGCCGTTGGTGTCAATTTTAGAGCTTACACATGCCTGCTGCTTGAGCCCTGAGACAGGTTAATTGAGGGGGAAGATCCTCAATGTTGTATACCAACACCACCCAATCCACCGTGGGACAGGACAAGAAGTATAAAATGAAAGGGCAGCTCCCTTCCCCGCTTGGGCCTTTGTTTTCTGATGGAGACTGGACCATGGGCTTCCTGATTCTGCAGTTCCCAGATTTGCCTGGAGCTGTTCTATTGTCTTTTCCGATTTTCCCCCTTGCGCATACCTGTCATGGAGCTTCTGGGCCTCCATGGTCCTGTAAACCTACTTCTTTAAGGGATTTCCTGTCATACGGCATATTGGTCTGTTTCTCTGTGGCACATTCTGTGGTAGTGAGGATGCAGCCCAGAGTTTGCTATAGGGAAAGCAGAAATGCTGGTAGTTGAAAGGCATGAACGTCCCTGATGGCCGCGGGAACTTGCTTCCTTATAAACCAGAGCTCCCACTTATCACAGGCTGGTTTCGAACCCCTGTTGTGCCGCTTTTCACCCCTGCAGCTGCTCTTTACAAATGTGCCCACGAGGAACTCTGAGAGGGCGAGGCGAAGCAGCTGGCATGTAAACCGATATTTGGGACTCTGACTCCTGGGCTCCACACCTCCACACAGTTCTCAGCTTTTGTAGGAGGAGGATCAGGCCAGGAGGGTCAACACCTTCATACTGTGCCTGCGGCCTCGGTTTAGAACCCGACAGAACCCATTTTATTTTATTTCCCCAATGCAGAACACATTCTAGTTTCTCTGTCTTGGCAGAAACCTCACAGCTTTCAGCATAAGAAGAGATGAGGCCTGGTGGCTGAGGGACTGCTGAAGGACCTTCTTCCAGAGCTAGAGAGATGACATGGGTGGTGGCCATGGCAGAGAGGGTGAGGTGGCATTGCTTAGGTGCCCTCCAGGCAGCTAAGTCCATGCTAGAGGCACTGAGATGCCAGACCAAAGGTAGAACTCCTTTCAGGAACTCATTCCAAAGTCAGGAGACCGAAAAACAAATTCATTTCAGTTCAGCAGAACTAGGGGTTTTTAGTTTTTTAATGGGTTTTATTACTTTTCCAAAAAAGAGCCAGGCTGGTCTTGAACTTATGATGCTACTTCCTCCAACTCCCAAGTGCTAGAATTGTTGGTGTATACCACCATACTTGATAACTGCTTGTTTCCTGGTCTCATATATGGCTTATGAGCGATAAGGTATGGGGAATATCCTTAAAATCCCTGATTGCCTTAGTGGGACCAGAACATCCAGCGGCTCTTTGTACTGCCTCACAATCCAGCCCACGCAGCACCCTTCTGTGGATGGGTAGGCATTATGCCCAGCACTCGCTGGGAAAGGTGAGAGTCTTGTTAATTCCTCTGTGGTGATCAGAGATCGTACCTCTCAGGTATGGATATCAGAGATCAGGGGCCTGAGATCCACAAGAGCTTGGAATGGCAAAGCAGGGCCCTAAACTGCATCGGGAAATAGCACCTGTACCTCCCCCATGCTACAGCTGGTGCCGTGGGTGTTTCCAGTCCATTCAGTCCTTCAGTTTTTCTTAATTCCTAGACTTCACCTGAGCTTTCTTCCTTTGCTGCAGGTCCAGCGTGAAAGTGGATCAGACTCTACATTGGCCTGCATTTCCTCCCACGCACCATATCCCTTCCATATGGACCATTGCACACACTGATTGTTTCTTTATGGAGGACACAGAAAAGCTCTTCTGTAGGACAAGGGCATGCTGAGCTGATAATGGCAACATACTCTGTACCAATGCATCCATTAAGAACTGGATACTCATATCTGCACTTACCAACAGGGAAGTCTATGAAAATAAAGATTGAAAAGATCTGCCAGAATCATGCTGTAAACCGGATGCTAGATTCCCAGTCTGAGTTCCCCCACGGTAGTTCACTGTCTCTGTGCCCTGAAGATCGCATGATCTTAAGACGTGTTTTCATCTTTGCTATCTTATCAACTATTTTTAGAACCCCATGGTGGATGAATTATTAATCCCATTCTACAGATAAGGACACCGAGATGCAGAGGTTGAAGGCTCAGTCTTTTTTGCAAGGTACATTTTAATGAGTGCTCTGCTATAGAACATCTTGCAGAGGGATGGGAGGAGGTTGGCTCATGAATATGGAGAAGACAATGTGAGAAACCAGTTCAGAGGAATAGTTCCTCCTTCCTCACCTCCACCCCCAGCAGCAAGAGGGAATAAAACTTACTCATCTGTTGGGAAGCGCTGTTTTCAACTGAAGTGAGAAAGGCTAGACCCCTGGGAGCAGAGAATTCTCTGGTGGATTTTATGGAATTAATGAAAAGGTATTTAAATGGGAGGAAATGGGAGGGGGAGGGAGAAAGAGGCCCTCATTCCAATGACCTTCTGCACTGTACCTTGCCTCCCAGAAAACCCACATACACATTCTTTTAATTGAATTAAATGCACTGCTTTGGTACCCACCTTCCTCTTGAGCAAACTAATGTGAATTCACAAGTAAAAACAGCCTGCTTCCTAACACATCCAGCCTTCTGCAAGACATAAGGTCCTTCCGACTCCTATAATTACCCTCATATTATTGCTACCTACCAATTTAGTGTCCAGATTGAAAAATGTAACAAATGCTTACCAGAAAGTCATTCACCCGTCAACTTCAAGAGTGAGTCTGGGATGAGAAACAATATTCTCTGAAGTTGAGGATTGTAATTTTACCACCTAGCTTTGTCAGTACTTCATCAATTGAAAATCGATAAACTTCAATCAGTGCCCTAGAATCTATGGCTGTAACCTTTGAACGGCAAAAGGGACCCTTTCTCTCCCTGACAGCTGCAGGTCTAGTGCGGTTTTGCCTTTTCCATACAATCAGCCAAGCTCAAACTGTTTCCTGATGGGGGAAAATTGCTCTGCAGCCCCTGGCAAATGATTGGAAATTGTTTTCCAGTTTCTAACAATGGCCACGGGAAGTGAATGCAGCCGGGGACGGGGGAGGGCACTCAGGCTCACAGCATCTCTGCAGACTTTGCTGTTCTTTTCTTCTTGTTCCTGTTTCATGAGTTTTATTTTTCCTGTGTTTGCTGTGGTGACAAGGTTATGTAGGCCACCATCTCCTCCTCCCATGGGGTAGGAGAACCCAAATAGGAACCAGCTTCAACAAAGACTTTGCCAGTAGGGTACCAAAGATCCCACTGCCCCAACCCCTGATATACTAGACTTCACAATCCTATTTAATCTGCTCAAGTTTAAGTGGGTTCTCCTCGTACTAGCTTACTCTGGCCTATTACTCTTAGGACAGTCAGTTATTCCCTGTGTCTGTTCCTATTGCAGACGACCACAATGGGTTCTCATGTCAGTGGAAGCCAGGGAAGCAGAACCAGGAGATACAGGAGTGAAAAAAAATTCATCACTCCACCAGGTAAGGTAGGCAAGGTCTGGTGTTATTTGCAGTACAGTGCCTTCCCAGAACAAAAGAAGCGTAGGGAATTTTTTTTCTTAAGGGAACTTCTGTGCATTCATTGGAAAGGACTTTAGGATGGACGCATTTGTGAGTATGCTGTGTTTAAGGACTACATTCATGAACATGCTTAGCTTAAATGGAATAAAAGATGGCGGACACGATTCTGGACATGCTCACCTAAAAGTTATAGAGCACGTGTGCAAAACATTCCAAATAAATACCTAAATGCTTCTGGATATGTTCAGCTCCCCTACCCCAATTTTTTTTTTTGCTAAATTCTCCCAGGTATCCTCCTATAAAAAGATTTTTCTTACCATTTTTCAGAATAACTTTTCATCGTATTCACGTGCTTTGTGTCATTTCAATAGGAACTGGGGGTGCAGCTAATATGCAGACTCAAATCTCCATTTCAGAGCGGAAGTCTTGGCATCCTTTTCAAAAACAATTACTAATATAATTTATAGTCCTGTTTATGGTAGAAAAGTAAAAAGCCCATGAAAGCACTCAGCACTGTTAGAAATGAATAGTTTATTAAACTGTGGACTGTACTCTAATCCTGGCTTCAGAATGATTAACTAACAAATCCATCATCTAGAGGGAAGCTGGCCTGGCAGAGATTAACTCTTAAACTATTCTTATTAGGGCGCATTGTTTACCTTGAATTTGAGTGAACTTCCAGAATTGTTAGAGGCCATTGTATGTGTGTGTATTTTTAAAATAAAATAGAAACAAGTTGCCTGTTATGCATAGCTGTAGACCTTACTTATTCCCATACTTTTTAACTCATTTTGTTTGCTTTAATAGTTTAAAACACAAAAACTCCAATGAGGATTTCTCAAAGTACTTCATTGACAGGGTGAGCAGGTATCAGTCAGGATGTGACTGATGGTAGGTACCAGGAGCCCATATGGTAACATGAGTTCAAAGAGGCAATTTATTATAAGGCTGTGTGTGTGTGTGTGTGTGTGTGTGTGTGTGTGTGTGTGTGTGTGTGTGTGTAGAACTTGCAAATACCAGTGACAGTATTGGAGATCTGTTATAATGTGTCCATCTACCAACTACAGAAAGCTATGTATAAGGAACCTCCACTTTACTCAATTAAATTAGAGTCCAAAGATTAGGGGACCTCCCATGTCTAGTTCAATGTCCTTTAGTGTCTTCTAGTATCTGCTTAATTTTCACAAAATCACCTGGTGTTTGCATTGCTTCCATGGTCATAAGGGATGTGCTGATGAGATCATCCCCCCCCCCCCCCGTCTGTCTTAACCTGTGTTCTGAGTCTAAAGCAAACCCTCATACAAAGCGTTATCAGAGTGTGACTTGGAATACAAAAGGAAATAGGAGAACCAGGGTCTGAGTAGATGTGTGAGTTGGTCAAGTGCTGTCCTATGAGTTTGAGGACCTGGATCCAAACCCCAGCATGCATGTAAACATATGTGGTTATGCTGTGCATCTGTAATATCAGTACTGGGGAAGGAAGACACAGGCGGATGCCTGGAGCGTGCTAGGTAGCCAACCTAACTGTGTCAGTGAGTCACAGAACCCACACAGAACAAAGTGGACCCTGGCTCAAAGGACACCTGCTTACACCTATTCAGAGAGAGAGAAAGAGAGGGGGGAGGGAGGGAGAGGAAGAAGGGAAAGACTGGGGGAGAGGAAGAGGTAGAGATGGAGAAGGAAGAGAAGACACAGAACAAGGCTTCAGAAGGTTTCGTAAACTACTGTGTTGGGACTGTCTGGAAGGGTACAGCAGTGCAGAATAGTTTAACAAAACTTGCTATCCCTAGAGTTCCAAATCATCATAGTCATCCCATGAGTTTCTGATTATATCCCAGGGCTCTCTAGCTAGCTGGAAGAAGCTAGAGCCTGTACAGGAACAGTAGGGTTGCACATAGGTGCTGTCTCAGTTATGGTTGCTATTGCTGGAATGAAACCATGACGAAAAAAATTTGGCAAGGAAAGGGTTTATTTGTCTCACACTACCACAATGTAGTCCATCATTGAAAGAAGCCAGGAAAGGAACTGAAGCAGGGCAGGAACTGAGAGGTAGGAGCTGATGCAGATGGAGAGTTGCTGCTTATTGGTTTGCTCCTAACTTGTTCAGTCTGTTTTCTTAGAGAAACCAGGGTCACCAGCCCAGGGCCCAGGGATGACCCAACCCACAATGGGGTGGGCTCTGCCCTACCAATCACTAATTAAGAAAATGCCCTATAGACTTGCTTACAGCCCCATCTTACTTAGGCAATTTCTTTATTGAGATTCTTTCCTTTCAGATGACTTTAGCATGTGTCAAGCTGACATCAAATTGTCCAGCACAGGTACAGTGATATCTTTGCTAGGTTCTCTGACTTTGGCAACAGCAATGTCAGTAGCAAAACAGATCTTTAATTTTGGAAACTGGGTTAGCTGTTGCTGGAATCTTGATGGTCTATAAACGATATTATAGATTGGTGACAGCACATAAACTGAGTCTGGGTCATTATCCTTATCTGGGATAATGCTTCTTCCAGAAGCTTCTCCTGAAGAGTAAGGAAGCCTTTTTCCTGGACACCTCATCTGTCTTGCCTAGTTCAGTGTCCTGGTCTTTCTCTGAACCAATGTATGCATCCAGGGAGTAGAAGTGAATTAAATTTTCACTCTGATTATCTATGCCTTTCCAGGGACTTCTGGATATTGAACTGAAGACCATAGCAGCTTTCAGAAGAAGAAAACAAGTTAGGTTAATATGGTAGGTTTGGGTTTTGGTTCTGGTTTTTGAGAAAGGATCTCACTGCATATCCCTGGTTGTCTTGGAACTCATTCTGGCCTCAGATTCAGAGATCCACCTGCTTCTGCCTCATAATCACTTGCATTAAAGGTGTGTGTCACCATGCTCAGCTGCTGTGATAGTTTAATCCTGGCACCTGGGAGACTGAGGGAGGAATAGTGCAGTGAATTTGAGACCAGACTAGGTTACACTTGGAAACGGGGTGCAGAAAAGATAAAACTCTGTATCCCCATGTATTTCTCACACTGTAAAGATAGGCTTTCTTTCATACCCAGGGTACAAACTGCCTGTGGTCTGGAATAACATGGTAATTTAATTGTTAAAGATCTAGCATTATTTGTAATAGCCAGAACCTGGAAGCAACCTAGATGCCCCTCAACTGAACAGTGGATAGAGAAAATGTGGTACATTTACACAATGAGTATTACTCAGCAGAAAAAAACAATGGAATCTTGAAATTCGCAGGTAAATGGATAGCACTGGAAGAAACCATCCTGAGTGAGGTAACCCAGTCGCAAAAAGACAAACATGGTATGTACTCACTTATATATGGATTTTAAACATGGATCAGGAGAGTGCCAGTTTGCACTTCCACTGACAGAGAGTCTGGGAAACAGGAAAGAACCTAAAAGATATACATGGTATCCAAGAGAAGAGAAATGAGGCAAGATCCTCTGAACAGATGGGGAACACTGCGAGGGGTGGGGGGAGGGGGACCTGGGAAATAGAGAGGGGGAGAAGTGGAAGAGAGAGTAGGATGTGGAGGAACAGGAAGGTCGACTGGGGGGTAGGATAGGGGGAAGAGGGAATCATAGGTTAGAAGACAGATCAGGCACCATTGTGACCTCTAGTGATCTAAAGGGATGACACCAATCGGCAAGCTAAGCAATAGTGTAGAGACCACCTCGAATGTCCATTCCTGATAGTGAACTTGATGTCTATAACCATCCTGGAGCCTTCATCCAGTGACTGATGGAAGCAGAGGGAAACACCCACAGTTAAATACTGAACAGAACCCAAGGAGCCCAGCGACAGAGAGACAGGAGCGAAGAGCAAATTGGCAAAGAATGGGCTGGCAAAACCAGCAGAGACAGCTGATCTGAACAGGGGAGAGCTCTTGGACCCCAGACCGACAGCTGGGAGGCCAGCATGGGACTGATGCAGACCCCCCTGAATGTGAGAGTCAATGAGGAGGCCTGGGCTACCTATGGGGTCCTGAGCAGTGGATCAGTGTTTATCCCTCGAATACTAACAGACATCGTGTGTCTATAACACAAAGAGGGTTGCTCTCTCTGCCTGGACTCTTAGGGAAGTGCCTGGACCCTACCCTGAATGAAATGATAGACTCTAGGTATCTCCTATGCAGAAGGAATTGGCAATAGGGTGGGAGGATGGGGGATGGTAGGGGGAGTGTGGGAGGAGGGGAGGGAGAGGGAACTGGGATTGACATGTAAAACAAGCTATTTAAAATTAAAATAAAAAAAAACTCAAAAAAAAATCTAGCCATACTCCAGGAGACCAAATATCCCCTTTGTACCTTACTCACTCAACTCAATCCGTGTCTCTTCCTAGACCAACCCAAAATGCAGCCAGAGTGTCACATAGAATGCCCTGGTAGAAGCTCATTCAAAAGAGCCACATGGTTGGGAAGAGGGTGATTATAAACAATACAACATACCTTTAGAGGGTCCTTTTTATAAGTTTTAAAAAATAGTCAATCAACCTTGCATTGCCTGCAACACAACCTAAACATCTCTGACTTAGCTTAGCCTTCCCTAGTACTGACCACATATGATCAGGACCATTAGCTTTCAGGATAGAATTGTCCCTCTAGGTTGCTATTACATTTTCTATTTTTATTTTATGGATAGTGGCAAACACCCACTTATATCTGAAGATAACTAACTTCAAATTCAGGCTACACATGTCTCCCTATTTCTTGAAACACAAGAAAAACCACTCTTAGTCTGAATGGTGAATGCATTGTTGAAATCTAGACATGATGTCTTAGAAATGCAGACAATGGCTTTAGAGGCCAAGATAGCAAGTGAGTTCATTAGCACAGAAGATACACAACCAGTGTTGACCAAACACATTCTGAACTCTGTCTTCTTCATTTTGGAATAGCAGTTGCTTAGGCTACCATAAAAAGGATGACCGTTATGGCTGTTCTTTAAAGATTCTAAGTGGAAGTCAAAACTAGACTTGAGGGCAAATCTAAGAACAGTGTTCTTCAGTATGCTAGTGGATAGTACTATAGTCTGTTTTGTTTCACTGGACCAGAATACCACAGACTGGAAAATTTATAAAGAATATTGTTTCTGTGGAAGGTAGCAAATTGAAAGATCAGGGCCTTCTTATTGTATCATCCTATGATGAAAAGTGGATATAGTCAAGACAGCACGAGGCAGGGGCAGGGGCAGGAAGGAATCAAGTCTCAGTTATCCTTTTATAAGTCACCCCCTTCCATAGTAACATCATTAATTCATTCCCAAAGACAGATCTTCCGCCTACTTCCGTCATAACGTCATTGATCCATTCATGAAGACAGAGATTCCATGACTTAATCACAGTTTAGAGTTTCTAACCCCCATGCTGCTGTCAAGGCAATCATGAACTTTGGAGGATTCATTCTGACAAGTATAGGTAAACTGTACTCTATTTATACAATAAATAGAAGTAAGCTATAAAGATATTAAAACAAAAAAAATATAATTGTATTCTGCCTAATGTGAAGCCTCTCTGAAAATACCACGTTGTATACTTCCATCATTGCTTTTCTAGAAAAGTACATCATTTCTAGGGATTTGAGGGAAAAGAGAGATGAATGAGCAGAATACATAATTTTTAAGATAACTAAATTATTCAGTATCATGTAATGATGACATTATATATTTGTCAAGACCTATAGATCTATACATCACAAAAGGTGGACCCAAATACAAACTACAAACTTTAATGACTAGTTTTTCTATATTGGTTCATCAATTTTTTACAAGCATGTCATGCACTAATGTAAGACATAAATAATAAGGGAAATTTAGACTAAATGTCATACAGGAATTTTCTACTTTCTGCTTCAAATTTGTCTGTTGCTGGAACCCTTCAGCCCCAAATGTGCACACAGAGACATGTTAGTTATTAAACTGCTGTCCAATGGCTTACGCTTCTTACTGACTAGCTCTCTCTTAATTGTTAACCCATAACTACTAATCTATGTGTTTCTACATGACTTTATCTTCCTGGTCTCTACATAGTGTCTCTCGGTGGCCTCTCTCTGCCTCTCTCCCCAGAATTCTCCTGGTCTCCTAGCCCCACCTATCTTCCTGCCTCTACTAGCCAATTAGTGTTTTATTTATCAACCAAAAAGAGAAAATATGTACAGGAGGACATCCCCCATCATGTGTCTATAAGCAGTAAACTTAGAAAACCTGAAGCCTACTACCAAAAAGGAAGGAAGACAGGACAAGGAAAGGAGAAAGAAGAGGACTGAGAGCAGCTTTTCCCTGCCAGGCATTATTCTCCATCACATTTGCCTTTGTCTCTGGCCTAAAGCATTGGGGTCAGTGAGACCAGGCACCTCCCCTGAAACCATGGCCCAAAGTAAGTATACAAGTTTTTCCTCTTTCAATTTGTTTTTTTTCCTCAGGCATTTTGTCACAGCAAGGAAAAAAATAGACTAACACAGCTCCCACATCCTTTCCCCATCTCCTATGGCTTGTGAGAGTTGGCTACCAACAACGCACTCCATCCCCTTGGCTGCTGCTGGGTTTTTGGAGATGATGTGTGGTGCAAAGCCCATTAGACTGTGGAATGTCATCTCTTGATTATAGGTGGACTCAAAATTTCAGGGATGAAAACGTGGTCTAGGTAAGAACTGTGCTACCCTTTCAGGAAGTAGACTGTGCTACCCTTTCAAGACCATACTGTGTTTCCCCTTGGTGTTTTGCCCAGTCTGGTGTAATAGTAAAGAGAATGTATTACTCCGGGTCTGCAGAATATAAGCTCCTTGGGGATGACAATTCCAACCACATATTCAGCCCTCAAAAAATTTCCATGGTAGCCATGCAGTCTATGGTGAAGATAGAGGAGGACGTTACTCAGCTATTTTTTTCTTTTTGCCAGTCCAGCCACTTAGAGAAGAGCGTTTTCAATCTTCAACTTCTTTTTTTTTTCTTTTTTTGGTTTTTCGAGACAGGGTTTCTCTGTACTGTTTTGGAGGCTGTCCTGGAACTAGCTCTTGTAGACCAGGCTGGCCTCGAACTCACAGAGATCCGCCTGCCTCTGCCTCCCAAGTGCTGGGATTAAAGGCGTGCGCCACCAACGCCCAATCTTCACCTTCTTATAGATGTCAAAGGGATGAAACTGGGGATTTCTCTCCATCCCTCCATACTACTACTCAAATTTGAGCTCAAGTTAGAGGTCAGAAGTCAAAGCTTACCTTTGTTTGTCGTGGTTATCCCCACCCCCAGCCCCACCCCCCAATCTTCAGTCACTGCTGCTGGCAACAGGCAGGTCACTTGAAAGAATGGCACATTAAACAGCTTCGGTACAATGTTATCTGTGGGCTTATTGTTTCACTTTCTTGCAAATGACTGGGAGTGCTACACAGCATATACTGTCTCTTTCTGGTCTTCCTGAAAGACAGGGAGCCAAAATTGGGAAACCTTGCTCACCTGAACAAAACCAAGACCAAGACCTTCTTTTCACTATAACCTCCAGAAAATGTGATAGCATCAGTAGCCAGCTCTGTGCCCCACCCCTCCCTCCCTCTCTTGACAATGCTGGCTAAGCACTGGGAATGAATGAGAAAGCATCTGATAAACCGAATGAGGATTAGGAAGACAACTGAGAAAATGAGAGTAATGCCCTACAAATTAAAAGCAATTCAAATGGAAAAGGGAGTGAAATCTTCACTTTTTAGAACAGAGAGGCAACCTTCCTTGGCAACATCCCCCTTTCCATTCTTACTTCCAGGCTGCATCCTTTTACCTTTTCTTGCTCCCTTCTTCACATTTTCTGAACAAGAGTTCATACCACTTTAAACACCCATCTGTAGGCGTGTCGTTTAAATAAAGACATGATTTCTAAGTATCTATGCTGACTCAGTAAGTCCAAATTTTATCGCATGTGTTCTTGCACGGAGCCGGCTGGCTGTCCAAAGCACCTGGTAGGAAGTCAGACATACAATGGAATGTCAGGCAAGTGTCTCATGCCAAATTATTTGAATGAGCAAGCTGGGTGGCAGGACAGGGGGAGGAGGTGACATAGGAGAGCCTTTTTTTGTCTGCCCCAGGAGAATGGGACATAGTGTCAGCACTCAGGCCACTCCAGCTCCTGGAACCTCACTTGCTCCTTCAGGAGCTATGAGATTAGGTTCACACAAGATGCTAGGTGGTGGCTTAGCTTGGTGATGACTAAGCCTCACCTTTCTCACAAATCACCCCAGAGATTGTTAAAATGCAAATTTGGGCTCAGTGGGTCAGGTGAGACTGAGAATCCTGCATCTCAAATAGATGCTACTGTTCTGTGTTTGTTTTTGAATCACAAGAACATACCATTTTGCATCTGCCATTAGCAGGAAAGAGAACAGAAAGATATGATTCCCCCTCCGAGAGCAAAGGAAAACTACTATGGAAGGGCCAGCCTCTGCGGTGCTCAGGGTGAGGCCACTGCCAGCATTTGGTCCAAGTACCTGCTTCGGAGGCTCTTAGCTACTCCACTAAGAAAGGGATCAGGTAAAACTGAGTTCTCCCCTTTCTAACACCACAGAGAAGAGCAGATGACAAGAAAGACTAAGAGCTCAAGGCACATGACAGGAAACCCTCACACCTGCCTAAAATAGAGGTATGCTGATGCAAATCAGCCACCACTGCTGTTCCCTGGGTGGAAGAACCAACTGGAAACTGCTCTGGTGACTCATCCATCACTGCAGTTGCCAAGAGCTCTCTCCAGTCACTGCGTGGTGGAGAAAAATCTTCCCAAAAGCTTTTCTTCAAAGAACCTCTGGATTCAAGGCAGGATCTAGCTGAAATCCATTCCCCAAGGCTAGGTGACACAAGGAATTGTACTGCACTCCTTGAACAAGAAACCAAGCCCTGGTGTTCATGGGCCCTTTCTCCTCCCAGTGCTATACCAGATTCAAAGGTTTTCCATAGCCAGGTAGAGACCCCGCTCTGTGAGACCCTATTTACTCAAGCAACTAAGAAGTAATGCTCTGAAATCTATATACTCCAAGCACAATAAGCCCAGCCCTGTGTGCTGGGAGAGGGAATGTGCTCTCTGTTAGAAGCAAATACCTTGAAGTTTTTTCTTAGCTGAGGGTCTCTCTCCTCTCTCTGGCACAGTTGAGCTCTCTCTCTCTCTCTCTCTCTCTCTCTCTCTCTCTCTCTCTCTCTCTCTGTGTGTGTGTGTGTGTGTGTGTGTGTGTGTGTGTGTGTGTGTTTCTCTCTCTCCTGCTTATTTTTCTTTCTCCTCTCTCTTGCCTTCTCCCCTCTGAACCATTCATTCTAGCTCGCACAGCTTCCAAGATCTTCCAAGGTTCAACTCCTGCTGACTGCAAAAAAATGAGTAGATGAATAGGGATGGCTTTTCAGGTTGTCATATCTTGTGAAATATTTACTGTATATGGAAGTGTTCCCAAATACCAAGATCCTGGCTGAAATTTACAATAGCAAAAAACATTTCTTTGGGAGGTTGAAGGGTGTAGTATATGAGAAAATTATCAGTGATGGCTGGCACCAATCTTGGAACCTTTCCTATGGGTGTGACATCATGATAGGAGTTAATAAGAAATAACAAAACTATGCCTCAAGACTTTATCATCTGTTATAGAATAGGACCTGTGCATTCGGCTTATTAGACAATGGACTTTTCCATAATAGGAACTGTGTGGATGGAAGAGTTTCCTTCAGTTGTTTGAGGGAATTGTAAATGAGACTATGGATTACACTAACAGGATAGAAGGCATGTTAATATATATTATGTGTATATAGTTGTCATGGGAAAGAAAAGTGAAGACCTCAAAGCCCAATGGGATCTAGAAGCTCAAATATCATCTTAATAGAGGAGAAGGCAGGAAGGATGGAGACAAATTAGCAGTAAATAAGTGGTTGGAGGGGGAAATGAATGGACCTTTAGAATTAGTAGGTGATGCTATAGTCTGCCTGGACATAATATTATACTCCAGACTTGCCCCTTATTGCGTGAGTTCACCTTCTGATGAGATTCCCAGGATGGGTTCAAGCCCATCCAGTTCCATTCTGATGATCTGTCTCCTCCAAGCAGATAAAGGAAACTCTTTTCCTGTATTTGCTGCTGCTCCCCACATGCCCTCAATCTAAATCCATCAGTATATACCTTGTGACCACTTCCAGAACAAACATGATGGCGTACTAAAAGTTTATGGAACACTTTCATATAATTATGCTATTTTATTACTTTCAACCACCTGTGGTTGAAATGTGCATTGTTTGTAGATAAGAATAAACCTCAGAAATGAAAAAAATCTAGAAATGAAATTGGGATTATGGCATTGAGGTTCTATACTCATGTGCCCAGAGCCACTTCATCCCTCTGGAGCTAAGGAAAGGGGGGGTGGTCCCTCTGTTCAGTGCCTTATGTTGAGAGTCTTAAGTGTTTGCTTCTGGTATATATTCCATTCTCTTCCATGGTCCCTTATGTTCAAAGAGGGGGATCTCTCTAATGCAAAGCATATGACTTTTATGCAAATCCACACCATACACCCAAAACAAACAAGTCAACAAACAACACGCACAAGCCCTGAATAACCCTCACCACCAAGTACTTTATTTTCTTTTTAAAGGTTTATTTTTAAATTATGTTGGGGGGATGGAGTATGAGCACATAGATGCGTTAGGTCCCCCAGAAGCTGGAGTTGCTGAAAGTGGGTGCTGGGAACCGAAGTCAGGGCCTCTGGAAGAGCAGGAGGTGCCCATAAGTACTGAGTCATCTCCATAGCCCCTAAGGACTTCATTTAGCCAACCTCACTTGTCAGCTTTAAAGGTAAATAATGAGATTCTTGGTATGCCTGGAGTGACCACATCAGGATCATGTTATACTTTGCATTGAATCATCTGCCAGTCACAATTTTGTCAAAAAATCTATGTTTCTTAAGACAGTTTAGTGGTGATTACTGTGTCATGTTCACAGATCCACACTATCCATGAGTATTCTAAATCTGAGAACACGTGTTCTCTTTCCATGAAGGTCTTAGGGGAAAGCTTCAGTCGATAATGTAGATCAGAATAACACAGAACCCATTAAGGGAACGCTTGAAAAGCTATACTCCTTGTCAGAAAAATGTCACCAGGATTCTCTTTTGTGGAGAATTAAGCTTGTAGAACTAGGATTGTACTCTGCTGTTAGGACTTTAGTGCCTGGGTCTGGCCTTTGGATAGTAGATGGGGCTCACATAGACCAACATACCATTTCACTTGGCTGCTGTTCCTTTCTGTCTTGCCCAGCCTTGGCCGGTTAATCACATCTATCTCTGGACCTCAAGATGATCAGGAATTAGGGATTGGCTATTGTCCAAAAGATGCTAGTTCTCTGTATTTTAAAGGAGCTCAAGGTGGATGTAATTGATTGGCTCCAACACTGCCATCTGAGACAGGAATTTGTTAGCAAAGATCATACAAGCAGTGGTGAGAACCATTCCTGGGGGAATGGCTTGCATCTCAATCATGTCCACTCTGGTCACATTGTGACAAGAAATCAAGAAAAGCATTTCTGGGTGACACTGGAACCATTCTACATGGAGTATGAAGCTTTGAGTCCAGTTCAGAGCCATAGTGTTTAGCTTGGGACACTCCAGAAATTCTCCAGTCAAAGGTGAAAAATGTATGCATAGCCGTTTCCACCCAACTATTCATTCCATCTACCATCTTCTAATGGCAACATTTAGTGTTTACTCTATTTGTCAGCCAGTGTGTTGACTCTTTTTACATAGGTCAGATAATGCTCCAAATAACTCTTTGAGGTTATCCTCCATTAGCAATGATGAGTGAGGTCAGTAAAGTTAAGTAACTCATTTAGATATAGAATGAATATGCCCACCCAACTTTATTCCGGCATCCATCCTCTTCCCAACCTGCTATGTTCTTTCTTATCTAAACCCCACAGGTCTGAAGTTGAGGAGCTGGGTGACTCGACAAGACTTCTTACCTGGAGGCACTCTTCCCCAGCACTATTTCCAGCCTCTATCCAGCTGGCATCTTTGCCTTGTTGGACATTTGTTCAAAGGACTAAAATAAAGATTAAGCAGGAAGTGTGGTGGGAGGATAGCAGGCAGAGGGCCTATTAATGGAGTCAAATGTGTCCCTTTCTGCCACGGGATCTGCCCTTTGCCCTGCACTCTCTCCTGACCTCAGTGGAAGATAGGTGACTCCTTGTCAGAGCTGGGAAGGACAAGGGTCAGTGGAAACACAAGCTCAGGCTATCTCATTGATATGTTGATTTTGGCAGGATCTGATAATGTCATTCTGTGTGTGACATTTATCTCTTTATCCATGCCTTTTTCTTTTTTTCTCTTTTATTTTCTTTTTTTCATTTTTCCTTTAGAGGCAGAGTGAAATGTAAACTCAGCACTTAATACACGATTAATTAAGGTACAAAATTTGGGGGATAAGCCCACGGGATAGGTTTCTCTCTCTCTCTCTCTCTCTCTCTCTCTCTCTCTCTCTCTCTCTCTCTCTCTCTCTCTCTCTCTCTCTCTCTCTCTCTCTCTCTCTAGAAATCAGTAAGCTTACAACCAGATCAATGTAATTCCTAGCATTTTTATTTAATATTTTGTTGCTACCAAATTCAAGCCTCTAAACAGACTTTGAATTTGCTGTTCTGGTTTCTTGTCTTCTTTCTGTCACCTACTTAAGCAAGTTTTTCAATATTTATTTGTGCACAATGCTATGTGATTCAAAGAGAGAGATGATTAGAAATAATGTGTGTGAAGATTAGAAACAATGTATATGGAGATGGCTTTCAACATATGATGGCCGATATTAAAACTCTGGGACTCATTTCCAAGACTGAGGAATCTCTGAACTATGTGAAGGGCCTAGACTTCTGGTCCTTATGGCTTCAAAACTAGAGCAGAATGCATATACATCTAGGCTTATTCCTGTGAGCACACAAATTACGAGGACATAGCAATTTTGTGTCTGTTAACCCATTTGATCCTTATAACATCCCCAAGGCATAAGACAGGCATTATTTTCTCTACTTAAAAATTATGGTTTTAAACATTCCCCAATTCAGGTGGTTTTCTTTTATAATTTATAAAGTGGAGCAAACTCCAGCCTTCTGAAGCTAAACTCAAGAGCTCATAATATCCAATGATGCTAGAATTTTCCATTCATTTTCATACTGCCCTATGAAAATGCATATTGAGGGATTGGGGATATAGGATAGCACAGCATCTCACCTGCTTAACTTGCCCAAGGCCCTGGGTTCAATCCCCAGCAGAAGAAAATAAAAAAGTATATATTCAATTATTAGAATTGAATTTAATCTTTCATCAAATTTAGGAGCATATAAGCTATGTATGAGAGAAGGAAAGAGAGTTTAATTGGATGATAAATAAAATCTGCAAACTGGGTAGGACCTTTTGAGAAGGATGCTTTAGTATATAACAAATAAGATGTGCAAAGACATCAAGAAAAGGCCCAGACTCCACTAGATGATAAGTGCATACCAGGCACGTATTTTTAAATGTTCTGCAGATGGTAGACCTCCTTGACTTCAGGGATTGGCTTAACAAATGAGCTCTTCCCAAGTCTGATAACTGGGTGTCATGAAGCCTCATACCCACAAACCAGAAACTGTGGGTACTCGGCATGGGTGGCAGAGTGTGTCATCCGTTACCTGCTTCAGCTGTCCTAAGGCAGAGTTGTTCCTAGAAGGGGTGCTGAGAATCTGTTGGCCTCTGAGAGGAGGCTGAGTCCCTCTGTAAGGCGCTGCCAGCAAGGGTGCTAATGTGATCCAAATGCTGGAGTGGCTTGTCTGCTGCAGTTGCCTTGGATGCTGATAGCTAGTAGAAATGCAGCCACTGAAGTTCAAGCTTAATGTGAGCACATGTTCGCCTAAGAACAAGACTGGGGCCATTAGCTCCCAGCAGGAAGCCTATGAGTCTCTGCAAAATGATCACAGTGCCTCCCTTACGATGCTGATCGGAGCTGCAGTGAATTCTGAGGCCCATTCCCAGCTGTGGAAGCCTCATTCCGTGGGCCCAATTTGTATTCCACCTTCACACTGGGACCGACTCCTCAAAGTGGGAGGGGCATCCATTTGAGTCCAAGAAGGAAAGCTTTTCCTGATAATGTTTCTTCTTGGCAGATAAGGTGATTGAAGAGATTAAAAACCTTCAGCTTCCGCTGTGTGTGTGCAAGCTTCTAAGTTACCCATAAAGGAACACTGTTTCATTACCATCTCCTGTGTGGCTACACTATAGGGCACACCCAGGGTCAACTCATTAGCAAAATTACCTTTCTCAAGTCCAGGCTACGTCTATGCTGCTCATTAACTAGGTCTGTGGGTTTGGCCCTGACTTCTTGGCTTACAGAGTTCCAGTTCTTTCAGTGCCCCACCCAACTTGCCCTGCTGAGAAAATACCCAGTTGTTTGTTTTTGTTTGGCTTTCATTCACTGTGTTCTAATTCAATATCTCTATTTAAAGTAATAAGGGCAGTTAGATAATGGACCACCTTGACCCAGGAAGGACACAGTGGGCCAAAGAAACACCGAGTTTTCTAGAACCTCTTTGTTCTTGGCCGACTTATCCATCGCAGCAACCATGGCATCTGATGCCCTTATGTGTTCAGTGGCCCTTTCATCTCCAGAGGGCAGCCTAGAACTTCTACAGCCCATTATTCTTCCTAAAGGGCTTGGTCCTATCTAAATCCTCTTTCCTAGGGTGTGTGAATCTCAAATGCTAGTTTCTTATTGTTGCTATGATAAAGTCAATAGCTGAAAACAACACAAATTTACCAGTTTATACTTTCAGAATGAGAAGTATCCCTGGGATAATATCAAGGAGCCACTGTGGTTTGGAACCTTCTAGAAACTCTAAGGAAAAAAACTTCTCCTATCCTTTCCTGTTTCATGCTCTTGCTCTCAGCCTCTAGTCCCCATCTTCAAAGCTAGCAAGCCCAGACTGAGCCTGTTTCACTGCCATGTCTCTGACTCTTCTGTACCACTTCCAAGAACCACAAGATTATCTGGAAGCCTTCCTAACTTTAGCTCAAAATCTGCAAACGGAGCCTTCATTGTCACCTGTCACATTAATTCTTCTTTATTGTGCATGTAACGTGTAATCACTGTTTCTGGTATTAGAATGTTGATGCCATTAGGGAGCCATTACTTTGTTTCCTGTATACATTTCCAGGTTTCCATGAGGAAGAGTTTGCTCAGGACACTTGCTGAAGCAGGCCTGGTCCCAAGCTATATATAGGCAAACTTGTCCATTGAACTGTCTCCTGGTCATTGATGAATGCTCATGTTTGGCCTGTCTTGGCAGTCTTTCCAGGCATACTGTCTGAGTTGGGTTTCAGGTATGCCAATGTCCTTTCCCTTTCAGACGACATATGCTGTGTCTCATCAGGAATCATCCATTCAGTCAATTCTACTTTGGATATAAATTTCACTCTGAGAAAAACATGGATGAACAGTTGGTTCTGAGGCTTTAAACTTCTGATTGCTTAGCATGCTCCAGTCAAAAATATCAATCTTAGGCTTGGTCTTGGGGTTGTTAGTGTCTCTAGAGTGTATAAGTTGAGCTCCATTGACAAGGATGGTATAGAACCTAGGGCCGAAAACTAAAACATTGATGTCTTTCTTTGGCCACTGTGCTGACCTAAAGTAGACATATGACCTCAGCCAGTTTAGCAGAGACAGTGATTCTCATCAAACGTTCTAACACATGTCTACATTACTGGTCAAGTTACAGTTAGGAAGGGTCATGTGGTTAACTCTTGCCAGTATAACATGAGGCAGGTGGGGTGGGAGAGAATGTCTGTGCAAGTACAAATGCACTATTGGTCAGTTCTAACACCAGCCTAATTCCTATGCTGTAGCAGTAAAGACAAGGTTCTGCCATAGGTGACATGACTACAAAATGGTAGGGTGTCTGCCATTCTAGGCCACAGTCAGCCAATGGCATCCACTGGTCATTTACTATGTGCAAGAATTACACTGGAGTGTTGAGTCTTTAACAGCATTAACCAACTGATGCTAATGTGTTATCCCCTAAAGGAGTCTCCCTGGGATTTCCCAGAGATCTCTGGAAAGCTCTCTCTTTTTGATACTGCATATCGTGAAGTTAATTTCAAGGTTGGAAATTCAACTGTCATTTTTCCACGAACAGGGCAAGGCCATACAGACATGAAGCCTTTCAGAGATATTGCCAAGAAATAACGATGAAACATCCTACTGGCCACATTGAAGTCCTTGGATGTATCAAGACACAAAGGTTGCTTGACCCTTCCATTCTCTTGATGTTGGGAGGACATTTCTGGCTTTGCTAAGCTAATTTGAAGGGTGTTCTGTCCTCTGGAATAGTGAAGGTCTTCATGCTCATGACTCTCCTTCTGATTGATTCATGTGACAGTCTAGAAGTATCTCTTTTCTAAGAAACCCTTTCTCATAGATAGCAAGATCCTTTATGTCAGAGCTCTCAATCCAACTGGTTGCCCTGAGAGATGGTAAGTCCTCCATATTCTATCTGCAGTTTCCCCCACTGAAGTATAATTTCACTTCCCTTTCCCATCTCCCAGGAAGCAAGGGTTTATTAATGGCCCTCTTGGATTGTAACCACCAAGTTACTAAAAGACAAAAATTCACAAATTAAACAATGACAGTGAATAGTGATAGACATTCTGACTTGCAGAAATAAATAATATAGAGAGATGACCCTGCCTTCATCTTACTATAAAACTCTTTCTAGGCATTTACTTGTATTCTTGCATTCCCCTAAAAATGAGTTCTGGCCTCTGAGAAGAAAAAGGTTTTGTGTGTTTCCCCCATGCAAATATGATGACTGTGTACAAACTCATCCACAGTCTCTCATTTGTTCCTTGTGGGAGCCTGAGAGGGGGCCCATAGAAGGCCACTTCTTGGAAAGAGGTTAGTGTCTGTGGCCATGGAATTATACCAACATACAGGTCCACTGACGGTCAAACCACTAACACCTACCTCAGTTCCATGCTTCAACCAATGGTGCCAAATTCTGACCAGCACCCATGTATGGCTAAACCACATTTAGATCTGACCTGAGCTGACCCTTTGATCCCTAAAAATCCTCACACATGATTGCCCAGAGGTCCCTGAACGGACCAAATTTAACCTCCAAATTTAGAAACCATCACTGGTCTGCAGGACGACACCTTAGAATTTTTTCAACTTTGACCATAACTGTGAGTTGGCTGGTAAACCGAGTCTCTCCTCAAGAGTCCTTATGGATACTAGCTTGGGAATTCAGCAAGCTCTGTAGGAAAGACTTCAGTGAATGAATAATGACTTAAATGATAGGAACTTTTCAATGTGAATGTGTATTAGTAGCTGGAGGTCTTTCGTCAATTTCCTTACTCAACAGAGCAAAGCTGAAGTATGTTCCAAAAGGATTGGTTATCCCCGTCAAGTGTTACGAACTAGGGGTTGTGTTTACATAGTACCTGTTAAGATGCTATTGAGAGAGAACTTCCTTAAATATTTTTTCTCCCTCTGCCCCTCCTTTCCTTTTTCTTTGGTGGGAGAGGGGTAGAGGAGGGTGGGTTCCTCTAAGTAGCCTATGATGGTCTAGTATTTAACATTCTTGACCCAGACTCCTAAGTGCTGGATTATAGTATGTATCATCATACTGGCTTCCGATCTTCATTGTTGTTCTTGATGAATACAAAGTTAATTATCACACTTAGTTAGTAAATTATGATAAGCCCTGTGAACATCTACATAGAGAACTCTAGAATTTTACATGAAGGAACTATGTAGCCTATATATTCAATTATTTTCCTGCATTGCCTGTTAGTCAGCGTCTTCACCCATGCTAAGAAACGATCTGCTCCAAATGCCACCAAGGCCCCAGCTCCTGGTATATCACCTTGGCTACTCTGATATCCGTTGCAGGTCAAGTCAGAATCATTTAAAACTGATGCTGTCTCATAGCAGTTGCTGGGTACCTTGTATTCATCTGCCCAAACTTGGGAAAAGTCCACATGAACTGCTTGTTTTTCCTTTTGTAACTTCCTGCTCCCTCTCCCCTCAGTGACCTGCAAACACCTCTCAAACAATGGCTTTTATCTTTGAGCTCTAGCATCCAGCTTTGGGAGAATTCAAACTGAAGGAGTTTATTTTTTTGTAATGGGGAAGAATGTTGGCCTGAAGTACATTGTATGACACCAGCTCTGTGATCCTGGGCAAAGTTCTTAACCATCTTTGTCTCTTAGCTTTTTCATGTGTAAAGCAGAGAGAGTGAACTCAGGTACAGCTTAGAGTTAGTATAGCAGTCATAGCATAGGAGTTCTTCCTATGGTGAGGTAGAACCTGTCACCTTGTGTTTCATCTTTGGGAGGAAAAATGACCAAGAGCTTCAGACCACAGAAAGGTTAGGTTATGGACCAGACAGATAAGAAATCAAGTCAGTGTTTCCTGGGGATTCATGAGTCAGCTGCTAAGTTACTTCTCCAGGCCTGCTTTCAACAACTCTCTTAGTGCTTGATTTCAAAGAACGGGAGTAAAACAGATTGTCTTAATAATTCCTGTAATGAATGGCAGTTAATTGTTATAGAAATGCTAATAAAATGGTATCTAGTACAATACTCTATATTTCCACTCTTTTCTGACAACCTGTGTTTACTATTCTAAAGGCATTGTTGACGGCAGCTGTCTCCCTTTGATGTAGAGTCCAACACCACATTTCCATTTATTTGTGAGTATGTAAAGTAAGTTTCAAGGAAGTGATTAAAAACAGTGGCTGAGAGCCCCAGTGGGTATTTGCTGGGACGAGTAGGTGGCTGACTGTGTGTGACAAGGATTAGAGGGAAAGGGTACTATTAAACTTCCAGGCTTCCCCTAGCCCTTCCCTATTCACTCCTACCCTCCTGAACACCGATTCAGCATTCCTTTTGAAAGATGTCTAGGATGGTACAACCACGGTACCAGCAATACTAGGACGCTTAATACACCAAGAGAATACTAGATCCTTCCCCAGGCCTCTGAAGTCTTCTTTTACCCACATCTCCTTGTGTTTCTAATGTGCACTGTGATTTGAGGAGCTCCAAGGAAGGAAGATCTCTTGCTTGCTGGTCCCTCCTTATAGGGGAGGGAGCACACATAGTCCCATGCCACACTCCAGAGTGGCTGAAGGTGGAAAAGGAGAGCAGCCTCTCCTCCACTGCTTTTCCATGAGGCAAATGAAGAAAGAAAACAATTGAGGGACAATGTGACAGGGAAGAAGGAAAAGAAGAGACCAGCAACCAATCGGCACTTTCAGGTGAGGGGTATACAATATGGCTGAAACTTCTTTTCTATTCCTTTCTCCTGGTTAGTTTTAATGGCCAACCTGACACACCCTACAGTCATTTAGGTAGAAGGAAACTTAACTGACAAATTGCGTCCCCAATCAGATTGGCCTGTACTCGTGTCTATGAGAGAACATCTTGATTATGATTGATGTGGGAGAGCCCATCCCACTGTAAGTAGCACCATCCCTAGGCTCAAGATGTATAAAAAACTAGCAGAGTGTAAGCCAGTGGGAGATTCAGTAAACAGTGTTCCTCCATGGTTGCTGTTTCAATCTCTGCTTGAGTTCTTGTCCTAGCTTCCCTTTATGATAGGCTGTGACTTGGAAATGTAAGTGATATAAACTCTTTCCTCCCCAAATTACCTTAGGTCAAAGTGTTTTTTCAGAACTGCAGAAAAAGCAAACTAGGGCATCCTCTTTTTCAGTTTTCTCAAGAAGCCCTCAATAAAAATCTCTGCTTGATGCATGTTTAATTTTGAAAACAAAAACATAGCTACAAACGATAACATTGCCAACATTATGTTAACCCCCCATACAGTTTGTAACTTTTAACTTTCTTGCCTTGTTTTAGTGGGATTACAAAAAAGAAACACATTACCAATGATACTAAAGATTCTTGCCTTCTCCTCCTTGACCCACTTCTTTTCTGAGATGCAACCACTATCCAAACATTGCCATCCCATCTACCTACACAGTTTTACCATACCCATACTCCTAAATGATATAAAACAGTCTCGTGATAATTCCTTTTCATTTTTTATGTTCATTGATTGGTGTAAAAAGAAGACTTTTCCTTCCAGCGGCTTGGTTTTTCCCCCTGCCAGTCGCCTGGCACGTTGTAGTCCCCAAATAACACACAAGACGTTGTATTAATTATGAAGCTGTTGGCCTTGCTTGTTTCTTACTGGCTAGCTCTGACTTAAGTATTTATCCCATATTTGTCAATCTAAGTATTTTTCATACTGGAGCAAATTTCCAGACATCTTATTTCTCTGGCAGGCTACATTGTGACTCCCTGTGTTTCTCCTACCCACAGAGTCCTCCTCATCTCCTAGTCCCACCTATCTTGCTTCCCTATTGGCCAACAGTGCTTTATTGACATATACACAGGACTTCCCCAACATCTCTTTTCTGTCTAAACAAAAAGAAAGGCTTTAACTTTAACATAGTCAAATTATATATAACAGAACAGCTATCAAGCAAGAACACAGTTACAATATTTTGTCCATCAATATTTAGAAAGATTTAAAGAAAATATCATCCATCCCATCCTTGTGAGTCCAAAGTCCTATATGTAGCTTATCTTTTATCATAACTAAGGAAAACTATAATTATAACTGGATCTCAGCAATCTCAGCATAGACTGAGACAGTGTGCTGGAATCACACTTATTCCCGCCATCTTGGAAAAACTGCAGTTTAAACAGCCACGGTTTTAACAAATAAGACACGTGGCCAGAAAAACATAAAGATTTACAGTAAAGTCAGACTTGGATGAAGAGAAACCTTTAAAGGTTTACAGTGTGTTTAAAAATATACATAAGATTGAGAGAGAAAAAGAAATGGCATAGTGGTAAATAGAGGAACCGGATGTGGTGGCGCAAGCTGGTAAAATTTTCTCCAGAGGCAGGCGGATTTCCAAAGAGAAACCCTGTATCAGACAAAAATAAATAAATCAAAGTAAAAGAAATAGAATAATAATAGATAAATAAATAGGGCACGTAAAGATGTGAAATACACAGAGAGGCCGGATACTGTATGCTATTGCTAGGGTCTTCTGCTACAACTGGGCTGCACTTTCACCAATAGCCTCTCCTGGGCTGTTTTCATGGTGCCAAATCTCATGCCAAGTTTCTGCAGGACTCCTTCAGTCCTGGGCCTTTTACTACCACTGAGGCTGTGCCTTCACCAGGGACCACTCCAGACCTTCCACAGCTGCTCTCCATAACCTCTTCAGGTCTTCAAAGCCAGTACCACCTGGGTGAGCTGCCAGCGCAAGGCACAACCTTGGCCATCTCTGGAACGCAGTTTCTGTGTGCTGACTCTAAGGAAACACCTCCCAGAAGATCTCACCTCACTGATGCTGCTCTCTTCTTAATCACCGCTAATTTCTCAGCTCCAGCTGACCGGCATCCATTGTCCCAGTAACTCAAAGGTTCTTCTCTTCAGTGGTGCTGGGCTCTTGTTAATCATGGCCTACTCTTCAGCCCCAGATGACCAGAGACTGCAGATTCTTCATGCAAAAGGCTCAGCAGAGTTCTTTGCTTTCCTCTGAAACTTCACAAGCCAGGCATCCATCAGCTATACTGTTCTCCAATTCATATCTACTTCAAGCTACTTTAGAACAACTTGCTGAACCCTCAACACTCAGTGGCTTTTCTAGCCCAAAATTCCAAAGTCCTTCCACAATCCTCCCTGAAAACAATATGGTCAGGTCTGTCACAATAATATCCCATAATCCCAAAGTCTGCATTAATCAGGGTTCTCTAGAGTAGCAGAACCTATAGACTGAATCTTTCCATATGTGTGTTTGCATATATATATAATATATATATAATAAATCTCATATATATGATTGAAAGGCTATTGTGCAACTAATCCTACAGTGCCTGACTATGAATAGAAAGTCCAAGAATCCAGAAGTTGTTCAGTCCATGAGTCTGGATGTCTCAGCTGGTCTTCCATAGACTCAGAAATCCCATAGAAGTACATCTAATGCCAGTGAAGAAATGTACTCGATAGCAAGACAAGAGCAAGCAGGCAAAGAGCGAAAGCTTCCTTCTACCATATCCTTACAAAGGCTTCTGGTAGAAGGTGTGGCCCAAATTAAAGGTGTGTGGATTAGAAGTGCATCTTCCTATTTCAAATTAAGAAAAAACAATCCTCATTGGTGTGTCCTCCATTTTTAATTTTAGTTAATTCCAGATGTAGTCAAGCTGGCAATCAAGAATAGCCATAACATGCAGGATGCCCATCAACACTATTTCGAGAATGTTTTCATCTTCTAAACAGAAACTCTGCACCTATTAAACAGGAGCATTCTATCACCTTCATGCCCTGGTCCCTGGCAACTCTATTTTACTATACATCTTAACTCATTTGTTTTAATTGCTGTATTAATTTTTTAATACCTACCTTGAATTTGATCTATTTCTCTGATAGGCTAAAGTATTGTACTTATTTTATATTACTGTCAGAACTAATAACCACAGCTTTAGTAGCTTAGATGACATATATTATTATCCTAAAGTTCTGCAGTTCCAAAGTCTGGCCCAGTTCTTACTGGGCTAATGTCAAGGTATTAATGGTTCTATATTTCTTTAGGCTCTGGGAAAGAATTCCATTTTTGGTCTTTTTTTAATTAGAATTTTTTCTTTTAGAAAATATTTTTTCTCACATAATATATTCTGGTTATGGTTTCCCCTCCCTCTACTTCTCTTAGTCCCTCCCCTTTTCTCCGCCCTTCTAGATCCACTCCCTTTCTCTCTCTGATTAGAAACAAATAGGCTGCTAAGGGATAATAATATATAAAACAAGGCTAACATCAAAATTGGGCAAAACAAACAAGCAAAAAGAAAAGAGCACAAGAGAAGGCACAAGAAGTACATCCACTTGTTTTCACACTCAGGAACCCCATAAAAATACTAACCTGAAAGCCATACTATTTACTCAGAGGATCTGGTGTAGACCCATGCAGGCTCTGTGCTGGCTGCCTCAGTCTCTATGAGTTCATATGAACATTGGCCACATTGATTTAATGGGCCTTGTTTTCTTGATGTCCTCCATCCCCTCTTGGTCTTAGACCCTTTCTGCTTTCCCTTCCACAGAGTTCCCTGAACCCTCAGGGGAAGGATTTGATAGAGACATCCTGTTTAGGGCTGAGTGTTCCAGCCCTAATGTCTGTATAATGTCTCACTGTGGGTCTCTGTATTTCTTCCTGTCTGATGCAGGAAGAAGCTTATCTGATAATGACTGAGCAATGCACTGATCTCTGAGTATAGCAACATACCATTAGGAGTCATCTTATTGTTTTATTTTTCTTGTTGTTTTAGAACACTATACCCTAGCATATCTTGAAGCCAGGACACCATTGTAAATCACACCTGAAACCTGTAGAACAAAAAGAAGAAATCACATCCAAGAGGAATAGACACAAGAAATACTCAAACTCAGGTCTGAAGCCAATAAAATATAAACACCAACAACAAAATAATGTGAAGAATAAATAAAACAAAGTTATTGCCTTAAAACAATTCAATAAAATTTACAAAGCCTTAGCCAAATTAACTAAAAGGTGGTGACAAACTATTCAAGTTAACAAAATTAAACTTGAAAAGAGGGACATAACAACGGGCCCCAAGGAAATACAGTTAATCATAAGGAGACACTTGAAGAAAACTTGTACTCAGCCAAATTGGAAAACCTAAAAATGAATAATTTTCTCAATACATACCACTTACCAAAGTTAAGTCTTTGATAAGATCAGATTTGATAAGCAATTTAAATAGACCTATAACCTGTAACGAAACAGAATCTCCTAACAGCAACAACAACAACAAAATCCAGGGTCAGATGGGATTTAGCACAGAATTCCACCAGACTTTCAAAGAAAAGGTAATGCCAATACTCCTTAAATTATTCCAGAAAACAGAAACAGAAGGAACATTGCCCAATTCATTTTATTTGCCACAGTTACCCTGATACCCAAATCACATAAAGACCCAACAAAGAGAAATACAGATCAATTTTGTTCATGAACACAGATGGAAAAAATATCAATAGATTACTTGCAAACCGAATCCAAGAACACATCTAAAAGACCATTTACTATGTTCAAGCTTCATTTCAGAGATGTGGGGATGATTCAACATATGCAAATGGATAAATGTAATCTACCATATAAACAAACTGAAAGAAAAAACCACATGATCATCTCATTTGACACAGAAAAAGCCTTTGACAAAATCCATAGCTTCATGGTAAAATTCTTGGAGAGATTAGGGATACAACGGACATACCTCAACATAATAAAGGCAATTTACAGCAAGTCTATATAGCCAACATCAAATTAAATGGAGAAAAACTCAAATCAGTTCCACTAAAAGTCCATTAAGATAAAACAAGACAAGGCTGTCCACTCTTTTCATATTGAAGTTTCATTTCACTTGAAGTCTTAACTAGAGCAACAAGACAACTGAGGGAGATCAAGAGGATACAAATTAGAAAGGAAAAATTCCAAGTATCTTTATTTGAAGATGATATGATAGCATATATAAGTGACCATAAAAATTCCGCTGAGGAACTATAGCAGCTGCTAAACACTTTCAACAAAATAGCAAAATACAGAATCAATTCATAAAAATTAGTAGCCTTCCTTTATACAAATGACAAAAAGACTGAGAAAAGAAATCTGGGAAATAACACTTTTCATAATAGCCTCAAATAATATAAAATATTTGGAGTAATTGTAACCAAGGAAGTAAAATACTTGAATGATTAAAACTTTAAGACACTGAACAAAGAAATTGAAGAAGATACCAGAAAATTGAAAAATTTCCCATGAGCATGGATCAATAGGATTAATGTGGTAAGACTGGCCATCTTACCAAAAGCAATCTACAGATTCAGTGAAATCCCAATCAAAATTTTCAACACAGTTCTTCATAGATCTTGATAGGACAATTTTTGGAAACACAAAAAATCCAGGTTAGCTAAACCAATCCTGAACAATAAAAGAACTGTTGGAGAAATCACAGTGATCACAGTCACCTGACTTTATTCTATCTGTAGATATATTTCTCTTTTGTTATGTGGTAACTTCCTCACAAGTCTAGGGATTAGGATGTGGGTATCTTCAAAGCAGCCTTATTTTTCCAATTGGTTACTAGAGCAATCCTCCAGTTGAAGCACACCTTTTCCCTTCACGCTCATGTCCATGTGTTCTCTGGGAAGTAAATCTGCACTGGAACTTTCTGTCCCTTCTTTGCTTTTGAAGGTCTTTTTAGAGTCAGATCTGTCTTTATTTTGGGAACAACCACTACTGAGATGATCCCAGCAAGCCCAACTTTATTCCTACCGCAAGTGAATGGAGGAGGTGACTGTGCCTTTCAGGTCAGACTCTGTGTTTACTTCCTTCCATGTTTATACTTTGGAAGTTTTATGGTTCTGATAACTGAGAGGGAGACTAGATGGTTCCACATCCATCCAGGGAGGAATTTAAAGCAATGCTCTCTAGGTCATGTATTAAAAGTAGAGACTCCTCTGACCCAAGGAAAATCTTAAACCTCTGTTCATGGAGGAAGGTTGGCTAAGGGTGAGGAGAGATGGTCTTGTAGTTAAGGGTGTGTCATGTTTGACAGATGTTCTTTCAGGCATTTCCCCCTTTCTAACTGACTCTTGTAATTTCCTTAAAACCCAAAGTTCATTCTTTGACAGTTGTGACAGGCTGGGGGGAGTATCCATCTTTTTTAGAAAAATGTTTAGTTTGAAGAAACAAAAGGTGAGCACAAGTTGAGTCACACAAAAAATGAAAATGTTAGATTAATAATATTTTGAGGGTACAAAGAATAAATGCTAAGGTTGATTTGCTTGTTTATCCTTGGGGGAAAGCGATCACCTATTTTAGTTGCCTATGATTGGGTTTTGCATGGTAATAGAAATTTAATTGTTTGTAGTCATGAGGGTTGTTTTAAATAAATCTCCTTCACAGGCTACATAGATGTGCTGAGATGAATTTCAGGTGGAAATCCTTCAGTAGCCCCAGCAGCTTACTAAGGGGGAACTTGGGATAGAAAATAGACCACTCCTCAGAACAGAGGAAATCCCTTAATTTTATTGATTTTAGTGGGGAGAGGTCTCTATTTTACAGAGTCTTTGAGTTTAGCAAAAACAAAAACAAACAAAAAAAATAGGTAAGATACCAAATGGTCACTCAGCAAACTAATCCTATTGTCCCACCCTGACTTGGGGTTAACAGCTTAAGGGTAGTACTAGATAGGATACAAGGTGTAGTTGCTCCCCTTTCCTGGGGCAGTACCTGCCATCTAACAAGGGTCTTTCCCAAGGGCCTCAGTTTGTTCCATAATTATAGTAAAATCATATGCAGGCAATGGCTTTCTAAAGCCTCTACTTTTAAGAGCCCATTAATGTAAAAGTACTAGTTTTAGTGAGTTATCTCCTTTTAAAAAGGCTGGAACTTGAGTCTACAAGGTGGCTCTGTGGGTTAGGGCACTTGCCGCCAAGCCTGAGGACCTGGTTTTGATCCTTGGGACCTAAATGGTAGAGGGACAGAACCCACTCCCAGAAATTGTCTTTTGACCTCCACATGAACTGGCTCGCCCCCTCAACTGCCCCCCTCTCATATAAAACAGATTAAGTGTAAAAAAAAATTAAAGGTCAAGAAAATGCTACGTTCTTTATACTTTCCTTGGTTTCATGATAAATTCCCAAACATGGGGTGGTGGGCATTGGAGCTGGGGGATGACAACGATTGGGGGCAAAACGGCCTCCTCTCATTTCTCACTGTCAGGATGAGCTTTTGTGACTTATTCCTTCTGCAGATGGTCCTTGGGATTGCTTACTCTGACTAGGCTTTATCAGAATAATAACACTGGGGGAGGGATAAAGGAGTGCATGTAATATAGTGAGTCCTGGGTCCTGCAGGCCCACAGGAGTGGCCTTGACTAGGGGCATGGTTTTCTTCGGGGGCCAGGATAAAAGCAGAAAGTGTACTGAATTATGATAATGCGATGAGGGTGTTTTGAGAACAGAGTGTGAGAACTATTGCTTTTAGGAGGGTAGGTCACCCCAGTGTGTCACCAACAACTTCGTTCTATACGCTATCTTCTTTTCCTGCTGGGGGATGGTATCATCTCATAAATGTGACCTTAGTAATTATCATAATATATTTTCCCAAAGTCTGGAAAGGGCCAAAATACTTCAAAGGGACTTGTGGCTATTGATGAAACATCATTAAATTCTACCAGAAACATAGAGACATAATACTGACACTTCAGACTATTTTGGGCTAAAGAATGTAAATAGACAATGTTTCAAACAGAAACATCCCCAGCCTTCTGATATCAAAAGTAACAACTTTGAAACAGGCAGTGTATCTGGGGGTTCTGGCCACAAAAAAAAAGTCTTCAGTGGAATCACAAACCGTAGTGATGAAATACAGGCTTAAAATAACAGTTTCAACTATTTTTAGAATTCTTTTTCTCCAAAGGTAGTCAAAGTAATGGAGATATTTGATCATTTTTCCCAGTCTTGCTTCTCCTAGAGAGGGAAGTATAGGCAGAACTGGGCCAGAGCAGGGTGGGGAAAACAGCCACAGCCTGAGTAGTGTGTCTTGCCTGATTGTTGTGTTCAGGGCTTAGCACAGTGGGTTAAGCACACCGGATTATATCTACAGTCCCATCACCTCCAGCCTCAGGAGACTAACCTTTCACTGTGCTACTTCCCTAATATTGTGTCAGACTTATTACAGGCCCTGCCTCATAGGTTTGTTGTGAGGCTCGTTCATCTAAAGCAGTTTATACTAGCTGTGTCCCTCAATACACAACGGAGGTTGAGTATTGGTTGGTTCCAGGACCCACTTGGATAGCAGAGTCACAGATGTCCAAGTGCATCATATAAAATAGCACCTAACTGCATATAACATTTTCATTCTTTCTGTATCTTTAAGCCATCTCCAGATCATGAATAAACTCAAATACATTGTGATACAATTCAGAAGTTGTCATGCTGTATTATTTAGACAGAAAGAAGTATCTGTTCATGCTCAGTATAGATCCATTTTTCCTAAATATTTTCAGTCTTTGAGTGCCTGAACCATCTTATATAGTACCCACAAATATGGTGGATCCACCAAGAGAGGCATAGAACAGGCACACAAATGCCACAGTTACAAAACAAGTCTTCATATAAAAGTATAGTTGCCAACGTAAGCAGTGCACAATCAAGAGGAAATGATTGCTCTAGCAATGAAGGAAGGAAAGATTTCGGACTCGGAGTGGAGGAATCCCTCAAGGAGGAAGTAGGGTATGACCAGAGCTTTGACATGACACAGATAGGCAGTTGCAGGGACCCACCTCAATAGAGCCTAAATTTTAACCAAAAATCAATCAATCAATCAATCAATCAATCAATCAATCAATCAATCAGTCTTCCTTCTTTCCTTCCTTTCTTCCTTCCTTCCTTCGTTCTTTCCTTCCTTCCTTCATTCCTTCCTTCCTCCCTCTTTCTTTCTATCTCTGTCTGTCTGACTGTGTGTGTGTGTATTTTTATAAACTCATGTTTTTATGTAAGTGGAGAAGCTGGAAAGTTCATTGGATAACTAGGATGCCTGAAAGAAAGATTTGTACTGCATTGGTGGCACATTCCTTTAATCCCAGCACTTGAGAGGAAGAGGCAGGTGGATCTCTGTGAGTTCAAGGCCAGCCTGGTCTACAGAGCGAGTTCCAGGACAGCCTCCAAAACAATACAGAGAAACCCTGCCTCAAAAAAACAAAAACAAGTACAACAACAAAAAACAAAAAAAAAGGAAAGAAGTCTGAAGTCTGATCAGGGGATGGTAGCTGAAAAGAAAGTTTTCTACAGAGCCAGCTGAACATAAGAGTCCTACTTAAATGATGCTAACTGACCCCAAGGAGTTTTCTGGTGCTCAAAGTAAGACAAAGACCCAATGCCTCTCCTAGTGTCTTAATAAAAATAATGTTGGGCCTAGGGAGAAGTCAGGCTCTGTTCATAAGGTACTTGCTATGAAAGCCTGCATTCATTTCGATTCCCATAACCCATATAAAAATCTTGATGTGGCACTGTAATTCAAGTGTTGATTTGACAGAGACAGGAAAATCCTTGGGCCTGCTGGCCAGCCAGTCCAACTGAATTGGTAAGCTCCAAATGCAACAAGAGACACTGTCATAAAAATAAGGTGGAGAGTAATAGGGCATGACATCTGGAATATATTTATGGTTTCCACATGCATAGGCATGTATGTATACATGCACCCCACATATGTGCACCCACACATGCAAATGTAAATACATGCACACCCCTTCACACACACTGATATATTGTGTTAAAAAAGGGTACTCTCACAGAGACAATTTTTGCTCCTCACAAAGCAGTATTTGACACCTACCTATGCTAGGGATGTTTAGGATCTCTTCAAGATATTTTGAAAGTTATCTCTTCAACATTCTTAAGGTTCTTGCAACCTGGATGAAGACGGCTGGGGAAGGGCGCTTATCTGGAGAAAGGCTGAGCATGTGGCTTCTGATTATTCAGTAAATATTAAGGGAGTAATGCAGATAAAGTGAACTGCTGAAGGTCAGAAGGGGTTCCTTGGGCCACAGTGGTGATTTGTTTTATTATAAATCAAAGTAGTTCTATTTTTGGAGAGGAAAAAACAACTGGCAGTTGATTTAAAATGGAGAACAAACAATATAAAATTTGAGACTGTTATTCATATTTTTGCTTGCATGCAAAATCCCATGACCCAAAGATGTAAATTTGAGGAAAGATAGTTCCAATAAAAACAACTAACATTTGTCAAGCACTTAGATACAGGGTGCTATTACATATCTGCTCACTTCATCCTTAATTAAATAGGTATATCTTGCAGATAGGCAAGATGAGGAATAAAAAGATTATTTCCCAACCTAAGAATATTAGTCTTCCTGTTAGTTTTATCATAATAGGCATTATCTTGTATTAGCATAGATTCCTTGACTAGATTCTGTCATGCTATGATGATGATGATGATGATGATGATGATGATGTCATCCCTATTTCCACAGCTGTATAAGGACTCACAGCCTATGCTTGGGAGACTTCACTCCATAGTCTCCTTTAGCTGAAGTTAAGATAAATCTCAGAGGCACTGGTTTTGGGAAACAGCTTCAAGCCAGTGTGTGCTGGTCAGCACTGGTTCAAGTACAGGCCACTACCTCACCCAGGAGAACTTCCCTGGTAAGCCAAGCAGTGGAAAGTGCTGGAAAAAAATGTATGTCTGCTTGGGTCTGTGCCTTCTTTGGGTCCTTGGTCACAGTCAAAAGTGTTGTCAGCCTTCCATAACAAAATCATGTCCAGATCTCCAACTTACTAGATAGAAGTTTTCTGCCCATGAGTACCCATATCTATGCAATCAGTATTATTATAACACCCACCTTATACACTCAGTGTTTTTTAGTCATTGTTTCTGGAAATTCTCAAGCCTTCATGGGGATAGTAGGGACTAGAGTCAAACCACAACTTAGAAATGATAAACATTGATATCTAAGAACAAGTTATAACATGATTACAGAAAAAAAACTGACACATGGTATTTCACAAGTACACCGCAATGCCACTGAACTGTAACTGAGCCTTTCCATTAATTAGGAAGCAGAACAAAAGGGAGGAATGACAGGATAGTAAGGGAGGGCCCAGCAGACTTGACTTGAGATACATAAAGTTGTCAAGTATGCCGTCAAGTTCCATCTGAGGACACTTGCCTGAGCACTTTTAAAGCTTTGAATTTCTGAGACCCTGTTAATCTGGAAGTCTGGGAGTCTTCATTTCTTCCCACCTCTTCCTGCTCTTCCTCTTCTTCCTCTTCCTTTCACTCTTCCTCCTCCTCCTCTTCTAACCTCTTTCCCTGCTATTTTAAAATAAAAGTTCCCTAGGTAATTTCTGGGTGCTTGGAAGCTTGGCCACCATCCACCCAAGGACTGACAGAAAGTATCCCACCAGGATCCAAGTGGACTTGCAGCCAGGCAACAGCCAACCTGAGCACTGAGATTTCAGAAAATGACCTCAATGCCAGGCCTTTCAGGTATCAGATAACTGGAGAAATAATAATGAACAAGCTTTATGGGACACTAATATTGAGTCAAGAATATTCATTTGCTGGAGATCCAAATTAGTCTGACTCCAAAACTGTAGATATCCAGTAAAATGATGTGCAGGACCTAGTAGCTGCAGGGAAATGACAGTGAAACCTACTCCATCTCAGAACTCCCTCCTTTAATAACAACAGTTGTTAAAAGCATTGAGAATGTCTTCCGTGAAACTAGAAGCCAAGCAAAACCCTGACATAACACACATGCAGAAAAGCAATGAGAAGAGACTAGGACCTTAGGAGACTGGAAAAGATGAGTGCATATGATTGGCAGTTATGTATAACTTACTGAGTTTCCCTGAATCCATTCTCAGTCCTGAATGGTCAGGAAATTGTACCTTCCCATTTTTTTTCCTTTTTCAGGAAACTACTGGAGGATGTACTGACCAAAATAGGAGATAAACTAGGGAAGAGGAAGACAGATTTTTAGGAAACAGGAGCCCACACAGGAAGGAGGTGAAGGGAAATCCCAGAATGATGACGCAGGGAAGTCCCCAAACAACAGCTGTGCAGCAAGCATGAAGAAGCTGCCCACAGTGGGACCATACAGAGGATTCCAGAAAAAAACAATATTGAAACTCAACAGGTCCCCATGTGTTTGAAGTTGTGAAAGGTTTTGGTGGTGATTACATATAACCACTGGAAGGCATGGTATAGATTTTCTTTTGTAAATCTGATCAAATAAAACATTAGTTAATGATTAACTCCATGAAAAAAGCAAAAAAGGATATGAAACATAGGAAATGTAAACAGTATATATCACTTTGAAATGAGTTGTCATCATAAAAACACTAAATATAGATTCATCCAAAAGTATGATAAATATGTTGAAAAAATATGAGAGTTAAAGTTCTCATCCACCATAATAAACACTAGATTATACCAAAATGATAAGCCAAGAGATGAAAGTATTAGAAAATGCTTCAGAACTATGTAGTAAATGAACAAAGACACAAGCTGAAGACCTGAAAGTAAATGCCTCTAAACAACAGGATGGTAAGGAGTGTGTGTGTGTGTGTGTGTGTGTGTGTGTGTGTGTGTGTGCACTTGGAACTTGTTAGTTTTATTTTTCCAGAGTCTAAACTCTAATGCTTCATCATAAACTTTCTTAAAGTGGAATGCCATGAAGCTAAGTGTGTTGATTCTAAATAAAACTAAACCAGAGTTCAAACTGAATGGCACAGTGAAGAAGCTCTCTGAACTTGCAGGAGTTTCTTCTGCTCTGTGTAATGTCAACTCAGGAGAGTGACGCAAACAAGGCTCAGCTCATGGGTGTGCACAGTTAGATAGTCAAGTCGTTATAAACTCTTAATTATAAACCTGACACATAAGAAACACCAGGTAAATCTTAGGCATTATTATTTCACTTTTATAATTATGTTTGTATATTATTTTCATAGGAAAAAGTAATTTAAAAGAAAGCAAGTAGAACAAAAAGAGATTCGTGACAAGGGCATGTTAGAGAGAGGTTTCGTAGCCATGCCAAATCTGATGCCACATCCTGGCTTTCTGCTCAGTGAAGGGCACCAAGTGGGTTGTGATGCTTGTGAGACAAGAGTAAATGAGCGCTAATTGTGTGTGCATTTAAGAGAGGAGACTGAATTGTGTCCTTATTTAAAGCCAGATTTGTTGTGCCAGTATTTTTTAAAGCATTCTTCCCAGTGGGTCTCTGACATAGAACGAATCCACCTTCTAGCCCTGTGTCTGTGAAGGAGGAAGGGCAGTGGGATTTTTCTCTTGATAACTCAGGCCTCCATGTGGGTCTCTTCCTGTCTTTGGGTGAGGGGCCATGAGGATGAGGATGGTACAGTATCCTGTAGCCCTCTCCCTGCCTCAACTAGATGAGGAAAATGATCAGTCTAGACTGAAGACGGGCCTGCAACTACTCAGGTTGTTCGCCTTACGGCTGCCAAAGCAAAACAGCTAATTGGTACCATTTCCAGATCATGCTAGGTGCAACTGGCTAAAAATCAGCCTAGCTGATACAGCTGGAAGCTGATTTTGTTTCTCCTGGAGAGCATTGCCTGCAGGGCTTCTATTAGGAGCAGTTATAACATCTGCTGACTCACCCTGCTTGGAAAGCTTTCCAGGCCTGCATCCCACTGTCATCCTGGAGCCCACTGAACCCCAGCTGTCTGGAGTCCAGGTTCCCTTACTATCTTTTGGGAAAAGTTCACTCATGTCCCTGAAATGCCACCATCTTCAAGAAACTGCACCGTGAACTGAACACTGGAATGTAGCTCTGCTGTCTCCTTCATCCTGCCTAGACTTGGAGCTTACAGGTCTTTCTCTCTTCATAACCCAGATATTCACTTAGCCTGGCTCACCATTGTTTTTGTACACTTATCGCTGACCTAAGTGGATATAGTCTAAACGTTTATATTGATCCAAAATGCAAATTGGAATTGAGTCTCCACTGTGGCAGTATAACCAGGTGGGATCTATAAGGAAGCAATTAGGTCCTAAGGGTCCACACTTGTGAATGGGGTGGGACTTATAAAGAAAGCTTGTGGAAACTCACTTTCCAGTTCTAGCTCATGAGGACTGATAGCAGGCGCTGTGTAGGAGGGAGAGATAATTTTTCAAACACCAGACCTTCTGGTACTTTGATCTTGGCCTTGTAGCTTCCAGAGTTGTGAGTAAACTTTTATGTTTTCTGTATTACTCATTATGTGGTATTTTGTTATAGCCGTCCAAATGGACTCACACAAGCAAGCGGGTGATTCCATAGCTCTTCTGTAAGTGAGGGAGTCAGGAATTTTTAAACTTAACCAATGTTTGGAAAGGTTAGAGGAATATTTGGATTTGGACAGGAGAATCGACTGGCAAGCTCAGTGATGAAGCAGCTTTGTGCATCATGACGTGCGCAGTAAGCATGGCATCCAGGACAGCTGACGTCCTTGAGAGGACCACTAAGGTTTGACTTCTTACTCAGTGACCTCAGTGTGTCGCTGTGTTTGGTCCTTTGGTTTCCTTGTTTTTACGTGATAATAATGCTGTTACAGAAGTGTGAGGTGAGGTTGGACACTGCTTCAGAGAACCTCCAAGAAACGAGGGCGTACGACTTTGGTGCTGTTTGGGGAAGGACGAGAAAGAGAAAAAGAAAGAGGTGACGGGCTCTGAGGTCATTAGGGACAGGAGTCATTTAGTGGTTCAGCCTAGAACCCAGAGCAGAAGGAAGGTGAGAAGGAATATTGTCAGCCAAACCATGTCAGCCACAAGGCCAGGGACAGGAGCAGGGCTGTGAACATCACTGAATGACAAAGGCAACACCCTGCTTACTCACACAGTGGGCACAGGAAGCAGCCTGCTGCTCGCTACCGTATGAGCTTCCTGCTTCTGCTGCAACAAATGAAAACAACACAAATCTGTCATCTGGTGCTATGGCTGAAATCTGGTTGTTGGTGGAGCTGCACTCACTCCCTCAGGAGGCTGTGGGGAAATTTGCTTTGCTTTTTCCATCTCCTAGGAATCTTGCGTCCTGGATTTGTGAAACTCTCTGTATGACTCCAGCTTCTACTTTTGTGACTATGATCCTCCTTTCTACAGGGACTCACTCTTGTGAATGCCTGCTCAGCCTTCCCAAATAAGCACATACACCATGATGTGGAGGCATGCTCAAGTATACAGCTCCCTAGTCTATGAACAAAACTGAATTGCTATCATCAACACTCTACAGCTTGCAGGGCTTGGGGTTTTGTTGAGAGATAACCCAGACACCAGTAACCCCAGCTTAGTTTTGGCTTGTTTATCCATCCTTAAAATGTTCTTGTCACCTCCTACAAGTAAAAAATGTTCCTTTAATCCTCAAACATCTCCCTATTTCTTAGCCCTTTTCCACTTTGACATGGGTTGTCCGCCTTGCCTAAATGCCTCAAGTTCTCCCTTGCCTTTACAACACTGGCTCAGCAGTTTCTTTGATATTCATGATCATTAAGAGAAGGTACAAAATAGATATATTCCTAGGTGGGTGTAAATTCTCACAGAAAAATATCAGCAACAACGAACAAACAAAAATGTAGTATGACATTGAAAGGGCAGGTAGCAATTATCCCAGTCACCTGGGAATGCCTTTTGTAAAAATATTAAGGAATCTAGTTCTAAAAATCTCTCCAAAGAAATCTCCATGGACTGGTGCCTCTTGGAGTGATCTCAAGCATAGAACATGATGAGCAAGGGGCAGGAGCTTAACAGGTCACTCTTAGCCCACCTGGACTTCCTGAATCAAACCACAAATGTTAGCAAGACCTTGCATGCCTCACATGTATGTTACAGTTTGGCAAGCATGAGCCCTGCAGGTGTCACAGTATTAGAATCTCCTGGCCAACTCACGTCACAGACTACCAGGTCTCTTCTCAGAGTTTCGATTTGGACGTCTTCAGGAGATTCCAGGGCTTTTGTCTAAAATGTTCCCTGGGGACCATGTTTTGAGAGTCACTGGTGAAGAGCTGTCAGGAACAGGGGAAAACTTGGAGGAAGGCTCAGTGTCTCTCAGGGCAAGTCAAACGACCATCTTGGTTTCTCCACCAAAGTGAGTCACAAAGTGGGTCACCTACACAGAGCAGTCTAAGAACTGTAAGATAATTACTTCTAGCCAAACAAGGAGATTGTCTTTAGAGAATCCTCGACACCATTGGTTCAATACCCCCTATAGCCTGTCAGGGTCCCTTGTCCTCTGAAAAGCTTTCTTGGGAACAAAAGACAAAGCTGCTCTTGAGGGTAGGGATGAATCCAGCCATGTGCAATTGCCACAGCTTCTAGGGAGCTTTCTTTCTCCTTTGTCCTTCTTCCTTTCTCCTTCCTGAAAGAGTCCCAAATAAGTCACAATGGCATCCACTTAACTAACCTGTTATCTCCTGGCAAGTTATTTAATAATAATCCATGAATCCACAGTAGCTCCCTGGGACAACAGCAGAGACGGTTTTATTAACTTCATTTTGTAGATGGCTAGCTTTCCTGCCCCCAAATTTCTTGGTATGAAGGCTTAGTCAACTTCCCACAAGTGTGTGTCCCTTCAGGCTTGCCGGCTTAGCTGTTCTCTGGAGAGGACGTGTTCCTGGGATAAGTGAAAAGGTGCCAGCTATGATGGGACTCCCAGTGGACAAGAAGGGGTAGAAGAGTCTGATTCTTCCCTTCAAAGCCCTTTGCTTTCTTTCTCCTCCTCCAACGTCTTTCCCAGTCCTTGTGGTTGTTGATTTGTTTTTAAAATAAAAGTTCTCTAGATAAACATTGGGCGTTTAAAAGCTTGGCTACCATCCATCCAAAAACTGAAAAAGAGTGTCCTACCAGGATCCAAGAGGACTTGAAGCCAGGCAACAGCCAGCCCTGAATGTTGAAATATCAGACAAGAAGTAGTTCCCATGAAGACTGTAGTAAATGCAATGGCATAGGGACAATAACTGGGAAAATCTCAGGGCCCTGAGTGTCTAAGGACCTGAAGGTTTGCCCTAGCCCTGTGTATGCTTAGGAATGAGCCCTCATAATAGGTGGGGAAATGAGTAGATGAAGATCTCATTGACCACATGATGAGTGTGCAAGTCTTCCATACCCGGATTCTCAATGAGCAGATCTGTAGTAACCTTGCCAGGGTGAAGGTAAGGTTAAAGCCTTTGCCTGCTGCATAAGAGAGTTAAATTCATCATGTAGGACTGGTTCTTGTTTTGTTTTCCTGGCTTGTTGGTTTTGTCTACCTGCTGGCTGTTTACTCCTGGCATCCTCTGATATTGCTCCTTTTCTCTCCTTAGCCTAATCTCACTTGTACATGGGCAGTACAGTATGTGGTACTTCTGAATGCTCTGTGCTGGCATGGAAAGCCACAGGGATCTTCCTTCCTGGTGAATATACTACCTTCTCTCTAGAGGTGTTTGCCTTGTGTTATGTGGTTGTTTTTCTGTTTTTTGTTTTTTTAGGTTAGAGTTCACATTTATTAGACATTCTCTGTGTGTCTGGTTCTATGCTGATGTCTAGACATAGATCTCCCTTTATTCTTATATGGCAAGTAAGATTAACATTTTATGGAAGAGCAAACAGGCACAGAGAAGTTCAGTAAGAATTTTGCTGTAAAATGCATTGTCTTCCAGATTTCTATAGCTTATTATTCTTAAGGGTACCTCAACGGGAACTTTCTCCAAACCCTGACATAGTAAACTGTGAACTGTAGATGGCCGTATGGAGCAATCTGGAGGGAGGACTTTCTGAGTTATCTTTTAGCAAGATGGAAGGTTTCAGGGGAGGCCGTGCAGTGTGCAGTGAGAGGACCCAAGGCAGAGTACCATCTTCCCTTCACTTCAGAATCTTTGCTTCTTTTTGAAGACCATGAACATTTAAAGAGCAATGAAGAAAATAATATCTGAGGAAAACACGTGCATTTTCTCACTCAGACCACGAAGTATGCCTCCTGCCCTTAGCATTCCCCTGGCAATGAGGTGGATATCTTTGACTCCAGTAAGCATTCAAAGCTGGCGTTAATATGGCTGCGAATCAACATAGTATTTAGGCAGTGGCCCATTAATCTTGTCAGGAATGAAATGAGGATTATGGTCCCTTTCCTTATGCCCCACTACTGTAGTGGATAACCATAGTAGAACATATCCCAAACTAGAAATCAGATGGTTAGGCAACTTGCCTAGTCTTGACTAGTGTTCGCGATGTGATTGCAGCTGTGTGACTTTGTCTCTGAGCTTGTGAGTTCTCATCTGTGAATGTAGATTTATGCCTGTTCTCAGTTAGGGAGGATGGATCCCAGAATCAACTGTGATGATAGAGTGGAGACGTAAAATTAGTGGCTTTAATTTGCTAGTGGTATCATTATGTCACATGGTTTCAGAAGGCCTGGAATTGGGGAAAATTGAGAGCTTCAAGTTCAAGGACAACTTGGGAAGCAACACTCATCTGGGAGCATAGGGTCTGAGGATCTGCTTTTAAGGTGGTGGGCGAGTTGCTGCTGGGTTTTGGCTGGAGGTCTTGGTTCATCACCTTGTGGATCTCTATAGGACTGTCTGAGTGATCTTAGGACTTGCAGCCGCCAGCTGCCCTCCCAGCAGGCCTTCCCTTAGAAACATAAATCAGCTCTGCACTGTATGGAGCATGAATAGTAGAAGTCAAGGATCGTTAGGGACCTCTAAGAGGCCATTCTGTAAGTGGTTACTGTGGATATCATCAGATTTATTTGTTCTAGCTGACAATGTTGCTGTAAGTTGGAACTACTGCTGGCTTCCATGATGACTTTGGCTAGAATTCAGGCTGTCCCTCAGCTCAACAATTCTTTCTGTGTTCTGAACTTATGACTCCAAAATGTGTGTGTCCAAAGGCTGTTTGGAAGAGGAGGGGTTGGTAGGGAATAGTGCAAATGACCGTCAAGACCAGGTCAGGAAGTGCCGTGGATATTTTAAAGAGCATGAGTAAGGACTGGTGAAGGACTCCGGGATCGCTTCCAGACCCGAAGCCAACAGGGCCATGCTCAGACACCATTGTTCCTGCTGTAAAACTACCTAACCCGGTGGTTTCATCTGTCGGCCTTAACTGATCTACTGCCCATCTTGCTAGCAAAATATCAAACGTAAGCTTCACTTCCTGTGCCTTTTCCTGTTGGTTTTCTGTGCTGGGGTCAGCCATCCCTTACGGAAATGGTTAGAAAAGCTGTTCAAGGGCAAAGTGTGGGGCTCAGCCAACTCCCTCCGGCAGGCAGTGTAGCTTTTTACAGTAATGAAATATCGTCAAATCTGAATCTAGTTCTGTGTTCCAATCAAGAGTTTCTCAAATGGTGTCAGGAAAGAGCACTGCTTGTGTGTCTGCAGTGGGAATTTTATACTTGATGCATGCGACACTACAGGGGTTTGTGTAGTGCCAACAAGGCACTCAGAACATTGTGAGATCACCATGGTCCCTCTATTCTCACTTGAGTATCTGTTTGGGGATGACAAGAGGCCTAAAAGATGCTCTAATGATGGAATGGCAGGGATTCAGTGGCCATTCTAAAGATGACTTCTCCCTGACTACTTCTAACTGCAGTTTGTATTTCTTTTTTTTTTTAAGTGAAAGAATTGGCAGCACTATCTATCTTGCATGGTCCTGGCCACTGCGTATTATAAAGTCACTGGTGGGAGGAGGTAGCGTGAGAAATTCCCCTTTTCCACGGAAAAGAGATGTGTGCAAGGGAAGCTCATTGCCACTGCTTTTCTTCCAGCTTCCTTCCTTTGATGTGAGCATGATGGCTTGGGTACAGCAGTCATCTTGTGGGCATGAGACAACTAAAACTGTAGCTAAAGATCCCACATGGAAAGGAAAGGATAAAAGGGGTCCAGGTCTTGGATGACATTGTGTTTTCTACTGCCTGTCCAGATATTTGTAAGGAAGTCACTTGCAGGCAGGTTTTCTCTTCCCAACTGATAATGAAGATAGATTATAGGCTGCAAGAAAACAATTTGGAAAGGCAATGCAGCTATAAGGTCAGTTTGAAATGACCGAGAGCTGGAAAGACAAGGATGGACTGGAGAGGAACAGGATGAGAGAGACTGCCTAACAGATGGGAGTGTAGGAGAAAGGAAGAGGAACCAGCACAGTACATGGATCATCCGAACTCACCTCTTTAGAGACAAGGTTTTTGCAGGTCCCCCACTCCCTAAGAGGTGGCAAATGGCTGGGTCAATTTGTACAGTGAGGGACGATAGCTCAGTGTCAGGCAGCCCAGCAATGGCTTTAGTGTTAGCTTGGGTCCTCGGCCCACCACAGACTAGCTATGTGATTTTGAGTCCTTCTTTGCACAGCCTCCTCGGGACTTAGCTTCCTCATTTGCATGTTGGCACTAAAACTTCAACATTACACATTCAAAGCACCATGTTTGGTACATCATAAGTGTTCATTAATGTGACTAAGGGGTGATTACCACTACTTTATTTTGTCATCTTTACATGTCCTCCTAGAGGTGTCTGTTTATCCAGAGAATCAATTGCTGCATCTCTCAAAGGGAACCATCCTTTCTAAAGGTAGATCACAAGAGGGTGCTTCAGAAATTGTTTTCTTCAGAAATAGTTTTCTTTGGGGAAATTTTGCCTCATGTGTAAACAACATAGCTTGTTTTGTTAAGCCCTTTACGTGGATTTTTGAATAAAAATCATTATGGGACTTTTTTTTTTCTCCCAGTAGAAATGAAAGAATTACATGAGACAAGAAGGTCAAAACTTTATAAACCATGACTTAGATAGAATGGTGGTTTCAACATTATCCCTGTCTGGAGCAAACCTCTTAAACTGTGGCAAGTCTCCCCCCCCCCAAAAAAGAGAAATATAGAAAAAGAAAGACTGTGGAGTCTTCAAGGGCATGAAACCATGTGTTTTGTTAAAGACCCTTGAGTATGGTGCTCTCACATAGGAAGGAGGAAAAGCTGAGGTAGGACAGAGTTACGGTGTCAAGAGGTAACATGGCAGCTGATATCTAAATGTGCTTTGGACTCTCAGAAAATTACCGTCCAGTTGCCCAGGTACTTGTGGAAGCAACTGGCCCACACCCGTGTATGAAGAAAAGCATGCATGTCCGTTTTTCATGCTTTAGTCTTTGCATAATGCTATCAACAACAGGTAGTCTTTTCAAGGTTTCACATAGGAAGCTGCATGTCATGAAATGTCTTTGTAGAGAAATAGATGTACACGTGTTTAGCAATGTGGAATTAAGTAGTTTCTGTTCAAAACAGATCAGGAAGGACTGAGAAAGTGCTCAGGCAGTAAAGTACTTGTCACACAAGCATGTGGACCCAAGTTCCATCCCAAGAATCCATATAAAAATGTCAAGAGCACTGGAGTGTGCTTACAAATGCAGTCTTAGGGAGGTGAAACAAGTTGATCCTTGGGACTCCCTGCTCTTGCCAGACTAGCCTAATCAGAGATTCCAGGCCATGTATGGGACCTTATCTCAAAAAACAAGACAGATGACTCCTGAAGAATTCACACACATGTTCACACACATGTACATCTTCTCATATTTATCCCCCATACATGTGTACCCTGTACATCTGTCCCTATACAGAAAGCTAATCAAATTATGAATACATGAATATTATGATCATATTTATACAACAGCCAAGAGGATATTTGTGTGGGAACCATTACATATTTTATTATGACTAATATTTTGTAATTATGTATATATGTATGTATGTATGTATGTATGTGTAGGGGTGAGCCCACAATATTGTCCACGCCCAAAGGGGCATGGACAGGGGATGGGCACAGGTGAGAATAAAAGGAAGCGAAAGAAAAGGTACTCTCTCTTGGAAGCCTGCCACGCTTCTGATTTCCAAGCTTTTGTGTGTAAGTGTTTTCTCCTATTAATAAAAATATTTGATTCCATATTGTATTGGTTCACACACATGTGTGTATGTATGTATTTCCATTGTAGGTATGTAAGGGCAGATGATTAACTGTCTGCAGAGTTCAGAAAAGGGCATAGCATCCCTTGGAGCTGGAGTGACAGGCAGTTATAAGCCACCTGATATGAGTGCTGGGTATCTAACTTGAGTCCTCTGAAAGGGAAGTATGTGACATTAAACAGTGAGCCATCTCTTCACCCCAAAGAGTAAACAGCTTTCTAACTTTCATTGGTATCTTCTGATTTACTTTAGAGAATTATTTATGAAAGTTAAATAATATCATTAAATGCAAGTTCTGTAAGTATCCTTGCTCATGCTTATTAACACATATTCACAACTACTCATTATCTTCCTAACCTTCAGAATTAGTAGAACAATTAGAACCTTAAATTTGTCTGTATATTATAGGTACTCTCAAGCAATCAATTGTCACTTTTCATTATCAGAATGCTAACATGAATTATTTGGATATTAACTCCACTGTCTATTATCCACTAGTTTTTAATTAAGATTTCTTTTAGATTTCTGTGTGTGAGTATTGACCCCTCCCCCCTCCCCCATCCAGATCCTTCCCTGCCATCCCACTCTCAAATTTATAACCTCTTTTAAAATTATTGTTGCATAAATATAAATAGAGTGTAAATACAGTCTGTTTGGTTCATGTGTGTTCAAGGCTGACTGCATGGGCCTAGGTAATCCATCAGAATTTCTTCATTTTTCTTAATTTTTCTCTTCATTTGGCTAGAGGATTGATTATTTTTCTTGAGTACAGAATGATCATTTGTAGGTATTATGTGTCTTAAATTCCTCTGGCCCTCAGATGTGACTAGCTGTTTAGCTTGTCATATAGCTGTTGTCACAATCTCTAACCAGTAAGTGCTTATGAAGGAAATTTTCACCAGATTCATTTTAAAAATATTTTCAGTGCTTAAAATATTAAATCACATTAAGTACTTAGAATACTCAGTAGCATTATTATTTTACCCAAAACATTCTGCTCCACTATTGTTATCACTTGGTTACATATGAAATGCATACTTTGTTTGAACCCTAGAAAAGGAACCAAGCACCATAAAGTTCTTCTTCTTGTCTTCCTTATTTTCCTTCTATTGAACCCACAGCCCTGTGAGTGCTAAACACAGATTCTACCCCTGCGCTACACTCACTCTGAATCTCTGCCTTGGACTTTATTCTGTTTGGTGGCCCTTGGTAGATGACAGTTTGGTCCTTCCTCACCTCAAATCTGTTTTATAAGCGCCATTTGCCTGTTTCTGCTCTGTTCTGAAAGTGTGAGTGTGTGTGCCCAAAGTCTCTCCAGTCTATACCCGAGGTCTTCCACTCACCTATTATCTTGGTCATCTTTTCTTCTCTCTTTCTCTGTTTTCTTTTCTTTTTTAGAGTTTTTATTAATATATAGTAATTCTACATATTAATGGGGTTCAGTGCGCTATTCTCATACACGGATATAGCATGTACTGACCAAACACCATCTCCCCTTGTTATTCAGCTTTCCCCTTTCCATTCTCTAGTAGTCATCATTTTTTAGCTCCCACATAAGATGGAACATGTGGTACTTCTGTGTCTGGCTTATTTCACTTAACATAACAGCCACCAATTCTATCCATTTTGCTTCAAATGACAGCACTTAGTTGCTAATGTTGAGTCCATGCCTTAGCAATTGTGAATATGCTACTGTAAGCATGAGTATTTCTTTAATGTGTGTGTGTATGTGTATACATATATAATCTCCAGAAATAAGATAAATAGATCATGATGGATCATGTTGAAGGTCTATTTTTACTTTGATTAAATTTCATTTTAAATTAGCTTGCAAAGTAATGGATGCAATTATAACATTTTATTCATGTATGTCATTGTAATTTATTAATATTCATCCCTCATTACCCTACTCCCTTTTCTTCTAAGTAGTCCCTTATTTCACGCACACACACACACACACACACACACACACACATATATATATATATATATTACAATCTTGATTTTTAAAATTTATTTGAGGCTGGCTTATTTTGCTTAACACTTGATGTCCATTGCATTCATTTTCTGGCAAATGATACAATTTCGTTCCCTTATATGGCCTAGTAAAATTTCTTTATCCATTCATCTGTTGACAGACATGTAAGCTGATTCAAACGGCTGGCAACTGTTTGATGGGAAGTAAACATAGATGGGAAGGTATCTCTGCTCTGACTTAATGCCTCCAGGTGTATACCCACAAGTGACGGATTGCTAGCTCACATGACAGCTCGAGTTTTAGCTTAGTAAGCTCCTCCATACCAGTTTCCATAGAGGCTACAGTCATTACACTCCTGCTGGCACTGTGTAAGGATCCATTTCCCCCTGCATCTTTGCCAGCATTTGTTGTCGTTTGCTGTCTTGATGACAACTATTCTGCTGGAGTAAGCTGAAATCTCAGTGTTGTTTTCATTTGCATTTTCCCATTGGCTAAGGATGTTGAACATTTTTTCATATATTAGTAGGCCATTTGTACCTTGTGTAAGAACTGCCTATCGAATTCACTTGCTTTTATTTATTGATTGGATGATTTGAGTTGAGTATGTTCAGGTTTTTTCTTCGTTCTAGATATGAAGCCATGGTTAGACGAATAGCTGGCTAAGATTTACTCTTGTTCTGCTGCCTCTCCATTCTTATTTCCTTCACTGTGTGTAGAGGGCTTTTAATTTGATGTTATTTGTTGATTCTGGCTATGAATTCCTAGGCTATTAGGGACCTCTTCAAAACGTTCTTGCTCTATCTGGTAGATTTTTCTCTGATTTCCTCTAATGAATTTCAAAGTTTCAGGTCTTATATTGAGACGTTGATCCATTTTAAACTGATTTTCTACTGGGTGGAACGGAATCTACTCTCATTTCTCTTGTTTCCCCAGTTCCATTTGTTGAAGAAGCTCTCGTTTCTCTAATGTATGATTCTGGCATCTTAGTTGAAAGTCAAGTGGTTCTATTTGTGTGGTTTATACTTGTGTTCTCTATTCCATTCCTTTGGTCATGTGTCTGTTTCTGTGCCAGTAACCATGCTGGCTTCGTTACTATGGCTCTGCAGTATAATTTGGAATTCAGTATTGTGATCATCTCCAGTATTGCTCTTTCTATTTAGCATTACTTTAGCTTTTTGGGGCCTTTTGCACTCCCACCAGAGTTTTGGGAGAATTTGTCTAGCTCTACGAAGAGCATCATTGACATTTTAATGGAGAGTCATTGAATCTGTAGATTGTTTCCAGTGGTGCAGCCATTTTCACGCTGTTGGTTCTTCTGATTCATGAGTGTGTGGTGGGGGAGAGGTTACCTCCTAATGTCTCCAATTTCTTTTTGCAGTGTTTCAAAGTTTTCATTGTTGAGGATCTTACATTTAGTGAGGTTCATTCCTAGGTATTTTTTTGTAGGGGGTTGGCTTTATTATTTTTTTTTTAACTTCCATAGGGTCCTTTTTAGTGTTAACTATGGTCTGTTAATTTGCATTCTCACCTAAATTGTAGGCTTCTTTTCCCCTACATCCTCACTAACAGGGTGTGTGTGTGTGTGTGTGTGTGTGTGTGTGTGTGTGTGTGTGTGTGTGTGCACGTGCACGCTTGTACACATGTGGACATGCACCAGAGATTGAACCAGAATTTCTCACACATGAGGCAAATGCTTGGCCATTCATCTGTATCCTCAACCATTTCTTTTTGGATGTTCTACCTGCAGTTAGATGATATTTCATTACAGTTTCAATTTACATTCCCATTATGACTAAAGATGTTGAGCATTTTTCATATACTTCCAGGTGACAAATTATATTCCTTGTTTTGAGTCAGAGATCTTTTTTGCATTTTTAAATTGGATGTATTTTTCTTTTGATCCTTTTAGGTAGTTTAAGCTTCTTAAATATTGTAGTTATTAACCCTCTGCTAGATGAATAGTTGATAAATATTTTCTACATATTTTGTAGAGTGTCTCTTGGTGTTGATCTTTTTTTTCATTTGCTATATAGAAACTTATCAGTTTGACACAAATCTTGTCAGTTGTTGCTTGTTTCTGAGCTTATGGGGTTCTATCCAGAAAATCATTGTACTTTTTCTTTACCTCATTTCAGTTTCAGCTCTTATAGTCAGGTCTTTGATCTCTCTTGAGTTCATTTCTCTACCAAGTGGCAGATGCAGGATCAGGTTTCAGTCCTCTGCATGAAGATATTAAGTTTTCTTAGTACCATTTATTAAAGAGGCTGCCCTTTCTGAAACACATGTTCTTGATACCCTTGTTGAAAACCAATTGTCTGCAGAAGTGTAGGTTTATTTCTGGGATCCTTGCCAGCTGATCATATGATTATTTAATCCTTCATTCTCTTGATGTGATATATTATCTTTAATGATTTAAACATGTGAAACCATCCTTAAGATGGATTCAACTTGATCACAGTGAGATCTTCTTGATGTACTGAACTCCATTTGCTAGTAATTTGTTGAAAATATTTGCATCTATATGCATTAGGAATATTGGTCTGGGATTTTCTTTTGCTGTTGTCTGTTTTGGTAATAGAGCAGTGCTGGTATTTTGGATAGTTCTTGTCTTTCTGCTCTTTGGAATGATTTGGAAAGAGTAAAGTAAGCAGTGGAGTCATCATCCAGTCCTGGGCTTTCTTTTGGGAGATATCTATTACGGATTTCATCACATTACCTGTTATTGGTTATTGGTCCATTCAGTTGTTTTAAATGCCCTCGGGGTTTGATTTTTCCTAGAGCACATGTACCCAAAAACTGATACCTTCCCAAAGTTTTCTAATCTGTTAACATAGAGTTTTCCATAACCCTAATCATCCTTTGTGTTTGTGTGACATTAATGGTAACATTTCCATCTCTGATTTTGGGGTTGTCTGTTTTCCCGCCTTGGTTAGTCTAGCTGAAGTTCTGTTGATTTTTATTCTTATACAAACACCCAATTGATCTGCCGGGCGGTGGTGGTGCACGCCTTTAATCCCAGCACTCGGGAGGCAGAGGCAGGCGGATCTCTGTGAGTTCGAGGCCGGGCTGGACGGATAGCCTCCAAAACAATACAGAGAAACCCTGTCTCGTAAAAAAAAAAAAAAAAAAAAAAAAACCAATTGATCTTTTGTGATTTTTCTTGTCTCTTTTTCACCTATTTCTTTTAACTTTTTTTAATTAATTATTGAATTGTACATGAAGGCTTGTATGGATGATCTATGTATGATAGAACATTCCACAGTGTATGTGTGGAGGCCAGAGGACAGCTTTGTGGAATTGATTATTTCCTACCTTTACATGGTTTCAGGGACTGAATTTAGGTCATCAGATGACCCATAAGTACCTTTAACCACTGAGACATTGATCAATCCCTATTTCATTTATTTCTGCTATGATTGTGATTTCTAGTTTTGAGAGTGGTCTATTCCTGCTTTTTAAAATTCTGTACCACGTTGTTAGATTGTTTACTTGAATTCTGCTTATTTATTTTTTCTTTTATTGGTTTTTTGAGACAGGGTGTCTCTGTGTAGCTCTGACTGTCTTGGAACTCACTCTGTAGACCAGGCTGGGCTTGAACTCACAGAGATCTGCCTGCCTCTGCCTCCCTGAGTGCTGGGAATAAAGACATGTGTCACCACCTGCTTATTTATTTTTAACCCAGGTACTTGCTTCTCTAAACATGCTACCCAGTGCTGCTTTTGCTGTATGTTATATTGTCATTTAAATTTTTAATTGAATTTCTTTATTTTAATGACCCACTGTTTATAGGAAACTATTTTGTTCAATCTCTACATATTTGTATAATTCCTCTCACATTGTCTGTCATTGGTGACCTCTCATTTTTTGTTCCATTTTGCTCAGAGAAGATGCAAAAAAGTGACATTTGCAGAAAAATGGATGAAACTGGAAAATATTACATTAAGTAAGGTGACCCAGGCTCAGAAAACTACCCCAGACTCTTTCAATTTGAGAATTTGTTCATTCATGTTCACATTCATAACTTATAACTAAAGATGTCATTTTGCCTATTCTCATTTAGCTGTTTCAGACATTTTTATTTTTATTTTTTCTATCCTCCGTTTAATAGTTTATGTTTGGCTTTTCTACTTCTTGGGTATCCATTTTTCATACTGGGGATTTGTACTTTCCTGTGTTATCTTAGTGACTGAGGTTTTTATTTCACTTTTGGACATAGGACTCTCTTAAGCATCTTTCGCATTTGCTTGTCTCGGAAGACTTTTATTCACCTTCATTCTGAAGGACGGCCTTTCTTTCTGGGTATAGCTTTCTTGACTGGCAGTTACTTTGTTTCAGAACTTGGAATATATAATTCCATTTCCTCTGGGCATTTAGGGTTTCTTCTAAGAAACCTGCCATTAGTATAATGGGGTTAGCCTTAAAATATGTCTTGGCACATTTTAAGATTCTAGAGTCTTTTTATCTTAACAGTTTGACTATAATATGCTGAAGTGTGTATCCTTTCTGATCATTTCTATTTGTAGTTCTATAAGCATCCTGTATATGATTATATGTTTCCTAAGATTGAAGAAGTTTTCTACTACACCTAACTAGGTATTCTATGGTTATTAACTTTTTTCTATTATCTTTGGGTATTCAAATGCAGATATTTATTCATTTAGTGTTGCCTCGAAAGCCTCGAGTGCTCTCTTCTTTTTCCTTCTCTTTATTTTCTTTCTTCATTTCTCTTATTTTGTCTGACTGAGATTTTATAAAATGCCTAGATTTGAGTTCAGATTTTTCTCCATTTAATCTAGTCCATTGTTGAAGATTTTGACAAATTGATTTATTGAATTAGTTTTCAAATGTTTATTTTCTGTAAGGTTCTTTCCAAAAAATGTACTTGGCTTATTTTTATTCTGTATTATCTAAATTTCAGGGAAGTGTTATCTGTATGTTTTTAGATCTTGCTGAACTTTTAATAATCATTCTTTTGAATTATCTATTATACATTTCACCCATATTAATTTCTTTGGGACCCAATACTAGAGAGCTACTGTGTTCTTTTAGTAGAATTATATTACCTTTTTTCATACTCTTTTGCTTTTACACTGAAATTTGTCCATTTGTTGGATTAGGTTTCTCTACCACTTTTGGTGGTGGCCTCAAGGTTGCATTCTCTTGAAGATATATCTAGGGTATTATGTATTATACAGTTTTAGCATTGTTTCTAGCCAGGAACCACAGTAGTTTACCTATAGCTTCTTTGGCCATCACTAATGATTTGGCCAAAGTATATACTTTGGAAAAATCAAGCACAATGTCCTTGTGGTCCCAGAAAGTTGTGGTAGAGACAACAGTTGATGTGGGCCATTCACTGTTTTCCTGATCCTACAAGGAAAATGGTATTCCCCTAATTATGTGATGATGATCATTGATGATAGCTAGCATGCTACTAGCAAGGGCCCCTGCCCCTGGGAACTCTATCAGTGATGAGGTTGCCTGAGACACTTGCCTCCTGACCAATAGAAGTTATGACCCATTCCATCCAAAGACAAAAGAATATGCTTTCTTCTCAGTGCCACATGGAATCATCTCTAAAATTGAGCACATACTTGGCAACATAGCAAACCTCAACAGGTACAAAAAAAAATGAAATAACCCCATGTATATTATCAGACCACCACGCCTTAAAATTAGAATTCAGCAACAACACAAATTGCAGTAACCCTATAAACTCATGGAAATTGAACAATGTGCAATTGCACCATTCCTGGGTCAAGGAAGAAGTAAAAAAAGAAATTAAAGACTTCCTAGAATTCAATCAGGATGAAGACACAACATATCCAAACTTATGGGATACTTTGAAAGCAGTGCTAAGAGGAAAGTTCATAGTACTAAGAGCCCACATGAAGAAACTGGAGAATAGTTATACTATAGAATTAACAGCACAACTGAGAGCTCTATAACAAAAAGAAAACTCAACCTGGAGGAGTAGACACCAGGAAATAATCAATTGAGGGCTGAAATCAATAAAGTAGAAACAAAGAAAATAATACAAAGAATCAATGTACTGAAGAATTGGTTCGAGAAAATCAATAAGATAGACAAACTTTTACCAAACTTACCAAAAGGCAGAGAGTGAACATGCAAATTAACAAGATCAGAAATGAAAAGGGGGACACAACAACAGATATGGAGAAAATTCAGAGAATCATCAGGTCATACTTTGAAAACCTGTACTCCTCAAAATTCAAAAATCTAAAGGAAATGGACAATATTCTGGATTGATATAACTTACTAAAATTAAATTCAGAACAGATAAGCAATTTAAATAGAACTATAATGCCTAATGAATTAGAAGCAGTCATCAAAAGCCTCCCAACCAAAAAAAAAAAAAAAAAGGCCAGATGGTTTCAGTACAGAATTCTAACCAGAAATTCAAAGATCAGCTAATACAAATTCTCCTCAAATTATTCCCCACAATAGAAGCATAAGGGTCATTGCCAAACTTTTTATGAGACTTCAATAACCGGTACCCATGCCACACAAAGACACAACTAAGAAAGAGAACTACAGACCAGTATCCCTCATGAACATTGATGCAAAAATACTCAATAAAACACTGGCAAATCAAATCCAACAACACATCAGAAAAATCATTCATCATGATCAAGCAGGCTTCATCCCAGGGATGCAGGGATGGTTCAACATACAAAAATCCATCAATGTAATCCACCATATAAACAAACTGAGAAAAAAATCACATGATCATCTCACAAGATGCTGGAAAGGCCTTTGACAAAATCCAACACCCCTTCGTGATAAAGGTCTTGGAGAGATCAGGGATAACAGGAGCACAGGAGCATAGCTAAACATAATAAAAGCAATATACAGCAAATCAACAGCCAACATCTAACTTAATAGAGAAAAACTCAACAAGACAAGGCTGTCCACTTTCTCAATACCTCTTCAATATTGTGCTTGAAGTTCTAACTGGAGCAATAAGACAACAAAAGGAGATCAAGGGAATACAAATTGGAAAAGAAGTAAAACTTTTACTATTTGCATGTGATATGATAGTTTACAAAAGTGACCTGAAAAACTCTTACCAGGGAACTCCTACAGCTGATAAACACCTTCAGCAAAGTGGCAGCATACAAGATTAACTCAAAAAAAAAATCAGCAGCCCTACTATATACAGACAATAAATGGGCTGAGAAAGAAATCAGAGAAACATCACCCTTTACAATAGCCACAAATAACATAAAATATCTTGGGATAATGTTAACCAAACAAGTGAAAGATCTGTATTACAAGAACTTTGAGTCTTTAAAGAAAGAAATTAAAGACACCAGAAAATGTAAAGATATCTCATGCTGTTGGATAGGTAGGATCAATGTAGTAAAAATGGCAATCTTGCCAAAAGCAATCTACAGATTCAATGCAATTCCCATCAAAATACCAGCACAATTCTTCACAGACCTTGAAAGAACAATAATCAACTTTATATGGAAGAACAAAAGACCCAGGATAGGCAAAACAACCCTGTGCAATAAAGGAACTTCTGGAGGCATCACCATCCCTCACTTCAAGTTGTATTATAGAGCTATAGTCCTGAAAACAGCTTGGTATTGGCACAAAAATAGACAGGTAGACCAATGGAATTGAATTGAACACCCTGATATTAACCTACACGCGTATGAACATCTGATCTTTTACAAAGAAGCTAAAATTACACAATGGAAAAAAAAAAGCATCTTCAACAAATGGTGCTGGCAGAACTGGATGCTGGCATGTAGAAGAATGTGGATAGATCCTTGTCTATCACCATGCACAAAACTTAGGTCCAAATGGATCAAAGACCTCAACATAAATCCAGCCACACTGAACCTCTTAGAAGTGACAGTGGGAGGTACCCTTGAACTACTTGGTTTAGGAGACTGCTTCCTGAACATAACACCAGTAGCACAGACACTGAGGTCAACAATTAATTCATGGGACCTCCTGAACCTTAGAAGCTTCTGTAAGACAAAGGAAGTAAGCAACAAGACAAAACGGCAACCAACAGAATGGGAAAAGATATTCACCAACCCCACATCCAACAGAGGGCTGATCTCCAAAATTGACAAAGAACTCAAGAAGCTAGTCAAAACACCAAATAATCCAGTTTTAAAAAATGGGGTACAGAACTAAATAGAGAATTCTCAGTAGAGGAATATAAAATGGCTGATAGACAATTAAGAAACTGCTCAACATCCTTAGCCATCAGGGAAATGCAAATCAAAACAACTCTGAGATGCTATCTTACTCCTGTCAGAAAGGTTAAAATCAAAAACACCAATGACAGTTTATGTCGGAGAGGATGTGGAGAAAGAAGAACATTCCTCCATTGCTGGTGGGTGTGTAAACTTGTACAGCCCCTTTGGAAATCAGTATGATGGTTCCTCAGGAAATGGGAATCAGTCTACCCCAAGATCCAGCAGTTCCACTCTTAGGCATATACCCAAAAGATGCACATTCATACAACAAGGACATCTGTTCAACCATGTTCACAGCAGCATTATTTGTAATAGCCAGAACCTGGAAGCAACATAGATGCCCCTCTTTTGAAGAATGGATAGAGAAAATGTGGTACATTTATACAATAGAGTACTACTCAACAGAAAAAAAATGGAATCTTGAAATTCACAGGCAAATGGATGGTACTAGAAGAAACCATCCTGAGTGAGGTAACCCAGTCACAAAAAGACAAAAATGGTATGTACTCACTCATACTCATAAATGGATTTTAGACATAGAACAAAGGATTACCAACCTACAGTCCACACCACCAGAGAAGCTAAGAAACAAGGAGGACCCTAAGATAGACATACATGGTCCCTTGGAGAAGGGGAAAGGGACAAGATCCCCTGAGCTAATTTGGAACATGGGGAGAGGGGAGAAGGAGTTAGGAGAAAGAAAGGGGGAGAAGAAGAGGGGAGAGGAGAACATGAGAGAGCAGGAAGACTGAGTCAGGGGAAGAATAGAGGAGAGCAAGAAAATTGATACCATAATAGAGGTAACCATTATAGGTTTAAAGAGAAATCTGGCACTAGGAAAATGTCCACAGATCTACAAGGTTGAGCCCAACTAAGAATCTAAGCAATAGTCAAGAGGCTGCCTTAAATGCCCTTCTCTGATAATAAGATTGACTACCTTATATGCCATCCTAGAGCCTTCATCCAGCAGCTAATGGAAGCAGAAGCAGGCACCATATCTAAATACTGTGCTGAACTCTGGAATCCAATTGCAGAGAAGGAGGAGTGATGAGCAAAGGGGTTAAACCCACAGAAACAGCTGACCTGAATAAGGGGGAGCTCATGGACCCCAGACTGATAGCTGGAAAACTAGCATAAGGATGTTTCAGACCCCCTAAATGTGGATGTCATTTTGGAGGTCTGGGTAATCTATGGGGCCTCTGGTAGTGGATCAGTACTTATCCCTAGTGTATATGAATGGACTTTGGGAGCCCACTCCACACAGAGGGATAGTCTCTCAGCCTAGACACATGGGGGAGGGCCTAGGCCCTGCTCCAAATGATATGACAGACTTTGAAGATCTCTCATGGAAGGCCTCACCCTCCCTGGGGAGCAGAAAGTGGGTGGGATAGGGGGGTCAGTGGGGGTAGGGGAGGAGGAGAGGGAACTTGGATTATCATGTGAAACAAGCTTGTTTCTAATTTAAATTTAAAAAATAAAGAAAAAAGTCAATTAATTGATCCACCACATATCCAGCCCTATGTTAAGAGATACGGTAAATGAAAAGTGGGGAGATACAATTCTGTTAGAGGAATGCGACTAATGAGCGTATTTATTGGCATTTGATATTGAGATATCAGTCATGTGCTGGGATCTTGTTTGGCTTTTGCCTTCCCCCAGATACTAACTAGTAAGTCAGATGTGTGCTATGAAATTGGTACTTAAGTGAGTCTACTGTGCAGTGGGGATGAGGGTTTCTCATCTGGAATAAAAGGAACGTTGCAATTGAATACAGCCAACTCCTAATATGCCAAGGCAAAAAAGAGCCAAGGAAGGCCTGGCAACTGTCCCCGAGAAGGAAGGACAGTGGCCAGTCTGGAGTTGAACTGTGTGATGGTATCCATCTGAACTCCCTGCAACATGGGAACCACAGATGGAGACATTTGTTTCTAGGAGTGAGTTCACTGCATTGTTGCTATGACCAAATAATTGACAAGGGGCAACTGAAGAAAGGTTTTATAGTTTGGGGTGCAGCCTGCCATGACAGAAAGGTATGGCAGCGGGATCATGAGGTACTGGTCGTATTACAGCTGTAATCACGAAGCAGAGTGGAATCGTCATGGGACTGGCTATAAAATCTCAAGGGCCCACTCCCCAGGGACCCAACTTCCTCCAATAAGGCTCAATCTCCTAAAGGTTCCACAGCCTTCTAAAACTGTAGCACCAGCTAGGGTACTGCTCAAATCTGAACCCCCAAGAGATATTTCAGATTTAAACTTCAACACTCATAATGGAAATGATGCCTTTGACAGAACTTAAAACACTTGGCGTTGTCTGCAGAGTAATGGGAGAAGTACAGTTACAGTGTCTCAACAGCACTGCCTGGGTGAAGTCACCATGAGGAGTCTATGGACCCATTTTCCTTCACTTGGTGACATTTGAAGTCTCCTATTCTGTAACCCTTTGCTTTTTACTCCCTTGGCCATCTTAAAGCAAACTGTTCATTACTATTATAAATCTTCAAACAACAGAGGACAGCTGTTTTAGTTTGCCTTCAGTAGAAGACTGACCTCTTTGAAGGCAGCCATTTTCCTTCATCATCACAGGATGGAGCCCTGTCAGTGAAGTTTTGTTGAATGGATAACAAGCACTGTCAAACTCTTAAACTCGTGAGCCCAGAGGGGAAAAAAATTCCATAGCCCTTAGCAACTCTTTCAAGCTACAAAGCATGTGGTACAGGACTTCTCTGGAGATGACAGTAAACATGAGATGAAATGACCAGCGCATTTTCTCCATTGTGATAAAGTTCTCCATATTTTTTGGTTTGTGAAGGCCTGGGCAGTAAATCAGTGAGCTCTGAAATGAAAGCTCTATAAATAAATTGGTTCCAGTGGGCTAGTCGTACGACGGATGGTGTATTTTCCAGTCACAGCGACAATTTTAATGAGCCGTCCCAGTGATGGATGGCGCTCTCATGGCACTCTGTCCTCAGCGTGGTGAGTGCTGGTCCTGGAAGTTCAGTGTCCTGTCCTTATATTAGGGGCCAGATCTTTACATGTGTCAAGGCAGGTCCAGCTTGGAGTTTTTTATTTAACAGCAAGTTAAGCCTGAGGCCGAGCTCAGAATGTCGTGATTGAGTGCTGTAGAGAGAAGAGAGTTTCTCCATTTGTGGAGAGCCAAATGCAGATAAGCAAGTGTGTTTTGGTGGCTACTCATTTATCTCCCCACCCCCTTTATTTTCCTTTTCAAAGTATCTCAGCGGTTTTCTGTTGAGCTGATTTATGACAGCGATATCCAGCTAGAGGATACAAAGTGGGATCTTTTGAGAAGATAATCTGAACTTTGGATAGGAAACAATCTATTATATCTACTTTTGCTAAATGTGTCACAAGACACTTATTTCTAGAGATGGCTTCAGAAACTGGTTATGAAGATTATTTTTTTGTTTGTTGTCACAACCCCAAACCTCTCACAGGGGTCTCCTAAGACTGTCAGAAGACACAAATATTTACAAGATTCATAACAGCAGCAAAATTACAGATAAGAAGTGGCAATGAAAATTATTGCATGATTGGGGGTCACCCCCAACATATGGAACTGTTTTAAAAGGTCACAGTTATTAGGAAGGTTGAGAATTGCTGGCCTAGAGGATTTGGTAGTGCTCCATGCCTCTTGTCAGATGGTCAAAGGTCATCTTGAAATATACTTCTGTACACACCTCAGAGAACTCAGTTGCCAATTTGGGTTCATACCAAATTCCCTCTCTATACCCTAAAAAGAGGCTGGATGGGTACATGAACTGGCTAGGTTCCTATAGCTAGTTAGAGGCAGCAGTAAGACCAACAGGGCTCTCCCACTGCAAATTAGACCACATCCCTTTCCCTGTGGAGTCTGTACCACGAACGCCAATTGTATCATGATGTAACATTACTAGCATGTGTTAATGATAATACTTGTTGATAAAAATACTAGAAGTACTCTGAAGAGGTGACATGAAGTCGCCATTTTCACCCTTTGTATCCATGGAGAGTCTGCAGAGTTTGCTGGAGTACAGTGATAGCTCTGCTCTTGAGTTACCAAGTGAGGGATGACATCTGAGAGTTGGCATTTCAACAAAAGTACCAGCTGGTGCTGATGGGCTCTGAGAAAGAGCATGTTATTTCAGGCCATTCGTCATTGGCCACCATGTTTTCCTTGCCAGCTGTGTCACATTGTTCATTACCTAGCAGGAAGAGTTACTGGTGACCCTTCTTTGAACTGTTCTGTGCACTTTTTCATAGTCTTTAGATTCTGTCCTGAGGCAGCTTGGCTTTGAGTGAGATTGCCTTGGCACTCTGTATTCTAACATGCTGCAAGATCTTGAATAAGTCTTGTCATGCCTAGGCTTTTCTGGTCTGTAGAATGGGAGCAATATCTTCTAACTCAGAATAGAACTGTTGGGGGATTGGTTTGGAGAAAACACAGGGAGAGTATAGTGGTTAATAACCACTTGGTGTGTCAGAGGTCAGTCATAGTGACATCTCAGGGACTCTGAGTCACAGATACAATGGCTGCTCTCTACGATTAGGAGGAATCTGGAACCCCCACTCCCCCACAACACACACCTGTGATACCAGCACAACTTATTGTCATGACTGAAGGGAGGCTGATGCAAACAAACGTATAGTGCAAGCTGGTGTAAAAGTAGCCTGGGCAGTACCTGAGCTCTGACAGTTGTTATTGGCATATGTAGTTGGTGTATTTTAGGGTGCACTTCTAATCATGAAATTTTTTTCTGTAAAAGTTTGCTGTATTACAGCAGCAGTAGCCCCAGACAGCTCAAGTTCATGTGTCTTGACTGTACCATTTGCTCTAATGCTTCACCTACTCTCACAGTCTTTAGTCTCTTTGGGCCCTAGGCACCTGTAGGTACATGCCATAGAGCCCAGGTATAGTGTAACAGGCTATGTCATCTAGATGCATGGAAACATGCTCTATGATATTCACACAATGACAAAATTATACAGGCATTCCAGAATGTATCCTTGCCACTACGTAATGCATGTCAGTGTACCCTCCAGGCAGAATTAAGTAAGCAGAATTACTCAGCAGATGAAAGGGTTCAGAAACCAAAAAGAGGCTATATTGGGAAAACAGAAGATTAGAAGCAGCACGAGACTGCAGACATTTGGAAGACTAGACCAGAGCCGTGTCTGAGAGCTAATACACATGATGTCATCCATACCTGAAGAAGACAACCCGTACAGCAGAAACTGCAGCTATGGAAGAGACTCTCATGGATCCAGGGAATGAGTTCTATGATACCACAGAGCTAGGAAAAGGCAGGACATGAACGTCAGAGCTACTGCCATGCCTAACATGCACCAGCCATTGTTGGCATGGCAGTAAATGTGGGTGTCCTCACCCTTACTCCTAGATTATGTCTTATCTAGCAGCCTCACTGTGCTTATACAATGTGTGAACTACATATATACACACACAGTAGTGTGGTCACAGGTTCAACTAGCGGGAAATGTCAGTGGGGGAAGTTTTTTCACAGTAAGAGCTGCTTCTTGACCAGTCATTACAATGCAAACTGGCATCAAGGAAGTAACTTGACCCTATTTATAGTCTCAAGTCACACCACTGCATTCTGTTCTTGTACCATGAGTTTAAGTCATCCAGTGTACAAAAGACATAACCAGAAGCCATCAAAACCATAGGTACTAGGAGCTAATTGTTAAGGCTGGGTGGAGGATGGGAAGGATGGAGGAAAATGAGACTTTTTTTTAAGTAGCAAGAGCACGCCTTGAAATGCTATCACCTAGGGGTATTTATTTTTATCATTTAAGCATTAAGATGCTATGTACATAACATTGAGCACATCCAAGTGACCAACTTGTACCTTTCTGTTTATAAAACTGGGTTGGGATAATGAAACAAGTGGGTTGGTGGGAATTTAGAAATGTCTCCGGTGAAAACTAAAATTTCAAATGGAAACTTAAGTTTCAAAACAACCTTTATTCTGTTTGAGGACCTAATACAATGCATTAAGCAACTTAAAACAATACATAGCTTCACTGAATCTATAACTTGAACAAATGTCAAGGAGGCACACTCCCTCCCCCCACCCCAGTTGCCTTGTAAAGGCAAAATCACAACTGACCATGACATCCTCCCTCTCGTCAAAAGACCAACTTTATTTTAGCAATGTCATATAAACAGATTCGTAAAAACATTGAACAGAGTGTAGCTTTAAAAAATACACACATATAAGTGAGGGTGGGTTTCATTTTTTGTTTTGCTTTTTTTTTTTCTTAAATAGCAGCATCCTGGGCAGCCAATGCTATCACATGGTGACAAGTTCAGTGTGAAGTTGGAGAGTCTGTTCGATGAGCCACTTCCTCCCTACCCTCACTACTAGTTATTTTATATATAACTATAGATTTTTGTAAAAAAAAACAAAACAAAAAACAGGAGAATTTGGCATTTTGGAACTTTGTCCCATGTGAGGCATTGTGCTTTTAACTGCCCCTTTCTTAAATGACCCTAAATTCAAACAGACAGCAACGCCCACTTTTCCAACTGACTTAGATACCATGCATTGCAAAAAGCACAGTTGGGAAAACCAGCAGGAACTTTCTCCCAATAAGGAACAACAGTAGGGCTTCCCAACCACATTACTACTTCATAACCAGATACTTGACAAAGGGATTGGTTCCTCACACTGACAGCTTACAGAAACACACTCTGACTTGACAACACTGAAAGCGAATATATGTCAGGTAAGCAAATCATCCAGACCTGCTCCCTGAAAGGGCATAGCTTCTAAAAACAGAAAAATGTCAAATGATGAACTTCTCACTTCATTTGCCAACAATTTTCACCTTTATAAGACAAAACGAAGCAACATCAAAGGGGAAAAAAAAGCCCACACACATATACAAGACTGTACTAGACACCTGCTTGCTATGTACTTGAACTTGACTGTGGATCTGCGTGGCTGAAAGGTGTACTGAAAACACAGTCCATGCACATATACATATATACATATATCCAGGGCCATGAAGTTGTCGAAAGTTGCAAACATATGCTTGCTGCCTTTTCATGTGGTTATGACCGCTCTGGTGTGGGATATGTGGTCCCAACCCGCCCACTGCTTTAGTCTAGCTCAGCCTCTCAGCAGCTTAGTGTCTGGCTGTCTTTAAGGTGTGACAGTTGGTGAGAAAAACTATGTGGGGATGCTTCCATATCAGGAGTGCTGTATCCAGCTGCATTTATGAGCCACTCAATGGATGCTACTGGATGACTGCCTTGAGGATCACAGAAACTTAGTGATCAGACTTCTCTAAGGACAGAGTTGGTGGCATACTAACCTGTCATCAAAAAGGCACTCAGCAGGACAGGTGCGACATGATTCACTATTGTGTAGAAAAATGACTTCCGCCTTCTGACCAATGGAAAATCTATTGTACCAAAGTTCGTGAGATGAGACATTTTTGCAAGTCATCTTGCAAAGAGTGTTGAAGAAAAGCCACCAACAGAACTTGTAATGGAATGGCTAATCTCAGATCTATTTTAAAAATTAAAATGAAAGTTGTTTGTATGGGATAGCATACATGATGTGCTACTTAAAAAAGAAAAGGAAAAGAAAAGCAAACTCCAACCACAAATCTAGCTTACAAACAACTATTAACTGTTCAGTCTTATGTGGCATGGCAGAATGCTACCACTGGAGTTTGCAAAGCCCAGAGTAAACCCAGGAAATCATCAATTGCCTGGCAGTAAGGACGTGGTCAGGTTAGAAGGGTCAAGTCTGCGGGCTCACAGTTTGGCTGACGAACTTTTCCTTGTGAGGATGAGCAGTGGCTTCATAGGAAGAAAAAAAAAATACATTCTACAGACCATTAACCCAGCCACCAGGCTGCAAATTCCAAAAGCTGAAAACAACAAAAGCAAAAGACACAAATACCTTCACCTTGGTCTAGAAAGGGAAGAGAAATAAAGTTGTGGGCGTGTCTAATACTGAGAAAGGGGAAATGAAGCTGAAGGTGCTCTCTGAATCTACCAGGGCGGCGACTGACTTCGGTTAGCCTCTGCTCTTCACAGCACATGACAATTCCCAATGAACACGCCAGTTTCTGCACACGCACATCAGCGTAGCGAAACTTGAACACTCTCTTAAAGATGCCATCTCCTGCTCCCTTTCCTCACCATGAAGTACAACATGCACAACATGTGCATGAGAACTGCCATTTGCGTCTCTTTTAACTGTTTCGACAAAGCGCTGGGACCATCCACTTGGGTCGACTCGCTTTACGTTCTAAAGTGAATGGAGAGCCAGGAAGATAACAAAACGTCCAACCAAAAGGATTGCCTTTCGGACCATGCTTTTGTTAAAATGAATGGTTGGTGGCTGCTGTGGCTAATCCAATATTAAAAGGAGGAAGAACACATTTTCTAAATGCAGGGATTCAACCTTGAGACCAGTGTGTTCAACAACAACAAACAGAGCGCATTCCAGGAACCCCAAAACAAACTCAGCACTTCTTTCATGAGGAGAGAGATGCTGGCAGCTACGCTGTGATGGAGTTACAGTAGTTCTGGAGTTGCAGCCTCACTTCTCCCCTTCTCTGGAATCCCCAGAAAGTGCACACCACCTTACCCGCTCCCAACCCGCCCCCCTCCCACCTGTTACAACCCATGGCTACCTTCCCCCCTCCAGATTCAAGGAGTTCACAATTCATTAGGAAACAAACATTGCCAGGTACCGTATTTCAAGAGTCTTAAAACAACACTGTTGGACTCAGCAATACTTTGTCACATCATATATCATTTTCTTTTTCTTTTTTATTGAATAAAGCAGCTTCAAAGCTTATCAGGCCCTGCCCAACATTTAGTCAAAAAAAAATCTGTTATGAACTTTTTTAACCTTGGGCTATCAGCCAAGTACTCTGTACAAGAAAAACTGTAAAATATTTCATAGTTTTAATTCTTAAGCCATTTTCCTTTCTGGCATCCTGTACATTTCTTAAGAAAAAAAAAAAAGGTAAGAATAACAAAACAAATATTAACAAAAAACGAGGGACAATATTTTCAAGCAACAAAAACTGGGATGAGGGAAAGCTTCTTCTGAAGGTGTGTTTGAAACTGGTAACAACGTAATAAAAAGTAAGAATTGCATAGCACTGCACGTTTAGCCTTCAGCAAAACAAAACAGAAGCTATTTGGTATTGATACAAATCCATCTATTTGATAGTTAGTCACCCACTAATATGTACATATTTTATATACTGAATGTCATTTTAAGTTCCCTGTCCACACTCCTTTGTCTGTTGGTGGGTTGTTGGTTGTTGATTTGACAAGTTTTAAGCAAAACGTTTTCTGGTGTTTTTGTTTTTCCTCTGAACATACTGCATCAATGTTCTCTCAAAGTGTCCTGTGAGAGCAGACATGCCTCTCTGTTCCACATCGTACGTTCATTAAAAAGGAAATAACCCACAGTGCGACGTGTCTGGGTTCACCACACCCAGCGACACCCAGGCTAAACCAGGCTGGACCAAGCGGTCCCAGGCACAGGTTCTTCAGCCCTGTCTACCTTCTGGTCTCCAAAGTTCCAACTTGTAGCTGGTAAAGCTTCAGAAAACATTAACAAGCACCATGGTTAAAGGCCTCTTTGTCCCTGCACGGAGAGATTTTTGCATTTCTTTTTCTGTGTGTTGGTTGTGTGTTGTGGCTTTAAATTAAAAAAAAAAAAAAAGAAAAAGGATAAGGTTAGAAATGTCTAGTCATCCAACAGCCCTAGGCTGCCGTGTCTTCCCGACTTCTTTTTGTCCAAGAAAGCTCTAGTCCCACGTGCAGACAGCCGGCTTCGTTTCTGCAGCTCAGTTCACAGGTCGGGCTGGAGAGGAGCCCTTTGCTTCCCAGAGGCCTTGGGTGGCTTGAAGGTGAGGAACTGGATCTGAGGGCAGCGCTCGCTTCATCGCCTCTGTTGTGCATATACCGGGTATGCTAGTGTGACATTGAGGGAGTCATTGTGCTGCACGAGGGACGTGTGTTGGTAATGTAGCACCAGCTCCTTCAGGGAGCTGTACAGGTTGTAGGGCTCGGCAAAGCCATAGCCGGTGGCAGTCTTGTTGATGACACAATGCTTGACTTCGCCATCTACCCTGGAGAGGGGAGAGCGAACAAAAAAATGTCTTTGGAGCTGGTCTCGGACAAACGGAACGCTGCAGGGTATTTTTTAACAAAGCCAAACGTCATGGACGGACACAGTGAATGGGGTCTGTTTCACTACTGCGGAGCCCCAGTAAACTATTAGTGCTGCTTTTACTGGTCAAGTGACACACACACAGGGGCTAAACATTTGGGCCTGCTTCCCTGGACTGTTGCATGGTTTAAAGGAGAGGGAGGGTTCCTATGAGACATGAGATGAGTGCTTGATAGAAGACTGCATGTCACATGCTGCAAATGTGGGACAAATGGCCGTTTCCAACCCCACAGGTGCTGGCTTTACTGTCTCTGTGAGAACATGCTAGCTTTCCTCCGGTTATAGTCAACAGGTCTCTTTCAAGCTCTCCTTGAAATGTTATCACAACTCTCTATCTTGGCATTTATTCTGAATTCTTCTATTCTCTCGTCTTAACTCAAAATTCTCCCTCTGTGTGTCTTTTGGGAATAGTTCTTAAATGAAGCAGTGCTTGGCCATAGACTATAAGGTACTTTTAGTGTCTTTCTACAACAGGAGGACATAATTTCTGTCCCGATGATGCTAGTGACTCCAAAGCCTTTGTTCTTTTGGTTGACTCAGGGTCTCCATATACAGCCTATGCTAATCTCAGTCACTGAGTGCTAAGATTACAGACATTATGCTCAACCTTCCATTTTTACTTTTCAAAGTACTTCTGAAACTATTGTGCAATAAAAAGGAATTGGGCCACAAGACAGAAATATGTCTCCTTTGGGGTGTATCTCTGCATGATCTTAATGGGGTCCTTCCTCAATCCCCGAAGGGTTACTTTATGTTCAGTGATGTTCTCACAAAAATGACCTTGCATTTTAACTATATTGAGTTTTAGAGGGGTGGAGGACAGTGGGAAGGCATGGTCGGTCGTTTCTGTTTATAATTAAGATGAGGGGGAAAAACCCCAACAACCTCAAGACATCTAGGGATTAACTTTTCCCGACACTGGAACCCAAGTCCCAAGTGTCCTACTATACGGCGACAGATGTCTCTGTTACGTTCTTCACAGATTCACCTGTCTGCCTAGACTAACCACAGCAGATGAGTTTTCGAGGTTAAGACGGTTTCAAACCCTGATCCCTAGTGAACAAATGAACGAAGTATAACGAGCAAGTTTTCTGGAGTTACTTACACTACAGAGCAGGCGTAGCAGCCCTGCTTGCTGCTCTCCCGGACAAGAAAAGTGCCATCTCGCTTCCCTCGTAATAGACTCTCGGCTTTGTTTCGATTGCTGCTGCCAACATTCCATGTCTTTTCATCGTGGTGGGGCAAGTCCTCCTCGTCTTCCACCAGGGAGTATTGGCTACAGAGGCAGAAACGGAGGTTTGTGAGTCAAGGGGGTGGGAACCCCACCCTGGCCCCAAGGTCTCCTTCTGAGTAGGCAGATTAGACGACGACTCAGCCTCCTCACCAACCCCCAGGGGCAATGATTACCAAAGTTATTACTATCTCTATTTTCAAGTCGGCAATCACCCTTAGGTACCTTGGCAGAGGGCAAGGACAGTATTAAGAAGATTGCCAGTTCTCAAATAATTCATACCAAACATATACCTAACCTTCAAAATATACTAAATGTAATTGTTTTTCTCTCATTGTTCCAAAAATATTTGGGGGAGTTTTCTGATGTTCAGGGACATCATTATGAACACACAGGGTCAATTTACACAATTGTGGGGAAAACAACAACAAAAAAACCACCCCATTCTTCCTGGGCTCAACTTTCCCTTTGTAAAGCCCTGGATAATGCTACCAAGTTTATATAGTTTTGCTTGAGAGAGGTCCTAAGAAAAAAATCTGTGAACTAAACTGCATGCTACCACCCATGCTACTTACTCTTCGGTGTTTTCATTTCCCAGCCACTCGTTCAACTTCTTCTGCCGAACCCCTTTCTGCGTCAGCCACCTGAAAGAGTTGTGCAAAAGAGGAAAGGCATTGAGGACCCCTCTTTGGTTTTAGCCGCAGTCAGTTCTCCGGGTTCCATTTCAAACACTTACATCAAGTATTGGTCTCTTGTCTTTCTCAGCTGAATGAGGTCTGGCTTAATGCTGTTCATGCGCTTGTCAATCTCGCGGTATTCGGCTGCCTGCTTCTTCAAGTCTTCCTCTAATCTCCTCCTGCTGTCAATGATCTCACTGATGCGAGACTTTAGCTTATCATAGTTATGCATGATCCTGCAGGCACGAGAAACAAATGGCTAAGTACCTGGGTCTACCACACAAGGTCCCCAACGTTTAGGACGCTTTGTTTAGTCCATTTTTGAAAACTGCTCAAACGACTGGAAGGGAGAGCATCTCTTTGACCAGTCCGGTCTGTCACAAGGGTATTGGGGATGTTTATGGAGCATCTACCTTTGAATTTCTTTCTCGTTGCCTTCACGCTTAAACTTTTCTATGTATTCCTTGCTGTACCGCTCCTGGGTCTGGCATTGTTCTTCAAATATTTTTATGGTTTCATTGAATGCTTCAATAGCTGTTCTTTTCATTTGAATTTCCTGCAACACAAGTTTCAGAAGACAACGTCATTGCTTTCAGAATATGACTTCTCACTGTCAGAGACAAGCTAGCTAGTGATGCAATGTAACTGTGCTGCTAGTTGGTACAGTCATCCGTGGGCACCATAAGCTTAATTACAGGAGCCCTCTTGGCCGCTAGCAGCCAGATGGTTAAGTTCCTTATTGAAGTGATGTAATGGCCACAAGGGACCTGTGCGATTTTTCTCATCAACTCCAAATCATCTCTAAATGGCTTAAGCAACAGTACAAGGGGTTGGGGGTTGGCAAGTATACAGTCTGTACTGTATATCCTCAATACAGGACCAGGACACAGGGAAAGCCGGCCTGTACTCTCTTTTCAGAGCTGGATAGGAATTCACAAATCTAGTCAAAGGATATAGAAACAGACATTTCTTGTGGAGAATTGTCTGCCTACTTTGACTTTTTATTTCTCTTTTTTTTTTTGAGATTACAGTGTATCATCTCCTTCTTCCCTCTCTTCTCTCTAAACCCTCCTGTATACCCTCCATGCTTTCTTTCAAATTCATGGTTCTTTTTTCCACTAATGGGGTGTGTGTTTATGTGCTCCTAAATATGTAAGTACAGCCTGGTCAGTCTTTTAAAAGGCAGTTTTGTTTTGTATCATCCATGTTCCTTTCTCCTTTGGCAATCAGTATAGCGGACACGACACTTCTCACAGCAGGGGGAGGGATGTGTAATTTCCATCCCAGAGCCTGGACAAGCTGACATTAGCAGCTATTACTAGTGTCCAGCCTGGACAGAAGTCTCCAGTCAGGAACGGACTGAAAGCTCACAGTAACCTGCCAGTTAGAAGCAAGCGTATTGTGGGATTCTTAAAAGCATGGACCACACTGGAAAGGGTTAGACACAATTCTTCTTTAGAATCTGATTTATAACCTGTGTTAGTCTAAAATACCTTAAACTCACCTGGGAAGTACGGGTGTATTCTTCATATAATCTATCGTATTCCCGACTTTTTTCTTGAAATTGAGTATTATATTCATGTAACTTTTTCCCTACAGCTTCAATATTATCTTCTTTGACAACTTGATCCTAGAAGGATATACAAGGCAGAAAAAAAGAACTAAATTGATAAGGTATTACTCAAATAACAATCCTTAATGAAACAGTCAATGTGTTATCTGATTCAGCTCTTGTGACATTCTGATCATGGTATAAAGTTTGAAAGCAGTTTCAAATCACATTCTGCGATGGAGGGTGGCTTGGCCCTGTGCTACTGGAGTTAGAGGGGCTGTGAAGAAATTACCTGCTGGTACTTGGACACTGGGTAGAGTAGCTTCACATCTAGCTTGGGGTTGTACTGAGCTAGAGACTCATTCCGGTAGTGGTTTATTAGTTCAACCACAGAGTTGAAGGTTAATGGATCAGAGAAGCCATATTTTCCATCTCGGTGAAATATTTTGATTAATTTGTTATTTCCTCCTTTCCTGTAAATATAATATAAAAATAATGATTATTAAAGTTTTCTGATGCAGCAGTGTGGGGCTCTTGGGGAAGAAGCGGACAGGGATGAACAAGTATGTTTGAATATCCTATAAAGAAGCCCATTACTTGAGCTGCAGGTTTAAGGAGAAAAAAAAATCTAATTTAGAAATATTTTCATGACAACCCAGACATTCCAAGTACAGCTGACTCCCTGGCTCACCTTAGTGTAAGAGTATAATCGCCGTGCATTTTAGTAGACGCATCTCGTACCAAAAAGGTGCCGTCAGCTGTATCTCGGAGTTTTTCATTCACTTCTTCCCTGAAATGAACACAAAAGAAGGCCATGCTTACTTTTCAACTTTGAATGACAGCACGCTGACACAGAGAGACCCCATCTTCCCTCCTGCGCTCAGGATTGCTGCACTGCCGGGCCATACCCTCAGCCTTAACAGACACCATCCTTTAGGGACGGTGAGAAGAGAGTGAAAGAGGTTCCGTACCTTTACATTCTCCTGTCCTTGTAGAGTCATGTCAGTATTGCATGTTTTCAAAAGTAACTAACAATTTCTCTTTGCTTAAACAGAAACGCTATAAATTCATCCCACTAAACGTAAGTGCAAGACACATACACTTACGTAGACATGTGTCTATTTAAACGACTGGCCTATGTGTACATGCACCCATTTACACTATCAGCATATCTAAAATACAAAGTTGTTGTTGTTGTTTATTCCTTTTAAATCATTTTCTAATAAACAGGCACAGAAAGTCATAACCCACAAAGAGGCTCTCCCAGCCCGCTCACTAACCACTAGAAAAGCTGAAAGGATATGTGAGGGGAGCAATAACCTGAATCCCTAAAGTCCTGCTCACTAGAGAGAAAGCAGGCAGTGCTCTGTCACCCCGGTGTGGTGATTCCCTGACATCTCTGTCAACAGGGACACTTCCCGGGTATTTAATTTCCTGTGTCATCCAGCACCCACAGCGCTCCAGTGCTCAGTGACTTTTCTGGCCGTCTTTGGAAAAGAACCAACTATGCTTCAGGCTTATGTTGGATGACATCCTAAAAATGGAATTCAGCAAGCTGGTGCTTTCTGTCTTCTTACTCGAAACCTCCCTGCATCTGGTGGATGCAGAACCTGTGGTCTTACCTTGAGATGTCTCCCCAGTACCATTCAGCATCCTGTAAGGACATATTGTTGTTCATGCCGTTGTTGGCTACAGTAGTGGGCTTGGGTGGCTTAGGGGGCAGTGCTGTAGGCAAAGGAGAGGGAAAAAAGTTGTTTGCAATCCTGGCTCCAAGGGCACATTTAAACTTAGGCTTGCATCTTTGCATGTGGACAGCATTTCATTACAACAATGAAGAGTAAGGGGAAAGTGGTGTGATTTTATTTTAATTAAAAATGCATGAAAATTCTATTTTCAGTTAAAAGGCAATTCAATTTACTAATGGGGTGGGGGTGTGAACACCAGAAATTCACAGTTCCATGTACCGTGACTGATATGGTTAAAAATCAAAACTGAAAAGAGGAAAAGTAGTAGTGAGTGACAGGAGGGTTGGGGGGAGGATGAGACAGACAGACAGACAGACAGACCTAGAGGTTAAGATATAAGTGGGGCTGACTATGGGAGAAAATTTCAAAGCTAATCCAGAGTCAACATTTCTACTTCTAGATTCTAGCTGTGTTAAGCTGTGCCCAGGCAGCTCCATCTAAAGTAACCAGGAACATCTGAGCTGCAGAAATAACAGGAATTGGCTTCATTTCTTCTCTTCTTTAATGAAAGAAGAAATTTGGTGTCTCTGTCCTGCAGGAGCGCAGTAATCACATCTTACTAAGAAACCCCACTTACAGCAGTGGGTTTTAAGAACTGGCTATCTCTACATTACTTCTCCAGGCACAGCTCTGCCAAAGCCACTTTAGGAAACTCATCTGTGACCTAAATCTCCCTAGTCTTCATGTTACTCTTCTGCTGGGGGACATTGTGCTCTACATGTTAGGTCCCATTAAAACCCCTATCCCTTCTTCAGTGTCAAATCAGTATGCACATAGTGACAGAGAAGCTGACAAGAATCCCGCCCTCCGCATTTCTGAATTTCTTCATTGCAGGGAAGGCTGACGCCAGGAAACAACCAGGATCCTAGGTTTTTAGCTAAGCCTGAAACATTAACTTTGAAAGGACTGTGACTGCTTTAATTCACACCCCAGATGATTTCAGGTGTCTAGCAGGACTCTTACAAAAGCAAGGAAAGCCAACTTCTTTTCCCATTGTAGTTCTCAGCTTGAGAGAGCAAGCGAGTCTCCACGTCTGGTTTACAAGAGTTTCAGGTCATCAGAAAGGAGTTTGAGTCACTGCTACATCTCACATGCTTTTCTAAAACACCCGGCATTGCCACAGCAAAGTACCACACTGCCAGAGTCCACAGCCAGCAGAGAAAACAGCACAAAGGACACGTCCCCTTAATTAAAGGAACAATATACAACAATATAGCCCAACTTGCCAAGGATCACAATTAACAAAAGACGCCAGCAGCAGAAAAGTGGAATCTAGTTCCCATCCATTCAGCAAGAACCAGCATGTATCAAATGCAGCCCAAGCTCCTTGCTGCTACAGTCAACAATCTGTTTAATTTTAAATTTCTAATCAGACTAATTTTAAACCCTGAAACAAATCAGTAAAAATAGCAGCCCCGAGAGTATCTGTTACAGCGGCTTTCCAAAAAAAAAAAATAATAATAATAATAAAAAAATGTAAGTCACAAGATAAACTAGCTCTCTCCATTAATATGGAGGTATTACCTGGTGGATCCATTTCTATATAAAACATCAAGTCCATGCCACAGTTTATATCTGTCTTGGCACATTCTAAGTCCAGGTCTTCCATAGTCCAAACCGTGGTGTACATTTGTGCGAGAGTTTCCTCGGCTGTGTTCAGTTATAAGAAGAGAGTCCGGCTTTCTTTGTAATGGTGTCTTGGAATTCATTTTAAAACCTATACGGGCTGCACTGTAGCCTATTACATCACACGCCCCAGCCAATCAAGTCAGAAAAATGTCACCAGACCACTCCTGCTCTATCAGGTCTCCTGGACGCCAGCTTCACACGGCCCCAGCCTCTCTCCGAGAAACCTACATGCCACACAGCTGCAATGCCTACACGCTCATCGTTTCCAAAGGTGTTTAATTTGCCTGCTCTCTTCCAGCAGTGAGTTCTCTAATTCCCTTTTTATTACTCCTTGCAGCATGGTACATTCCGCTGTTGGCAGACTGACAAATGGCTGATAAACTGCAGCTTCTAGCTCTGTTCCTTAGTGCATATGGGCTCAGAGATAGCCTGGGCTTTTCAGTGGTATAAAAATCTTAGAGGCATCAAGCTACTACCCTTAAGCTCTGTTTTATGGTCCTTAGATATCGGCTGTATATGTGAAAAGCAGAAAGGATCAAGCACTCTGGATATTTAAGACAGTCTTCCTCAAACACAGTCCTAAATGCACCTAATTAACAAGGGAAGCTAAAAGACAGTCCTTAGACAAAATGCCTATACCAGAATATCCCAAGGTCAAAATGAGACTTTACAGAATAAATATGAAAACTCAGCACAGGAATGAAGATGCCTATTATTTGCAGAAATGATAATCATAATGGCCAACACTGGTGAGTTTCAATGTTTCTACCTAATGACACTGGACAACAAGATGCTTCTGCTAAAATAAGAGGCCTTATATCAGAACACAGAGTTCAGGTGCTCTCTGCCAGTGTCTCCCTCAGGAACCCGTCTTACTGCTAGCTGCTTTAAAGAAGGTGATGTAATCGCTCTCTCTCTCTCTCTCTCTCTCTCTCTCTCTCTCTCTCTCTCTCTCTCTCTCTCTCTCTGCCCTCCCCCCTTCTCTCTTTTAGCTCAGTGCCTTACTCAGGGGGACAATATTCCTTCTTAGCAGTGTTCAATATAAAGAAATCAATTTCCCTACAAATCTAATGATTTATTTTGGTTCTTTAAATCATTTTGCATGTAATTCGGTCACCACAACTGGAGCTCGAGGTACACTACCACTGTGAGCCAGAATCTCCTGATTATGGGGGGGGCACTGCTCTGGTGTAAATGTGGCTTCATTTTTTAAAAACTAGAGTGGGCTCTGTGGATGTGTGTGCTACGCATCCGTGAGAAGATTTATGGAACTCAGAAGCCCTGTTAGATTTCTATCACATGTGGAATCACGATAAGTTCAGCAAAGCATTCTGTTCCCTGGCTGCTGTCCACTGGGGTCCCCTCTCTAGGGCATCTCTGCATTATTGGAGGCAGTTAGACTCAACCCTATACCTTCCAGTTCACGCTTCTCTATTTGCCTATAGGTTGAACTAAATCTAAACTAAAATTCAAATAAAAATGGTAAAAGTGGTGGTGAAGTATGTCCTTAGATAAGATTAAAAAAATAATAATGGCTGAATAAAAATGTTGAGTCTTCTCCTAAAGTAAGAGACAAGACCCTTTGGCAGTATAACCCATGGGTCAGCCCAAAGGGTCAGCGTGCAGCACTCCTACAGGCAGACTCCTGCCGCCATGTGGCAAGGGGACCCAAGGGGCAGATCAGGGAGACAGGTGACTTTCCATGTTCTCTGCAAGCTCTGGCTTGGTCCCAACTTCCTGACCCTTACTTTGTAAACTCCAAAACCAAACCCATCTCTTCCCTGCAGTGTCCCCCCCTGGAGGACAGAAGGGAGTGTCTCCCCTAATGGCCCATCTGCTCTCCCTAGGCAGCACTCACCCAGGAGCACACAACACACGCGCGCGCACACACACACACACACACACACACACACACACACACACACACACACACACACACACACACACACACACACACACACACACACACACACACACACACACACACACACACACACACACACACCCTCCCCAGCCAAACTGGAGAGGACAGGCTTCCAGATAAAGAGCCCGGTGGAGAGAAGTGCATAAATGAAAAGCGACTTACTTTGCAGGTTATGCATTTCAGCGGTTTCGCTTTGAACTGCCAGTATCCCACCGAGAGGAAAAAAAAAAAAAAAAACCAAAGAAGCTGTTCTTCCACCAAGTGGGCCCAGCCCCCGAGGCTCCCCCGCCCGCCCGGCACCGGCAGTAGCGAGCCTAGCTGGAAGAGAGCGCGCGAGGCGGGGGCGCGCGACTCTCAAGCCCGGCCGCCGGCTCCCCCAGGCTAGGCTGCAGCCAGTCCCTCCGCCCCGCGCCCCGCCCCGGCAGCACGTCCCCAGCTCCGTGAGCAGAGCCCCCCTGGGTCGCGCTACTGCTCTGGGGAAGAAAGGAGCCCCGGCGGGCGCTCGCACGTCTCGCTCAGATAAAGATCGCGGCTTCATGATTAACTTGGGCAGGTTCAAATATTTGCTGAGCTAGGGATTTGGGGAGGGGGAGGGGCACCCAAGTCAAAGTCAAAGTTGTCATCAGGCTGACAAGTGGCCGAGGCAAGACTAACTTGCTCGTTTTCGCCCTGGAAATGAGAAGGGCATTGTAAGGGGGTGCTGAAAATAGTCCTCCCTGGTGGCCATGGTGCCTGTATGCGCTAGCAACCCCCGCTCCGGGGGCTCAAGTGGCCCGCAGTGAGGCGGCACAGGAAATAACCCAGCTAGTTCAGCAAAAAATAGAATCAAAGCCGCGTTTGTGAAGGCCTGAACCTCTCGGAACAGCCCAGAACAGGGTGCCTCACTCTCGTGTCCACCTCCTCCCACACATTGGCACAGCTGGCCCCGCAGGTGTAACAGGAAAGCCCTTCACAGAGAGCACACACTGGCTGGCAGCCCCGGGAGGGCATCCATGCAAGCCCAGATTTTAAGAGGTCAACTTCAAGGTCCTAGGACTTCCTAATCAGACTTTCTAAGAGGTGTGTCAGCACTGGGTTAACTGCCGGCTGGGCGTGGCAAAGGACAGAACAGAGGAGGACATACCTTCCTGCCAGCCAGGATTCCAGTCCTTTATTTGAGACAGTTACAACTAGCTAGGTTTAGGATTGTGGGCTGGTCAGAAAAGAACTCAAGACGTCCTAGGAAACATTCCCATAGCATCCACACAGAAGCACCTACTTTAACCTTTTGAACCATAACTAAATGTCACAAAAGCTCCCAAATCTTAAAACATAACAGTAATTTAGATATCACCCAGGCAATTCCTCAAGCTATAGGGAAGGGGGAAAAAAAGACAAAAGAGATGTTTGGTCCTAAACTCCATCCCCTGCTCTTAGCTTTCCTTGGTCAGGGAAAGTAGAAACTTGTAAGAAACAGAATTTACTTTCTAATTTTAGGTTATCTAAAAAAAAAAAAGATTCATACCTATAACAAAACTCTGGCTTTTTTGTTTTTTTTTCAAGAAAAATAAATTTGCTTTGTTATTTCTAAGCATCACCCTGCTTTAAAAAGAGTCCCTCTGGGAGAAACAGACACAGTGACTTCTCAAGCATACCTGGATCCACCTCAGAACCTCCTAGAGATTACAATGTAAATGTGATAGTCTCTGAACAAAAGTATCTGGGGTAAAGTGATATACCCTTGAAAAGCCTTCAAATAGGCATGAACACCTTGTTTCAAACAATTTCCTCACAATATGTACAATATGTACTATGGAGGCTCTATAATGTGACTGCAAGTGTGAGAAGACTCTTTCCCCACTGGTAAGACTCATGCTTCATTAGTTTAAGGAGGGAGCCCTCTGCTGGCAGAACTCAGTATAGTACTCCTGCTTGAGAGAAAACGGTCAACTTTCCATTTCACCATCTCTAGATCCAAGACGCCCCACAAGCTAATAGACATACTTAATGTGCTGTGGAATATACAATTTACTGGTGAGCCAAAAGCACAGATGTCACAATACCTAGGAAATAATTTCCATTTGGCTGTTAAGCCCCTTTAAGACGACCTGTGCTTTCTCCATGTCCCATTTACCTGGAACTGCAAAGACCCAGCACACAGGAAACCTTACCAGAATAAGCGGAAGGTTCACTTCGCCTTCTGGAGGTTTCAAACTAGCGTGCATCCCTTTCCTCGGGGGCTTGTACAACTCATTTCAGAGGCAGAGGCAGCCCATGATTCTACTCTTCAGCAGATTTCACCAGGTCAGGATACTTTCTCATGATCATTAACATGTCTTTGAAAGTACTATGACATGATTTCTGCCCTGACTAAGTCCTCTCCCAGGCATCAAGTGAGCCATAGCCTAAGACCTGGAAAGTTTCTCAGGGGCTCAATATTAATGAGCAAAATCACGAAAAGGGAGGCAGCAGAAAAAAAACGAATGAATCAAAATCATCTAGGGTAAAAGGTACGGGTTCCCCCATAATTTTAAAGAAACACAACTTAGGAAGTATGGCCATCCAGTAGGAGGCAAACCTGTAAGTCCTTGTCCAGGGATTTCAATGAACCCACACTAAGGAAGACTGTCTCTTTCAGTTAATAAACAAACCCAGGTTTACATATGAAGAAAGCAAGACACTGGCAAGACACGCCCACTGTCTAGCAGAGAGAGGAACTCCTACCCCTGTGATCACCCACACCCTCCCCTGCTCTCCCTACAGACAGAGCAGGCAGTGCCATGAAAACAAAAGTAAAACCATCCCCCAGCACATGCACAGGCCTCACAATGCTGTTGTAGATCTTAAGCAAAGATGGCTAGGTTTAATAAGGAGGAGCTGGGCTCTCCCCTGTACACCTCTACCCTCCCTCGGGATATGCATCTTTCTAAGAGTTTCATTCCTTACCTTTGAAACAACTCATGTCAGACCGCATTTTAAACCCAAGGGGAGAGAAAACAAACGAGAGAAGCGAAAACTCTGAAAGTTATTTCCCTCTGTCTTAGAGTTTGCTTAAGTCTTAGCTAAAAACCCAGCCCAGAGCATCTAAAACAAGATGTATGAACTAAGCTCTTCAGGGGGGTGTTCTGTAATGCACCGGTGGTTAAAAATTAACCTTGACAGTTGTAGGAGGATAGGGGGAGAAAGAGTCACTTGTTGCCTCCTCCAGGCTTGAGGGTGCAATGGTAGACTCCAATTATGCTACATTAGTATTTCTGAATGCATCCATGAAATACAAAACACGGTGGTATTCAGAGGTACCCTGTGTTCACTGGACCTGCTCCTACTGTGGTTGCCCTGTCCCTATCAGCTTAGCTCCCCATGTTTGGGCAGTGTAAGGAATTCCAGAAAGCCTGCCACTCAGCTTTAAAGATATGGAGGACTTCTTGTAATAGAGGGAACCGCATGCTAACAACAGAGCTCAGAAAACATACAGTCTGCATCACCTGTCCACATCCGTGCCTCCTTCCAGAAAAGCAAGGAACCATTACCTCAAGGGGCTGCTGGATGCACAAAATGAGCTGATTTCTAAAATTTCTTTGAAAACCACAGTTTATCAGTTATGTGTGTATTTGGAGTATTATCAGTCTGTGCTCAGACCTGTAACTGAAATGGATCAAAATAAGAAATATCTTTTGCCTTTGCCTTTTGGAAATGTAGCCAAACCAATTAAACTAACAGTTTTGAAAAAACAGCAGCAACAACAACCACAGACCAGTTAGAGAGTAGGGAGCAGGGGCGGAAGACCGTCCACACAACCTGCACAGAGAGTACAGGGCCTGCTGGGACACAGATGAAGTGGATGACACAGGGGACGCTGTGTACAATTGTACATTTTGTGCACTGTGCAAAGGCACATTGGCAAGGTGACAGGGGGAGTGGCACTGACATCTTGGCCGCTCCACCCACCACGCCACACAGCTTATTTATGTCAGCTCATTTAATCCTAACAACCCTGGGAGAGTGACCCATTCTTCTTTCCACTGTACATCTGATGGAACCTTGTCCCCAAAGCTACCCACATGGCACTATGGCCCTTTGTTCCATGTTGTCCATAGGATCTTATTATGTCCCTCATTGTTAGCTCATTACATCCTGGAACCTTCAGAAGAAGGCTTTTTGACTGGACACTGAAAACAGCCCCGTGGTTCGCGATGGTTCCAACAATTTAGGCATACAAAGATGGCAGACAGGACAGGCTGGACCCAAAGGTAGCTTCTGGGCATACCCAGCTGTGGCACACACTGGTTGAGTAGCATAGAGTGAGCCTCTCATCTCTGATTCTTCGGGGTCCCAGTGGTATCTTACAACCCTGTCACTTAAATGTGTGGCCTTGTGTCAATGCCTGATGGACCGGTTTGGAGAAACACATTCTAAGAGCTCACAGGGTACAATTGTCATAGAGTGACTGTACACAACCTAAGGAGCACAACCTACAACACTTTGAGTAGCTGGTTTGCTGTCCATCTGCAAATCAAAATGCTAACTTCCTTTTCTCCAGTTAAAATTGGACCTGTTTTTCAAGGTCCTTTTCAGGGTATATTCTTTCTCTAATGTATCTACTCAATTATCCTAAAAAGTCATCAACTGCACCACTAAGGATCTGTCTTAGAAGTGCACTCCCAGCTAGACTTTAGACTGCTATGTTTTTAACAGGCCTTACTACTACCTGGCCAAACCCAGAGATGATGTCTATCTGTCCCACAGCACACACTTCCTTGTAGTCCCCATTTAAGGATCCTTCAAAGATTCCTCTCTGTTGAGAGTGGCGGTGTCTGTAATTGACTGATTTATGAGCATTTGCTAGAGATGAACCAGAGATGAGCTTCCAAAGCCCATGAGGCCTCTTGCATGCTGGGCCAGTGGGGAAGGCCTCTGCGAAGGCATTGGATTCCCACTGGGTTGAAGAGGTTATTTCTTTTTTCCTGAGATGCCCTGCCAATCACTGCACTGGAGCTATCTTGGAGCCCAAAGGTGCCCAGGATGAAGGCACTTTCCCTACCCGCTTGTAGATGGTGAAGTGAGACACTTTGAAGCATCCATTTAATCCCAGGGGACCTAGACAATGCCCAGGGTGACTGAGAAGTACCACATGAAGTGAAAGTAGCTCAGACGGGGCTCAAGGATGACTTGGGTTTAATACTTGTTCCCCTTTTTTTGAGTCTGAACAAATACTGGGACAATTCAGTATGTCTGATCTTTGTCACCCGCAGAAACTGAGCTGACAGAACGAACCCTCCTTGAAAATTAGTATACCAGTTTCTGGGGGGTGGGGGTGGGACTGTAGTCCTCTTCTGTGTATCAGGCCACATTATGAGAGGTTGGTGTTGATACGTGCTTGTTATAAGTTAGTCTTATAAAAGTCACTTTATCCATTTAACATTAAACTCCAGAGGTGTAACCCTCCTCCAGCCAGACAAAACAGGCAAGCCCTTAGTGATCAATTCATTTGTAAAAGTCCATCTGGCTTTGAGCTTCCATGTCGCCTGCCTGATGAGGCCAGGGAGTATTACGGAGAAGCCCATGATGACCAACTCCTCAGCTCCCCTCATCCCTACCCCATGCCCTCCAGGGCAAACCAGGCTCAGCTGCACCTCCTCTCCAGGGTGCATCTCTGTGCCAGTCAAGAGGAAGTGAAGAGTTGCAGCTCAGCGCTTCGTCTGGGGCCTGCCTATTCTTGGTGCCCCTCTTCCTTCCTAGCCTGTGTGGTTAGCGTCAGAGCAGGACAGGACAGTCTCTATGGCTCACAGCTACTTCCACGCCCCACTCTCGCTAGTCTTTTCCATTAGGGCCAAAGGCGGCTCCTGAGTCCATTATCCAGTAACTTCGGTGTCATACGGGGCAAAATCCTCCAGGCTCTGCTTACAGATAGGTTCCCGGTGCACTCTGTTTTTGCTCCAGGCATCCCTGCTAAATCCTATCTGTTGTGCTCTGGGACCTCTGAATATGCCATGCCTGCCTCCTCTATGATCCACGCTCACCCTAGGTACAGTATTTTGGGCCAGTCCCACAGAAACTCTTCCTAAAGTCTTGCAACTTAAGCTCTCATCTATATCCAATCACATGAGGATGGGGTTTGAGCCTCTCTCAGTCTGCTGTATCCGGATGCAAAGAAACACAACTTGTCATGTGGTGCTCCATCCCAGGGCTGCGTGAGTTACCCATCACAGACAGCAGGGTGCTTCGGTTTAAAAGCCTGGGCAGAAATGAAGAATGCATGCACAGCTTCCTCCTGGCCCTGCAACTACACTTCACCTACTAAGGGCTGATAGGTAATTTAACTGACGAGCCCCTGTGAGCTAACTGCTACTAGATCACAGGTTGTTTGGACTCTTTAGATGAAAAGCTGCCATTCTAGGTGAGCCTGCGCTCCCTGCGGCACTGTTAAATGGCTAGAAGACCACCTGCTTTCAGAGAGGCACATGGCTTGCTCTAGCTGCAGTAAACACTGCTTTCACATTGCCTGTATTATTGAAAGGGTTTGTTTTGACACACATGTCTCGGCATAGTCACTTCCAAAATATACACTCCAAAATGCTTTAAATTATATAGTAATTATAAATCACCCCACTTTTTAAATATTAGAAAAGCCAAAAAAAATGTCAACAGCTAAAACAGACTCCATAAATTTATTCAGCAGCCTGAAGAGTAAGAGGTGTCGGGTCTAGGGAACTCTCCCAATGCTCATCTAAGACAAAAATAGGCTTGAGGTCCAGTCCAACCTCTGCTACCAAGTAAGCTCAAGGCCAGCCTGGACTACACGATAAGACTTTGTATTGAGCTAGTAAATTTTTAAAAAAGTAAGGCTAAAACCAAGATAGCTTAACTTCTGCAAGAGCTGGCATCTGACTCTATCACATAGACCACCACCGTTATTTTTCTGTGAACCATAAATTAACATGTTACTGTGGGTTACAACTGTATCATAAACTTGCATTGATTCAGAGGAGACTCTTGTAATTTTTTTTAAACTTGTAGAAGTACAAAGCAAAGGCGCAAACAGCTGTGGAAACATCAGCTGCTGCAAAGCCTTACCTGGTGCTGGCTGTCGTTCATTCCATTCAGTTGAGATTAAAATCTCTATCACTTTTATGAGGTGTTCAGTATTATCAGAGCTGCAACAAAGAGGGTTTTGTGAGAACTATCGTTCGTAAGGACAACACTGTCTCCATCCACCATCCTACTGATGTGTAATAAAGCAAGTCCACTGTGTAAAGCAATGTGCCCCTGTGACCCAGTATCTCTGGATACCCTCCAATAACCACTAGGGCCACCCGTCACCCCCCAGCTCCACTCTACCCCCAAACCTTCTTCTCATCTTTCACGTACCTGGCTGCTGGGAATCTAAAAAGCACAGGGCTGAAAATCTCAGAGAGTACTCTTGAATTCAAAAGATTTTTGCTGGAGGCTTGAGAGAGCTTGAAGAAATGTTTAAGCAAATACTGAAGCGTAAGCCAATACTGATGAGGTATATTAGGCGACCTAATGAGCTTCTTCAATAGTTGGATGTAGTCTTCAGAGCTTTGTACTTCTACAAGTTACAGAGAAAAAAAAAAAAAAACACAGGAAACAGAGTAATGCTATGTTGGGTGCCAATGAGCAAATGCTTGAACCATTTCTTCTCCCTGCTTTAGCTACCAAAGGAGGCCCATAGAGAAAACTTCCGGAGAGGTACCTAGGACATCTGTCCTTCTTATTAAAAAATGCATTGTGAGAAAGTAAAGATCTCCAGTCAAATGAAATGCAAGAAACTCTTCTTGTTAAAAAACCACAAAATGTTCAGGGTGTGCTCTCAGAAGCCTGGCCTCCATCAAGCAGCACTGAGCTTGATTGGCTACGTCCTCAGAGCATCAGATAAGTATCACAGGTTAAACTTTGAAGGTCACAGACCACAATTTCCTGTCCCCAAAGCACTGAACGGAGCCTGAGCTCCTGATGCTGAGGGCTCCGCCCTCAACACATTTTGTTCTGGGTGTACAGGGAAGAGGGCAAGAATATTCGTCACCATGCACTCTAGTGCTGGGTCCCTGAATCTGTGGCTAGGACTTGGATAATCAATTTTCACAACTGCAGTGATCTTTGCAGATAGTCATCAGAAGTTAATTAGTTTAACACATGGGCAGGATTCTAAGCAAACAAAGATCTGAGTCTCTTCTACCAGATGCTCAGATGCTATGTGGTACAGGAGGAGTCCGGGTGGCGGCGAGGCACTGGAGGGCACCTTAGAATTTTCTCAAGGCCTTCTGCTTATACACAGCATGTCACAGAGTGACAAGCATATCTATCTACATCTCAGTAATCTGTTCAGAGAGGTCTGGAAAGAGAAAACTAACCTTGGGCTAAAGACATCATTTCATTGTAAACAGCTACTGGAATGACGGGATTTGGTAAGTCCAAGAGATAGCGTTTGAAAGCATCTGCTAAAACTTGTACATCAATCATTTCCAAGTCCACTGAGGCGGCATCTAGGAGAGAAATAATTTAAGAAATATTTCAGGCATCCACACTTCTGTTGGGCCAATTTTCCAAAGGTGGGACTTAAATAAGGCACAGGGAAGGAAATAATACGGGGAAACAAGCCACGACAAAGGGATGCCTGTTTCTTGTAGGGCTGACTCCTGACTTCTGGACAGAACAGCGTTTCTTTGTGTAGTTCTGTCTCATGCACTGTAAGCATTCAGCACACCCGACCTTTAGCTATTATGCTAGTACCACCTTCCTTAGGGCAACGAAAAATAATGCCACTGTTATTGGTAAGTTAGTACCCTCCCCAGTGCCTGTGTTGAAACTCAAAGCCCCAATGCTCCATCACTGTTTGGAGATGGGTCCTGTAAGAGGGGTGATTTGGTTAAACAAGGTTGTTAGAACGGACCCTAAGACAGACCTAACTAGCATCATTATAAGAAAAGACAAAGTCACCAGGAATCCATGAACAAGGGAAAGGCTATGGGAAGGCAGCTGTTGGAGATCAAGAAAGAGGCCTTGAAGAAAGCAAACAGGCATATATCTTCATCGTCTTGGATTTCCAGCCCCCATGGTTGTGTGAGAAAGACGTTTTATTCAGTTTTGGGGAGTGGTTCTGCCCTGACTGAGAAGGGTCTGACACATATGTATGTGAATATACATTTATACGTGTATACACACACATGCACACAGCCAATGTTTCCTTGTACCACAACAGGAAGATGAGAAATAAAAATTACCAGTTATTCTCAAACATGAACTGATAAATGCTACCTAAAATTCAGCCTTAACAGAATGTTCAACTAAACATCAAGAAACTCTGGCATTTTAGCAATCCATTTCAAGACCACCCATAGAATAATGTGAACAGTTCCAGAAAGCTTCTCCTAATGCTGCTATTATCTAACCTGTGAGCGTCCAACCAGCTCGGAACAGAGAGAAGAGTGAATTCTCTGATAAATCCATCAGCTAGAAAGGAAGGAAGCCAAGCCATCCAGGAAAGTGCTAACAGCGATCCAATGCACTTTTCTGCACACGTCAGGTGTATGCAGCCCAGTCCTTGGGACGGAAAATGAAACAAGGTCCAGTAGAAGGCAGGGGCACCCAGAGCAAGGAGGGCTGGGGGCACCCATAAGAGAGGGGCGTTTGGCAATCAGAAGGAACATGGGGAAAGTTATTTGGGGTAAGGTGTGTTCAGAAGGTGGGCTGACGTTACACTTTTTTTTTTTAAACTGTCTTCAGTTATGGCACTGAGGGTTCTGCTGTGAAGGAGATGTAAGGAGCAAGATAATATAAAGAAGTTGCATAACTCCGTGTGTGGCTGGTTGGGCAGTGTCTAGGAGATTCAAAAATACCAGATTAAGATGGTTCTCCATGAGGCAAGCACCATCCCTGAAAGATGGTAGTGTGTAAAAAAGAAAAGAAAAGCCAGGGCTCCATAACTTCCCCCCATTCAACTAAGACAAAACAAACACTTTGCCTATTCATGATCTGAGAAATTTTTAGATGACCAGAAATATATAGGTGTGAAAAATAGGCACACAAAGCAAATGCTTATTGAAATTGAAAAGCAGTTTATTTTAAAAATATTCTTAAGAACACATATAACTTTGCCACTGATTGAAGGTGAAGGCCAATTTGCATACTAATGAAAGATTTCCTTGTTTATGCTTATACAGAATCAAATCTGAGCTTAGTATTTGACACAGAGCACCTTCATTGCCTTTCCAGGTAATCAATATTTTTATTTAAAAATTGTGAATAGGGGCACTCAGCTTTGCATAAATACATGATACAAAATGGCAGAATTAAATCAATGCCTATTCCAAAACTTTCTGGAAATTCTGTTCTAACCCCAAACCAAACTTTAACTTAAAAAAACAACAAAAAAAGAAACTCAAATCAAAAACTCAAATAACAGTTTTCACAATCAAACATTTGTATGAAATCCATTCCAAAGACATACTAACATGTGTGTATGAGTATATGTGTGTATGAGGTGTGTGTGTGTGTGTAAATGTATATAAATATCCTAAAGATACACATGTTGAGGGGGGATGATAGGAAAATTCATGTCAAAGTCTTCCATAAGTCAATCATAATGTTTCTATAGAGCAGGAAAGCTTGTATGCATGTAAAACCACTACAATTCATACCATAAAACGGTACTGAGCCTGAACGGAGGTGTGTGTGGCCTGATGGCATGGACAGCATACACAGTGCAAGGTGAAGATTTTATGTTCAGAACTAAAGATACAGTGAAAGTGACAGATAGCATGTGAGTAAATGCTGCCAAAAATGGGCCTTTGCATAAAGGGTCTAGCCTGGAACTATAATTACTAGTGAAATTATATATAGTGTCAATTAAGATCAAACTCCAAAGAGTATTTGAAGTTTCTGGTCCCTCTAGACACTGCTCTTGCGTGCCTCATTTCATGTCTCTTTGCTTTGGAACTCAGTATCGCCGAATTTCTCATCCTGAAAAAAAAAAAACCTATGCTACACCATCTGTCAAGGTATGTAGACTTCAAGCTGCTTGAGTCACGTGTCCGTTTCTTGGGCTTGCCCCCCCCCCCCCCCGTGCTCCTACAGAGCCGATGAGCCAGCCTTTCACCAGGAGACTTGGGGAGCAGCCTGGCAATTTTCTTTCTCACATCACACTTAGGAGCCTCAGGGGCCGAGTGCGCCTCTCCCCTGCTCTTCCAGCCTTCCTGAGCAGCCAGCGCAAGAAGTGTGGCAAGTCTTAAGGACTGGAGCCCTGAGGCTGGTACTCATTCCAGAGACCTTCTTAAGAACCTAGGAGTGTAGCCCACCCAGTCTTTACAGGGTTTGAATGATGCTACATCATGCCGTTCTTGGGATAAAAATCACATGTCAAAGTCCACAAGAGCTGACGATGGAGTACACTTGGTTTCATTATTTTTTGTGACGGGACTTCCCATGGGCCCCGGGGTTTCTGACTGTGCAATACGAGCTTCCTCTTCTGTGTTAATGCCACCCTAGCAGCTCCTAGCTGCCCACAGCTGGCTTTAGTGAAAAGAGGTGGTGTTCTTTTCATTTCACTTTCCACCACACTACCAATGGGTAGCCAGCTCCTTCAATGCTTCACTATGCCAGCTCCCTGGGAAGCCCCACCCCCAGCCCCCAGCCAGCCACCAGTTGATCTCTATCTGGTGTTGTGGTTCCTACGATGTGGGGGTAGAGTAGGATGCAACTGGCACTATTTGGAGAGATTCTAGACTGTCGTGACTCGGGGGGAAGATGCTGCTGGGACCTAGTGGGTAGAGGCTAGGGATGTGGCTAAGCACCCTGCAATGAACGTGACAATCCTCCACTCTATCAGCGGAACACATGAAGAGCACCAGGTTGAGACAGCCCAAGTCAGGTTAAGAGGAACCAAAATGGGTCAGGAGAAATTTAGAACCTTTAAAATTCAAGTGAGACAAAAAAAGCGGGGGGGGGGGGGGGCAATTTGTTTTAAGGTAAAATGAGGGATGGGAGAGGAAGAGCAGGGGAAATCTGAATAATCTGGATATAAACCACCGCTTTGCCACCCTCCTACCAAATCTTGTTAAGTGAATTTGCTTAAGTTGGGCTTTCTTTACTGGGGACTTAGAGTCACTAGCACTTCAGACTTAGGTTAACATGAGATGCTGTAAAAGGATGCCGTGAGTATTAAGAGCAGTGGGCTGCTTGCCCCGCCTCTGTCTGGCACTGCAAATTTACCACATTATTTAAAAGCCAGCATTTCTCTGTCAGGTGGCACTGAAGCTTCCTCCAGGATAGTGTGATAGCTCGATATATTGAAAAGTCCCAAATTTGCAGGTGCACTCCCAAATTTGTTTGCTCCTTTGTAGCTGTGAAAATGTACCAGTTTTCTATGTGTGGGTTTTGATGGCAATGGGGAGAGAAAGCTGCCCACTAAAATATATCACTGACGTGAGTGGATCTTGGTGGTTTACGCCATCTCATGAGTGGTGTGAAAAAAACAAAACAAAAACCTTTTTCCAAAGCTAACATGTATCGTTTTGTATTGGTCACATTAAAAACCTTAACCACAACTTTTCACAATTTTCACAGTTTCTGGTGTCTTCACGTTTCCTGTGACTTTTAGTATGTGTTCAATTTTACTTTTTTTTTTCCCTTGTCACAAACACACGTAACTCTATCTATTTCAATTGGCAAAGAACAGGGGTTTCCTTAACACCCTGGTAAGTTTGGTAGAGATACAGAAAGCAGAAAGGGCTCTCACTCTTCCCTTTTCTGCCAGTCAGCTTCTAATGACCCAGTTGGTGGAAGTATAGGGCGCACACGGGAACATGGAGACATGTTGCTCTGCGTGTGCCTGCCTGAGCTCAAGAGACACAGGAACTGAAGTTGAGACATTTGCTTGGGTGAGCTTCAAGTGAAATCACTCTTTTCTCTAAGAAACGTCTATTGTAGAAATTCCCTAAATTGCCTATGCCTGAAGCTACTTCCCACTTCAAAGGGTTACTTTGTACGGGTCAGATGGGCATTCCCGTGCAAGCAAACTTCTGAAGGAGCCTTGTGCAGAAAAAGAGCAACTCTTTCATTTAAATATTCAACTTCAGGTAAACAATATGAAGTAGAAAATGACAAAAACAAAAAGGAAGAGAGAATACTATAAATGAATGAAGGATTTGAAAAATTCTAGAAGTTGGCAGGAGAAGACAGCTTCCTGGGATGAGTTTACTACTTGTCCCTGAGTGGAAAAAGGAAGGAGGAAGACATATAAAGCCACCATTTGGCAGAATAAGTCAGTGTGTCCTCCCAAGGAATGGTGTGCTGGAGCTGGCTGGTGCTAGCTCAGGAGATCAAATGTTCTCAGTTTGTCCCAACTCCACATTCAATGACATCATGTGAGCATGAGGTCAACCACAGTGCAGACATTTACATCACAGACGAGGCTACTACTCCAACCTGGTGATTTTCCTCTGTAGAGAGTACAGTTACCATCACCGAATAAACACCCAGTGTCACGATGTTACCTGAGGGGCATATGGCATGAAAAAGAAGGCAGGCGAAGAAAGCCAGCAAAGCAGGTGGGCGGGGAAAGGTGGGCGGGGAAAGGGGGACAGAGAAGGGGTAAGAGGACAGCAGCAGACCATCTGTCAAGCGACACCCACTTAGAATGTTTTCAGCTGACCCAAATGAGTGAGATGTGACCAACTGCAAGGCTAAGGAACACGACAGAGATATAGGGTCCGACGAATGCCAAGAACTTGTTTCTGAAATTCCTGCAGAAGCCAGAGGCTCAAGTGTGTGAAAAGGGCTGAGAGCTTATACTTACACCTTGACTCAGGAGCCACACAGCTAAGGCGTGCCCTAACTTAAGGGGGTAAAGGAAACCCTGCATGATTTGAGGACTCCTGTGAAACTTACAGTGTTGTGTGGATGGGCTGGGTGGGTCATCAGAAACCGAAAGGTGAGCCTTATCCTCCCTTACAGTCCCATGACACTCACCACAATCAAGAAGCTGTCGTAATTCTGCAGGGTTGCTGGAGCAATGTGTTCTGTATAGAGTCGAACATTCCAGTCCTAGGACACAAAACAGACCGTGTATGCAAAACACAGCTCTCTGGAGGAACCAGTGAGCCTGCTGCCAGAGGACATTCCAATTTCCATCCGGTATCTAGTCTAGATGTGTACTAAATATTCTTGGAAGCCAACCCCAACAATTAATTTTATCTGGTATGTCAATAATTTTTGGCAAACTCAGTGGGCCATTAAAAAGTAGGTTAATCATATCTATTACATTATGAAGAATTGAATAGCTCCTACATGGTAATTACATGTTAGTAAAGAGCAGTGGTTCTCAACCTGTAGGTTGTGACCCCTTTGGGCAATGAATGACCCTCTCACAGGGGTCGCCTAAGACCATCAGAAAACATAGATATTTACTTATGATTCATACCAGTAGCAAATTGACAGTTATGAAGTAGCAATGGAAATGATTTTATGATTGGGAGATCACCGCAATGTGTATTCAAGGGTCACAGCATTAGGAAGGTTGAGAACCACTGCTCTAGAGTTAAAGTTATCAGCCAGGATTCCTTCCCTGGTACAGAGACACACACAGACCATGTGGTTAACATAGCCTCTGTTGACAGCAGTTAGTAAGACATTCACATAATGAATGGCCTAGAGATACACATAACAGCCATGAAATGAAGGTGTAAAACACTAACTCCCTCTAGCACTCTGGTTACCTTTCTTCTCGATGGCTTCCACAAGCTTGATAAGGAGAGGTGGGGCAACATCAGGAGGGGCAAACTGCTCAGCCAGATCGGGAAGGGTCAAAGCTGAAAAAAAGAAAATTCCCAGTATTAGACTTCATGTGAGGCAGTCAAGTGCATTTGACCACAATAAAAAATATTTAAATACAAGTAATTCAACTACTGCCATCCATAGCAAACTCAGAATGGAGTTAAGGAGATGTCTACACTACACTGTTGGGGCCTCAGAGACATACCTGTTGTTTTTCTCCAGAACACTCTCCAAATGCCCACCAAGAATCGCAGAATGTCCTGACAACAGGCCTTTGATGGTCTCTCCTCTGGGGTACCATTCCTAGGGCAGACTGTCCTGCCTCAGGGTACCTCAGAGTCCAGGATGGATCTAGGTAGAGGGGCTCCAGGCTAGAATGGAGAGCTTAGATGTGCAGGGAGAATGGAGAGATACTTAAGGGTACAGCTCTCTTCATCCCCGTGTCCTGGGCACATTGACAACTATGAGTGCAATCTGAGGAGCTCAGAAAATCTGAAATCAAGTCCAGCTTCTAGGTTATTGTGAAAGAACTGTTGCTCAGGTAGGTGAGACTAGATTAAAATCTTGTGAGATAGCATGGACTCATAGTAGTTGAGCATCTTATATACCCTTGCACTGAATTCTAACCATGCCCAGGCATCACTACGAGGCAGCACAAATGACCACTGGTCACCTAACAACAAACTAAGACCCTGTGTAACTGTTGTCAAAGTGTGTGTATGTGTAGGAAATGAGACACTTAAAAGTTTTTGGGGGGTTTATTTCATATTATATACAAGTGTTTTGCTGGCATATATGTATATGATGTGTATGTATGTGTATGTATGTGTATATGTATATGTACTACTCGTGTGCCTGGCACCTGTAGAGGAAAGACAGTCATACCAGATTCCCTGGAATTGGAGTCACAGATGTTTGTGAGCTACCACTGGACTATCTCTCTAGCCCCAAGGAATACCATACTTTGATAAACTGTGTCTTCATATGTTCTGAGTACATTTTACCAATTGTAATGATACAAAAACATCTAGTACAATGACAATCACAAATTATTTCCTCTAACATTATATTGATAACCATATTTCTCACTCAAAAAAGGAAAAAAAATGAAGTAAAAGTATTTTTCAAAACTATGCCAGGAGAGGGAGCTAAATATTTCACTTCAAATTTCTCAACCTCCAAAATATATGATTGTGAATCTTAACGGAAACATCTTCAGGAGCAACTTGCCTGTCAATAGTCCAGTAATTTCAGTTGTCTATCATTTATAATTTGCATCTTATCTACAACAGTTCATATACTAAATTAAATGGCCATAGTTAGGTTTTAGTGTTATAATTTTTTTGTGGGTTTTTTTTGTTTGTTTGGTTGGTTGGTTTGGTTTTTCAAGACAGGGTTTCTCTGTAGCTTTGGAGGCTGTCCTGGAACTAGCTCTTGTAGACCAGGATAGTCTCTGAACTCACAGAGACCCGCCTGTCTCTGCCTCCCGAGTGCTGGTATTAAAGGCATGTACCACCACCGCCTGGTGCATTGATATAATTATTATAAGATGTATATGATATTAAAAATTCTAATTAAACCCATTGTAAATACCAATAGTCAACATATACTAGTAACAGATCTATAATATAAAAGCAGTGTTATTAAATACTGACCTTAAAGGACAAAGTATAACTAGGAAGTCAAACTCCAAAGCCCATTGGCCTAAGACCCCTGCAGATTCCAACATGCCCTGTATAGATGGACCCATGGGGTTTGCCACTAACTATACTGACCATAACTGCCACCTAGAATGAAAGAAGAGCTAAATTCTAGAAGAAAACCCCATCACAACACTGTCCAGTGACATTTTCTGTGCTGAGGGAAACATTTGTACAGGCTTGCTCTATAATAAAATGACTACTGAGAACTTAAAGTGCAGCCACTGCAAAATCCAGCAGTTGATTTTTTTTTACATATTTAATTAAGAGATGTGGCCTGAAGTAGCTAAATACAGGTTGTGAGTATAGTATTTAAGATTGCAATCTAAGAACCCAAATTCTGTCAATGACATGAAAAGTTCCCGAGTCACTTTATGCTACACAAACCCCAGAATGAAGACATCTTTGTCCAAGATAAGGCATCCACGGTTGTACTCAACAACCTGCAAAACTCACGATCTGGCTTCCCATGGGACTCTGCCTTATGACAATATCATTCTCACAGCTTTTTGACACGTTAAATGTAGTGCAGATACATCATTAGGTTTATAGACAGCTACTGTGTTGTGCAGAAGGCTCATGGGATGGAAGACTACATTCCAGGAACTAAAATGCCTAAGAATAGGGGTAGTACTCTGTTTTGAGTTAGCAGTAAGTTTGATTTTGTAGGTGATTTCTATGAAAAAACCCAGGGATGAGATCAGTCAATTTTAGATGTTAACATGTGAAATGTTTTTGAAAATCACTTACAATACAAATGATTTATTCAAGGTTTATAATAATTTTAATTAAAATCACTGTAAAAAATTTTTTAAAAGCTGTTATGGAAGTGTATCCTTCATGGGCAGGAAGATCACAAGTCAAAAGATAGCCCATGTTACCCAGCAAGACACTGGCTAGAAGACAAGCGCGCATGCACGCGCGTGCATGCACACACACACACACACACACACACACACACACACACACAGCAGCAGCAGCAAAGGGCACACTATTTCATTTCCTTTGATAAACTATAAACCACTTCCCTTGGCTCTCATGTTTCAGCTTGTAACAGTGTCCTCTCCCACAAATACCTTCCCTTCTACACTGAACAGAATGAAGGTCATCCTGACCATGTACATATGTACTAGAAGGGAAACTGAAGGTAGAGAAATGGTGTAAAAAAAAATGCTATCAATCAGGACTCACTACAGCATTTTCCTGCTAAGGAACCTCAGCACAATCCCAAATTCTAAAGCCCACGGCTAAGTAGTAAGTACCCAAGTATGAATACCCACACTGCACTCATGTAACTAACTCGTCAAATCCTCTCCCGCCTCACTCATACATAATACAAGCTCCTGGCACCGAGATCAAATTTGCTTAATAAAGTTTATCTCTTTCCAAAATCTTATCAACACAATCACTTCGGCAGGCAAATATGATAACTAAATTAAATGATAATTAAAAATTTCTTGTAAATGTAATTGAAATATGCACCCAACAGTTCCATCCCTGTCTCTACTTCAGCTGAGAAAAAAGAAAAACGTCAAACTGTCTTGTTTTCCTTTGTCTTTCCTGAATTTCCTTGGCAAAGATCTTTTTTGTTTGTCTTTGGTTATCCTGAGCTACAAAGTATCTTTTGTTTCATTCATACTGACAATTTCTGAGACCCCTCTGTGATAGCCACCAAACGTCTGCGAGAACACCGGCCTTTTCAAACCACTGTCCACATGTGTAGGAAGCATGAATTCTCCGGTTTGTGCTGTGTCCAGCTGAAGTTTTTAAGACGGAAGAGGTTTTATTGAGCAAAGGCGTGAATCACAACAGCTGATGGAGCTTTTGCAATAGGAACTCTAAAGGCATCATTTGCAAGGTGGGACAATAAAAACAACAACTACTCTAGGATTTTCTATTCCTTAGTATAAGTTCTCTCACTCAGTATGCTTCCTCCCTGTAATATTTAGACAGGTAATACAGTAGGTTCCTGTCACCTGCTTTAGACAATGAGATTATCACTAGAATTCTAAACAGTATTCTGAAACAAGTATTACTTTCCTCAACAATCCTAAACCCAACTATTCTCCAATTCCATTAAATACACTAGGCCTATATTTCTTTCATTAGATTTCATCATAAGAGATTCCAGCGGGAAACAGTAATTACTGGGGATGACTAAACCTGGTGAATTGTTGATTAGCTCATGATGAAACATCGAATCATAGTCTGATAAAACATAATGGTACCAAAGGTTAGTTTTTTTAAAAAATTACAAAACATACAGGTTGGGGTTATCAAGCAAAACACAAATTAGCAGCACAAACTTCTAAATTTTACAATAAATTCCATCTGATGTAATTTTCCAGATATTTCTGACCTGGAAAGGAATGCACTTTGCTTTGGAAGTTCGCCATTATGAACTGTCTTAGTTCTGCAGAGCCACGTTCATTCGGAAGCATCTGGAAGCATCTGTAGGTTTCCTGACACATCCAAGCCCAGTGTCTCACTTAGCCAAATCATCTTTCATTGGAAGAAGACAACATTAAGCAAGGAAAAAGAAACAAAGCAAAAACAGCCTAAAGGTCTGAGAGTGAGAGGCTAAACCATGTATAATTAATTTCTAAGCAAAGGCAGCCTTGGCCGGCCTTCCCTCCATACTCACAAGAACTCCAATGAACCAGGGAGCCCTAGGTCATAGAAGAAATTACTCATGCTGCAATGGAGGATGCATCTTTCTGCAGGCCCTGGTGACAACCAATCACACGTAACAGAAGAGAAGCTCTCTCCGAACTGAAGCCCTTCCCAAACTACCAACTCGGGCAAGCCTCAACACTCCTGGGCACCAGGCATGTGTGGGAGATGGGAGCACTCTGTGCTCTTAGTGGTGCCAACACCACTGCTAAGTGCAAGATGAAACCGACACACAGCTGCACCTTTTGGAGGCATTCTCCATTTAAAAGAAAGAAAAGAAAAAGTTAGTGCCTGGCAGGACAGAGTGGAAAGTTTAAGCAGAAACATCAAAACGGCAGAGGCTGCCCCAGCCAAGTATTTCATTCCTAATGGAAGCAGCTTGGAAGTGTGTAAAAAAACGGCTCGTTACCACTCAAAATGTAACTGGAAATACACAGGAAAGAAAGGATATATGCAAATGGGGACCAATATTAAATCAAGATGTTAAACTGTCTAATGACTTGATGCATCCATGCTTTATTCCTGTCCAAAAAAAATATATAAGTAAATAAATAAAACTTCTCTTGTGACTTCAAAAGAAAAAAAAATAGTGGACATGAATCAAAGCAAGCCCGATTCTTTTCTTAAACAAATTCTATAAGCACGTTCATACTGTCTACCTATAACAGCTAATACCCTGGGCTTCAAACTTGTTGAGTTCTGTGGGCCTCAAACCACATCAAAAGCTGGTGTGCTCTTTGGGCAAAACAGTTAACACTAAAAAACAAAAACAAAGTTTAAAAAAATGAAAAAAAGAAAGAAACTGTGTTTGTTAATTTTAGTACACACTGGTTTCATCATTAGTTCTGGCTTAATTAAAAGCACAAAGAACTCGGTTTCTATCCTTGTGGCATTACTTACTGACAGTACTCTTGAACAAAATAATTAACTTGAACCTGAGTATTTTCATCTGTAAAATGGGAGTAATTATATGAGTTAGTAAGCATTAGTGAACAACATATCCTCAGTGGACACAGTACCCAGGATGTAGAGAGTACAATCCTTATTCAAGAAAGTTTTTTTTTAAACTATGATTAATCGATTTAAAAGGTCTTGCTTTTAACGTGTATAAATATTTGTCTGCAAGTCTGTATATGTACCACTTGTGGACCTAGTACCCAAGGAGGCCAGAAGAGGGCGTTGGATCCCTTGGAACTGGAGTTACTGATGGTTGTGAGCTGCCATGTGGGTGCCAGGAACTGAACCCAGGTCCTCTGCAAGAGCAGCCAATGTTCTTAACTACTGAATCTCTCCAGCCCCATTAATAGATTTTTTAGAGATTCATTCACTATGACAAAATGTAAGACTATAGCCATCTGTAATATTAAGATAGTTTTCTTCTTAATATTTCTGAAAGGAGGGGAGCTTGAAGTATGTGTGACAGGGTAGACATTAACACTGCCTCGTGCTCTATAAATAATGCTCAGTACCTTTTTAGACATCAAGTCAAACATTAGATGATGTTTAATTTCTCATACTTTCTCCCAATAAGGACCACAATCCTAATCCGTTTAAGTTGTTTGACTTCAGTTCTTTGAATGTGGAGGGGAAACTAAGTTGAAATGATTGTGTAATAAATTATACTAATCTTCCAGAAACACGATGGGCTTTTTCTTTGGAGGAGAAGGAAGATAAAAGTACAGGCCATGAAAAATGGGAATCGATATGAAATAAATCTTCAGGCATGGCCACACTGTTTTTAGAGGTAACTACTAACATGGAATTTTTCACACTGCTCACAGATTTAAACTGAAGACTCCAAGTCCTTTGTAGATGCCCTATACCCTTAGTTCTTCAGATCTCCAAGTTCATCTCCCCGCCTCTTCTGCTCAACAGTCAGAAGGCAAGGGGAGAATGGGAGACTCCACCCACTTGGTCTTCTTTCTACATAACAGACTGGCATCAGAAACAAACAGCATGCAAAGGTCTTAGGAAGCATATGCAGGCACACAGCTTTGCCTCGGGTGGCCTCTGCTAGAGACTTAAAGTGACTAGAACACTGAAGCACAAGGCTACACTTAATCTTTGACAGGCAGGCTAATTAACTGTGATCCTTATCACCTAAATTGGAATCTGATGTAGAGATGACAATTTACAGTGCACAGCAAATTAAAATGCTGAGCAGGAGGCAAATAGGGAAGAAAGCACTGTGCGCGCGCGTACACACACACACACACACACACACACACACCCTACCCAGAGGCCATGGCAACTCAGAGGTAAGTGATTTCTAAGTTAACTGGTCTTGGGTCTGTTTGCTTAGAAAGACTTCATCTGAAGCATGACTCAGACGCCCCATAAGGAAAGAATGGGGAGGTGGGGATGGGGAGAGGAAAAAAAAAATCACATTTCATGCACATGGTGAGCACCAGCTAGGAGCCATGTCTCCACACTCTTTTACCCACATGCTCTTATTTATTTTTCACAGCAGCTCAAAGATATCTCATCTTTATTATTCTTGATTTAAAGGCAAGGAAACAGATGTAGAAAAATTTAAGTCACTTAGTCAATGTCATAAACTCATAAGTAGTGCACATGCGTTCGGCTTGGGCCTATTTTCTCTTCATCAGTCTCTGGCTAGGGAAAGAAACCTATGATGTTTCCCACAGTGGTAACTGCAGTAAGGGTGTCCTGTAACATATAAGACATGGGACACTCAATCCCATAAGGCCATGGCCATAATATTCACTGGTGGGGTCAAGTAAAGCTACCTTGACAGCAGTATGAGTTTATGTAAATGCTCCCCCAAGTTAGGCAGTAAATGCATTCTCCTCCACTTTCGCTCTGTTTTGATGTCCAGATAGTCAACATTCTGCACAGGGAAGCAACGGGAGCCTCTGGGGGTGGGGGCAATAGAGAAGAACTACATGGGGGTGAGCTGGCCGCAATGCCCAGGCCTCTCCCACATAAATTTGACAATAAATTTCATAGTCAAACCTATGAGGCAGATTACAAAGGCTACAGTGAGGCCCAATCATAAGATGTAACTTGAGAAGCCCTAAAGGCAATTAGAGGAAATGGGTGGCACAGAAAGTTATCACAGTGACACCAGAAAGATGTTTGATTCAGGCTGGCAGCCACTGACCAAGCAGAAGCAGATGCTGGCTGGCCTAGGCAGGACAGAGCTTAAGAAGGAAGAAGCTGCCAAAGAGGTAACGTGGTCCAGTTGAACAGTACTGAGAGTTTTAAGAAAGCCTGAATGGAAATCAGAGGCAAAAAGGAACCACCAAATCCCATCCTAGGAACCCCAGGGGGCCAGAACTTTTCTCTGACATTCAAAAATATACTGAAAGCTTGAAGGGATTCATCAGTGAATGCCTGGCTCTCTTCCACCTAGGCCCTACAAGTAGTATTTTGCCATAAATGTTATAAATATTTTTGATGCATCTCAAGGTAAGAGTCACAAATTAGTTGCCATGAACTATACTATGGTCCCCATAATTCATAGGTTGAAGCCCTTTGAGGTACCAGTACTCACCCCTCAAAGTAAAGACACTCAGAGACAGCCTCTGGAAGGTTGTGAGTTTAGGTGAGGTCATGGGGCAGGTACTTCAGGATGAGAGTAGTGCTCTCACTGTTTCCAGGGGGAATGCATGGAAGGAGGCCACATACAAACTGAAAAGGGGCTCACTGGGTCTTCATCCAGTTACCAGAACTTACAAAAGTTCTATGCTAATCTGGGCTCATGTATCAGCAACCATACGTAAAAAAATCCTAGTCTAGTAAAAGTCAGTAATAAATTACAAACTCTTCAAGCACTGAGTAAACACCTCCATGTGTCAGAATGTTCCTGGCAGTGATTTACGGAGTGCTGTCCATGCCTTTACATGCATATCAGTAATTCTGAAGTATGTGTGGCGGACGCCTGGGATTCTGCACTTCCCACAAGCTTGCAAGTTAGATCCACGCTATAAGATCTCAGATCACCCTTTCAAGGAGTAAGAATTGAAGACGAGTGTTCCAACAGTAGAGAGAAAACCATGCTAAGAGCTAGACTCTCGGCCCCTGATACTGATAACTCTTGCCTACATGCACTTGCTTCAGAGGGTCGTTTTGCAGTGGACCTCAGTGACAAAGCACTTGTGTTGGACAGGCAGCCTTGACTGTGTGTGGTTTAGATCTGATGTCTACCTAACTCGTTATCAACAGATATTAGGAGCAGGGAGTCTTGATGTTTGGGGCACATGTGAGGCAGGATGATGTCACAACTTGACTGAGGTCCCAAGGTAAGTAAATTCCAGTCACGGGCAAGGCTCCTTAGCTTTGGCTTGTGGTTTGGAGAGGAGGCCGAGACAAGTGGGGGCATTGGAGAAGCAGTGGAAGCCAATCACTACTACTACCAATGGCTTCCAAGTATAGTTAGGCTAGGAATCTGCTTAGTGCTTTCTCCCTTAGGACCTGAAGAGCCTTTGGGAGGTCCTATAATTGTCCCATTTTATAGACGAGGAAATTAAGACTTAAAAAATGAGGTGACTGGCCCGAAGTCGGCACAACAGTCAGTGGTGGCAAACTGGTTTGAATGAATCCAGCTGGCTTTCTTGGGAGGCCCACTTTGAGCACTCTGCAGGTTACACAGCCAAGAGCAGAGGCTGCAAAGAGCTTTGCAGGAGACTGGTGTCAATGATCCTGGCAGCATTTACAAGCCTTGGTGACAAGAAGCGTGTTTGTTCAAACTGGGCTTGGGTTGGTAGGCCAGCTCTCACCATTGCCCCTGCTTTATCAGGTTTGAGATGTTGCCAGCCCACTCAGCCAGGCTAAATATTTTCAGGACAGCATTTATTAAATATTTTTCTCATAAGGCTAAACTAAGCACATTCTTCCTCAAGAATGTCATTGGGTTTATTTGACTAAAAATAATCGGCCAACTTATCATGTTTGGCAAAATATGAAGGACTCTTTGTGAATCACCAGGTGGCGGGAAGGTCCAGTAAAGAATACAGTGACCCAGGGACTGAATAGATGGCTCAGTGGTTAAGAGCACTGGCTGCTTTTCCAGAATCACCAGTACCCGCATGCCAGTTCACAATGGCTATAACTCTAGTCCCGGCAGATCCAATGTCTACTTCTGGCCTCTGAAGGCAGTATTTGCATGTGGTACACAGACATTCACACAGGCCAAACACCCAACATGTAAAATAAGCAATAAAAACAAGCAAAACAATATAGTGACTAGAATATCAGAAGGGGAAGAACAAGAGAAAGATGGATTGCGTGTGGAATGGTCAAGAAGGATGAAAGACTCAAGAATATCTCCTATAAAATGGGACAAATACATGAGAAAATAAAGTTTGTAAGTCAGACTTCTTCATTAATGAAATCTTTTTTAAAAAAATCACAGGCAGAAAACTATGCTATCTCCATATAATAAGGGCAAATGATCTGGAGATAAAAGTAAACACAGTCTTAAGGACATGAAGAGTCAGGGTTTGGAAGAAGTCAGGCAATTTGCCTTTACCACCTCTGTTACAGGCAATTAATTCTGGTGGGCTAATATATTTTCCTATTCAAAAGATGCCATGTTCAACAGATAAATGAACAAGCATCCATCCACTTCTTCATTAAAGGAGTGAGGTAACGCAGCTTGGTTATGATTTTAAGGATATTGAGTCCGTTGAAGCTGAAGACGGAATGTATCAATCAATACACTCTCTTAAAAACATTTCCATTTGGAATTAGCACTAAGCTACTGGGGAGTTATTTTTGTCTGGCTAATCTTCTTTTATTTTATTTTATTTTTCTTAACTGCAATACCAGGAAGCACTGCAGATAGAATTGTAGCAAAATATTAAGTATATATTGATTACATCTGACCTTGCTCCACCAAAGATTCTCAGAATAAGCTAACAAACAGGGAGGTGACATTTGAAGAGTGTTGTAACAGCTGCTTGAAAGTCTATGGGGTTGAAGTGTTCAAGTCAATATAAAAGAGCTAACTGCCCGGAGAAAAGAAGCAAAAGGAGCCAGGCTCTGGGTAGGAGGTAACCAGTCAAGGCTTTTTAATCAACACCTTAGCTCTTAGTGGAAATACACGGTGTCCTGCAGACAGGACACAGCTGAAACTCCCTGGCTGCGACTGGCAATGGTAGGAAAATGTTGATTTTCTATAAATGGAAATACCTGGGATGTTGTTAATGAAAAAGCACCCGGGAGTGACTCAGTCTGGTGGAGGGTGGGGAGGGGGCACTGCTTTCACTGTGGGTGCTCTATTCTGCCATTAGCCTCTCAGAGAGGCCCCTTCCTATGCTCCCCTCCCCCCAACCGCGCTCTCCCCCACAGCCACCAGTTCTCTGTTGGGCCGAACAGGAAGTGATAGGGCCTGCGCGATGGGAAGGAGTTTTGTACATTTTGTTCTATCAGATTAGCCTCGGTAACTTTATGAATTATGAGCTGTCAACTCCTTTTTCAACTGCTATAGAATAGGCTTCTTAGAAATTGTAGCTATAAATAAAACAACAGATGTTTTCAATTGGCTCCAAGAGCACTTCAGCAACTTTGTTTCAGAGGAGAAGTTAAAGGAAATCACCCCACGACTGCATTAGGGCTCCACCTGTTGGCTGCTTTTGTACTAACAGCCTTCTAAAGACATACTTTTTCATTCACAAAGTATTGTTTGAGGCCACTTACAAACTGTTAAACTCTAGTAAATAAACCAGGAAGGGGTTAAAAAACAAAACAGCTATGCTCTTTCTTTTACTTCTATTTATTTATTATTTGTTTGATTGTTTATGTATGCTTGGATCCTTTCTAGCCACAACTGTCACTATATGGGGGGAGGGAAATCATCCAAAAAGACAAGAGGTAAAGGATGTGTTTGAAGTTTTCCTGGTTTCTCCGAGGGAAGGCGTGGCAAGGGAGAGTCAGGTACCTTTGGACTAAACATTCAGTATCTCTAATCACACTCATGCAGCTGAGTGAAATGATCAAGGATTAATAAGATCAGCCGTATCAAACTGCTTCTAGTTCTTAAACTCTATGGTTTGGAGAGGAAACATAGCTAAATACAAAATTATTAAATTTACATGTTTCATGCACATGCATCACTTTTAAAAGTAGCTGTGTTCTCAGCTGCTGTGCTACTGCAACTCTGGCAACAATGTGAGGTGCCCATAGCTGGTGTCAGCATCCCGCACCCGCACAGGTTACTGCAAATGTGTGTGCACGCACCGCACTAGAAAGCGGGAGAGGGGTAGCAATCACCCACACATCATCTGTCACAATACTCTGTCATTCTGAACCCAGGGTCCTGGGCTTAAAGGGGTGTTTGCAAATTAGGTATAAGTTTTCACTTGCCAGAACAAGTTCTATACAAAGAGACTGAAGAATTCTGGTGCTTTCCCAACATGGACCTCATGGAAGATAACAGGCCAGTGCCTAAGTCGTGACTGCTACAAACCAGACTGTGACAGCAGCGGAGCTTTTATGCATGCTGCCTTGTGGGGATAGAGGAAGGTGGCGCTGAAAGCCATCAAGTGAGAGAAGCATGGGGGCAGTCTCTGACCTGGAAATCACACGACATACACACTCCGAGTATTCCCTGTAGCCATGACAGCAGCCTGGAAAAGTCCATCAGTCTCACCTGGCGCGTGGGACAGAGACTGAGTGTTTGGTACAGCGGAGGACACAGCTCCGAGAGCACTTCTCTTTCCATACTACCTTTGATTTCTTTCTCTTGTCCTCACCCTCCTATGTGTCTTAGTTATGTATCAAAGCAATCCCTTCGATGGCTTCGGATTTCTGATCAATGCATGAACAGCACTGGGCTCTAAGAGAAAGAGAGTAGGGGAGGGCAAATCTGCCTGTGAACTAGTCAGTGACAGGCCAGGTAGAGGTGGGTGACTCTGAGGAATCCGCCCTGCCTGCCAGGCCCTATGGCCTTCTAAATGTATTCATTCCCCAGAGGGAATATGCTGTTCAGGTATTTCATTCTTCAGAAAAAAATAATACATTCTTTAAAATGTGGTCATGGAAAATAATGTCAAACCACACAAGATAAGAAAGAGTACACTAAGCCCAGAGCATCTGAACTGTGGGTACAAAGTTGACAATAGTCACAACTAACGCTGGTGATGCCTTTAGCATGTGCTATGTTCTGCACTTCCGGGCTTGGGCGGTTCCTCCTGAAATTCCCAAATACAACCTTCTACCACACTGTGAGCAAAGCTGTATAGTCCCCATCTTTATGAGGAGGGGGAGACTGGTGACTCACTGAGTTTGTTCAGTTTCACACAACTGAACCCATCAGAGCCAACGTTCAATTCAAGGGACTTCCCACGTACTAAGTACCTTCAAACACGGACAGCCTAGAGCCAGAGGCAAAGTTAGAAATGGTTCTGGGGTCAGAGAACAGACTCAGCAAGTGGGAACAGGAAAGTACACTGTTAACCGATGGCACACGACCACTCAAAATGGCTCAGACCTCCTGGGGAAGCATTTGGCTGAGCTGATCAGGAGTTGGGAGCACCCCCAGCATTTGACACAAGCAAAGAACCTGCTGGAATACTAAGTCAGCTGTCCCAGAGTTTGTCATGGTGTCCAGCATGAGGTCAGGACATCAGCAGAGCTGTAGTGAAACGGTGTGGTTAATAAAGTTGTTACATCTGGTGCCTCTCCATCTGCTCCTGGGTTCCCTTCAAATGAGCAGGAAGTTTGACTGTGTGCCTCCTGTTTCGAGACCATCGTCTGCTGACTGCAGATGACGGAAGGCTCAATTACCAGGGAAAGGCTGGCATCACTTAGCCATGAAGTCAGAAAGCCCACAGTCTGCTCAGGCTCACATCTGGACAATATGAGCTGCAATAATTTCATTTATAAAATTAGGGGTCATTAACATGTTCCATATTGGCTGAGAGACAAATGGATGCAAGTTACAACACAAAAGGGGTGGAGACAGAAATATCTACCAGTGGGAGACGCAGAGGCAGGCACCTTGGTGAGCTGTGTTTCTTCTTGATAAGATGTACGTTTTTATAGCATAGTTGCCACCAATTCTAGCGCGTTCAGGTTAACAACCTCATTCTTAAAAAGACATGGAACTATTTTTCAAGGGAGGTGGTTAACAATCTTAAGTCTAAGCTACACATTGTCTTCAAAAACAAAAACAAAACAGAAAGAAAAAGGAAAGGAAGAAATGGCAACAGAGAACAGCAGAGCTATGCAGCAACTCCTTATGCTGTACTGCTCTCCTCCTGCGTGAGATAGCTATGCTGGCCACCGCTGTCTCCTAAAACCTGGCCCTCTGCAAGAACAGGGCTTGTGAGGCTTCAACCCAGCTTATAGGAAACAATGAGTTTCACAACTCAAATATCTATTAATACTGTGGGCCCAGAAGACAGTTTCTTTTTAAACAGGTGAGTGGCTTTTGTTCTCTCTGAGTGCAACCTTTTGTGGGAGGTGGGGGGTGGGCAGCAGAAACCAGAGTCACAGACAATTCTCATTTTGGGTCGCATATTATAAATTAACAAAAGACACCGAGTCAAAAAAGAAAAGTGATTATTCAGGAAAAGCAACAAGAAAAGAACAAAAAGTTGTGCTTCCCACGAGGGAATCTCCCTTAGAAATGTCACTTCCTGGGTGACAGATGCTGCATACACTGAGTGCCTGAACAGGCACAACTAACACAGAACATCGAGTAGATATTACAAGCATGGAGTCTCCTTTAGAAATGACAGTTTAAATATAAAAAGCTATGCAGTAAATGGTTGGTTAGAAATGTTAACACTCTGCAAAAATCATCTAATGAAGGAAGAATATACTTGTGCAGTATATGTATAAAAGCTGAAGCAGAACATAATATACTCAAAGTTCTTTACACCCTATACATGAAATATTCCAACTGACTGCCCTGACCGAATTAAGCCAAGAGGCCAGCCAGGCGTTGGTGGCACGCCTTTAATCCCAGCACTCGGGAGGCAGAGGCAGGCGGATCTCTGTGAGTTCAAGGCCAGCCTGGTCTACAAAGTGAGTTCCAGGACAGTCTCCAAAGCTACAGAGAAACCCTGTCTTGAAAAACCAAAAAAGCCAAGAGGCCAACATCATGGTTACTCTGTCAGCCATCTTTTTGTTAGACAGAAAGGGTGAAGTTTGAAGGAACTCCATGGTTCTGCTTGCCATCCACCCATCTTTACTTTCCTAACTTCCCAGTTCTGTTACTCGCTCCTCTAACTCAAGATGCTCGAGGGAGGTTAGTCCAGCTGTGGTGGTGATCTGCGCCTGCTCCCATCTTGAACCCAACTGCCCAGCATCCAGCTTTCCGTGGCACCTAGCATAGCAATGGCCAAGAAGCCTCCACAAAGTACTTCTCACCTCTCCCTCCAGTGGCCATACCCGAGAATGCTCTATACTGCAAGACAGGTCCCAAAATCGTGCAGGATCACCAAGCCACAAATATCCAAGCAAATGCACTGCCATTCAATAAGGCCAGGCTAGAACACAGGGCTTATGTTTGCTGAACAGCTGCCCTTCCTTTCCCATACCCTCTTCTTGCCAGTGTTTTCCTTCCTCCATATTCACTCATTCACTTCTCTCTTATATTCATTCATCCTCCCTCCCTGCCTTCCTCACATTGAGCATCCTTCCAGTCTATGAGAAAGCTCAAAATGCAGGCACTCTCTGGCCTTTGCTCACACAAAAGCTAGCGTCTTCAACTGACTAAAAGAAAAATGCATCATACCTATACAGGAAATATGAAATGGAAATGATCCAGGCCATGGTCAGTTTTCAGAGCATCAATCCAAATTCTCATTGCAAAGATGTGGGCAAAGTCTTCCTTGAAAATGACTGCTTACTGATAGGAATCATTGGAAAAATCTAAGGTTTCCACGCAACAAGGGATTTAGCATTAGAGATCAAGACCTGCAATCTGCACTTTGCCAGAATCAACTTTACTACCACAGAAGAACAAGAAGCAAGTCATTAGTATGATGTTGCATGTAAAACATCACAAAATGTCTTTTTAAATATATTGTGTTTAGAGACTCTTAAAACAACAACAAAAAACAACTAACTAAAGAGGCACACAGAGTGGGGTGGAGAAAACACTATGTTAACAAGCAACTTCAAACTGTTTTCATTAAGGAACAGGAAACATCTAGTTGGGAAATCAGTCGCTTTGAACTGGCCACTTGGAATCAACAGATACTTGTTTTTAAAGACTTCTGTGAGTCCTCCTCCACAAAGTCAGAGTCTCACTCCCTGAAAACAGGTGCTTCAGAGAAATAATAAAACTACCCCAAGGGCCCTGAGTTACTCAGTCTGCAAAACCCAGGCTCCACTGGTATTCAAAGCCCCCATCAGTCAGTAACCACTACTGCAAGTCGCAGAACTGGGAACTCAATGGAGCCAGGGAGTTCCCTCTAACTGCACCCTTTCTAATTTGCAAAGCCTAATACTCCAAAAGGTGATGCTCATTCTGGGTCTCCCAGTTAGACTCCCCTGCAAAGGCTGTGAATGGCTACAGGAAGCAGTGCTGTGGGAACAGACCCTTGCTGTCAGCTGACTCATGTCACTTTTGCCCTGACTTCCTCCCCTTAGATGAGGCACAGTGGGTCCTGAGTAAGCCTGGGATGCTGAGGGGATGCTGTGTAAACACTGAGGCTGAGAGGCTGAGATGAAGATGCAGCCAGCTTCAACACACGTAGCATTTCCCTCAACCCCATCACTAACCACAGCCGCATGTTCCCCTAGGATTACTTTTAGGGGCAGAGTTCTCGCGGTCCATAAGAGTCACAGAGCAACAGTCCACAAGTGATATTTGCTCCCTTGCCGAAGCAGACAACGAGGCTGCTCTGGAGGCTGACCCAGGTCATCGAATTAGTCCAATATTGGTGGTCACGTGGTCAAGAATGAACACCAACCAAGTCTTTGGGACGGTCCTGAACACATTGACTTCCTTCCTTCCCTTTCTTTTTTTACAAGTAAGTTTCCACATGTGTGGCATTAGAATATCTTTGACAACATATTCAGGATGACTGAAAGCATCCTCAAAAGCCAAGTACTGATGCCTCTCTGGTAATTTTAGACAATCAAACAGTGCTAAATTTCATCATCTATTTAGAAATCTCAGACGTTCTAAAAAGCTCTGTAGCAACCCAATGGCTAAAAGCATCCCAGGCCTTTCTAGGTCTATTCCTCTCAAAGGTTCTGTCCCCAGATATGCACCTCAGAGCCACATCGAATCCATCCCTGGAGTTAGGGCCCGACTGTGTCAACTGGGGACACAGGCAAGAGGGCCTTGGAGGTTACCCAGTGGAAAATTTAGGAATAAGATTTCAGAACTTCAGGGAAGTCTGATTTAAGATACTGTTTTGTTTGCCTAGCGGAAGAAAAAAGTAAAAGGCAACTGAGGTAATCTGCACCTCTGCATTCCATAAAATTTAAGACCTACAAAAAATATTGTGGGTCTAAAAAAATAGTAAAATTCCTCCAATGGTGGTATCTATTGAATTACAGTAATCTCTAAGTTACAACTGGAAATCAAGACACATCTTGGTTCATTCAGACCAACCCAAGACTAGCCATGATTTGCATATTAAACTGATATTTCTTTAGGCCTAGCCTTAAGGTCTTAACAGTATCAATTTTTAATTGAAAATTTCACTAAAATGAAGCCTTTGTTAAGTAGTCTTTACACTGAAAACACCCTGAAGATGTCCCCTTGGGGAAAGATCACAACACCTCAGCACTACATCACATCATCCCTCTTCCTATGATTTTATTTTTTTCTCTTAGGAAGGAAAGTGTAATAGGGATTGATAACCCCTCCAGCTAAAATCCATGATTCAAAATTCTTTTTTCAGTAAGACAAGGTTTCTCTGTGTAGCTTTGTAGATCAAGCTGGCCTCAAACTCAGAGATCCACCTGCCTCTGCCTCTGCCTCTGCCTCTGCCTCTGCCCCTGCCCCTGCCCCTGCCCCTGCCCCTGCCCCTGCCCCTGCCCCTGCCCCTGCCTCCTGAGTGTTGGGATTAAAGGTTTGCACCACCACTGACAGGCGCATTTTCTATTCTGATAGGAGATGACAGCAGAAGAGGAAGGGACCATACAAAGCAAGAAACACCTACAGAGTTCACGTAGGGGAAGAGTTACTGCTTTCTTGGTACTCTCGCCTGGCTGAGCTTTATTTCAGTAGCTGCACCAGATGAATGGGGACTTCCCAGGAGTCCCCCAGAAGTTTGCTCTGACACTGATTCATACTGATTCATCTTTCTTTCAGATGTGCAGATTCCTACTTATTGACCACACCGATGACCAACATGACTGAAAAGATGGCCCAGTCAATCAAATGTTTGCCGAATGAGCAACAGAACCTGAGTTTGCATCCCCAAAACCCACATTAAAAACCTGGAAGAACCTGCCTGTAATTCTGGCACATGGGACCTTAGAATCCATTGGCCAGCCAACCTAGCTAAATCAGTGAGCTCCAAAATAGAAAGAGATTTTCTGTCACAAAAAAATAGGGTGGTGGGGCTGAAGAGATGGCCCAGTGGTTGATAGCACTGACTGCTCTTGCAGAGGACCCAGGTTCAGTTCCCAGCACCCACCTGTAACTCCAGTTGCAGGGAATGGAACACCCTCTTCTGGCCTCCATGGGTACCAAGAATGCACATGGTGCATGTACCATACATTCAGGGAAACACTCATACACGTAAGTAAATACATATTTTTTAAGAGGTAGAAAGGGACTGAGGAAGACGCTAGGCACTGACCTCTGACCTCAACACACACAGAGACCCGCATGAATGTGAACACACACAAAACACAGACACACATCACACACAATAAAATCAAAACCAAATTATAAAAGTGCAAAACCAAACAGTATAACCCATGGGGGTGCAGATGCCACTTTCGTAGAATAGGCACAGATGGACTGAGGGGTTTTTCCATCAGCCACTCTTCCCATGCAGCGAATGTCCCACCTGTGGGGACATGTGAATATGACTCTGCTGAAGAAGGCAGGAAGCATGGGCTCCTGTTGCCTTAAAGAACTCCAGGAAGGCAAATGTGTGTACCACATCCCAATAGCTCTGCTCACAGTGGGCCTTGCAGATGCTCCTGAGACCCAGCTGCTCTTAATTGATAGCACATGCTGGGAGCACCTTGCCTAACTTAGCAAAATATCACTTTATTTTAAATAGGATTCTGAACATTTTTTATAAGCACTGGATCCATTTATTTTTCAAGTCAAATAAATAACCCCAAAATAAATTTAAACTGGTCTCTTTTAAAAACAGTCATATTTCACATTGAATGTGTTCCTGAGGCCAGAGGAAATGGGCTTTCCTTTCCCAAACTTTTTAGCCAAGTACTCACAAACCCCGTTTCTTCCCAAGAATATTTGCCTTTTTTTTGTTTTAATTTCTCAGAGCCCAGTGTTAAAAGGCTGGAACTTTTCACAAGGCAAAATAATTCCATTTGCTAGTTGGCTCCTTCTCTGAGTCCAGCTTGGATCCTATGGGACACATAAACCCTTCACTGAAATGCAGGCTAAGTGTCATGAACCATGCTAGGATATTGGTCAACCACAGCTCAAAGTACAGATTCAGAGAGAGATGTGAAGCTAGCTTAAAGCAAGTGTGGTGAGCAGACACACCATTGAGCATTAAATTTAAGCCAAAGTAACAGAAACATTCAAGGAGAAAATACACACTCTATGACTATCTGGGGGAGCAAGACAGGACCGGTAGCCTGTCTTGGCATAACAATGACTATGTTAGGAAGATGGGTTAAGGTAAATAGATCCATGTTTACCAGAAGTTCTGTAAGCATGACTTGGAGTCCAATTGTTTTGTCAAATACCATTTGCAGATCCTGGGAAGCTATCTCAGTGTCAGGGTGCTTGTCAAGCATGGGTGAGGTCATGGGTTCAATTCCTAGCTTTGAGGGAATGGAAGGATGCAAAATTGAACAGCAGAGGAAAAAAAATACAACATTGAGCAGCCTTTACCTTGGGGGAAAAAAGCAAGGTCTAGTTTTCAGCTGCTGTGCTGTGTAGCCAACTACCTACCACTGGATGGCAGTGGGGTTTTATTTAATGAAACTGCTCAGTGAGTATGGGTTATTCAAGTCTTTTTCTCCAACATGCCTGGCTCTTCTCTACAAAGAAAGGTTGGGGACCTCTGACCTAGAAATCACAAATCTCTGTCTGATTTTCAATAAGTTTCTATAAATTCTTATCAAAGTATGGAACTAAAGCAAACTAGAACTCTTGGGAGTTTGGAATTTCTAGGAGTTTGGAATTCAGGCAGCACACACATACATACACACACACACACACACACACACACACACACACACACACACACACACACACACACACTTCTGCAGTTTGCTGTTGCGATATTGTCATCCTTCCTGAGCCCAGGAAAGAAACTGAAACCACATTCTACCCCTAGTTTTTCTGGTGAACTTGATGGCTTCACCACACTTTTCAATGGTACACATTTCCCTCCTTTCCTTTGGGGGGTGGGGGTGGGGAGTCAGTAACCTCACCATTGACAAGCTTTGCTTTCAGTAAAGGACATTTGCCAACTTAAACAGCCTCTCCCAGGGCAACAGGATAATCAAAGACACATGGAGGCCCTTGCTGTCATCAGAGGCAAGCAAGCTCAACTCTGCCTGAAATTGAGCCTATAATTCGGCTGATCCTCCGGCTGGGAATGGTGTGGCCCAGAGGGTCTAGAACACAGCAGAGAAGGGACCCAGGAGCAAACTTTCTCATCTCTGCAAAGGAGACACGGGAGGCCAACTGCTCTAATACTTGGCAGATGAACACCTTAACATACAAAGCATTGAAATCGTCCGCACTCCAGGCTGATAAACACTTGGGCACTGTTAGCCAGGCTGGATCACAAGCTGCCAGAAGAACACATCCAAGTGGGTTAACTCCTGCCCAAAGTCAAGGTCCCACCAACTCCAAACCAGGGTCAAACTGGAGATTTCTATCTGGGGCTGCAGTCTTTGTCTTTCTCTCCACCTCTGTGTGCCTTGCTCTGTGCATCTAGATAGACTTCAAAACCGTGCAAAGCCTAAAAATGAGAAAGAATGAACAGGCTAGAAGACTTAGAAGAAAGAACACAACTTGTAATTCTAGTCCACAAAACTGTTTCCTACCCTCTGCTGCTGGGTCCAGGTCAGGGTCAGCGGCTGATTCATCCAGTCCACAGCAACTCAAGGCTGCCCCCACCCACAGGCAACTTGACCCATCAATGGCTTACAAGTACCCAGAGCCCTAAGGTTTTCTTGTTTTTGTCTTTTGTTTTTTGGTACTGGGATTAAACCCAGAGCTTCCTGCATGTTAGTACTCTACACTGTGCTGGCTAGTTTTATTTAGCCCATTTTGGGAAAAGGGACCTCAGTTAAGAAAATGACACCACAAGATTGGCTTGTGGTGCATTCTTTTTTTTTTTCCTTGTTTGCTTGATAATTGCTAGGAAAGGATACAGCTCACTGTGTGCAGTACCTCCCTTGAGTTGGTGGTCTTGGGAGCTATAAGAAATCAGGCTGATGCCAGATGGTGGTGGTGCACATCTTTAATCCCAGCATTTGGAAGGCAGAGGCAGGAAGATCTCGTGAGTCTGGTCTATAGAGCAAGTTCCAGGACAGGATCCAAAGCTACAGAGAAATCCTGTCTTGCAAAACAAAACAAGAAAAGAAAAGGAAAGAAAAGAAAAGAAAGAAGCAGGCTGAGCAGGCCATGGGAAGAAAGCCTATGAACTGCTTATAGGCAATTGCAGCCTCCAGGTTTCTGTTTTGAGTTCCTGTCCTGACTTCCATGGAATAAACCCTTTCCTCACCAATGTTACTTTTGGTCGTGATGTTTTATTACAGCAACAGAAATCCTAAAACAACTAAACTACCTTATGTCCACTTCCTTCCTTCATTTACTTTTCAATGGTGTCTCAAACTTGCTCTGTAGTCCAGGCAGGCCTTAAATTTGTGGCTCTCCTGCCTCAATCTCCCCAACAGTTGGGATTACAATGTGCCACAGCTCTGGCTCAGAGTCCCAAGCACAGCCTAAGAAGTGATAACTCAAAAGGTCATGGGCCATAAGGAATTAAAATGGCATACTCATTATCAAAATTGCTACTTAAGTATAACCAGATACCCTGAACAACCAATGGGTTTTCAAAACTGGTGCCTATAGTATTTGAACTAAAATGTGAGTGGACTTAGGTACAACAGGCTAACAGAGATATTTTGTAGATTTTTATTCAAAGTACAATGTCACTCATACACAATGACATTGCTATTTCTTCTATCACTTTACTTTCTTTCCTTCCTTTCTTTTGAAACAGGGTCTCAATTTGTTTCCCAGGATATCCTGGAACTCTTGACCCACTTCCTTGCTTTGGCTTCCTATGTGCTGAGCCTGAAAATTTGTACCATCATACCCAAGGTGAGAAATGATCTTATAGTCCAGGTTAGCCCTAAATTCATTATGGAGAGCAGGTTGGCCTCAAAATCCTCTTACTTCCATCTTCCAAGTGCTAGGAGTTCCACACTAGGATTTTTACTTTCACAGTAACAAAGGCAATGTTAGTCAACACAATCATATTGTCTATCTTATCAAATAAAGTTATCAGCAACAACAACAAATAGGTGTGGTCATAGAACCTGAAATCCCAGCATTCTGGAAGGACCAGCAGGAAGATCTCAAATCCAAGGCCAGGCTGTGCTACACAGCACAATCTTATCAAGACAGAAGAAAAAAGAAAAAAAAGAATGCCTATTGGGTGTCATCCTTGTTCAGATAGCCATGTTGATGAGACTTGATGGGTGTGGCTTCTAACATATTCAAGAGATACTGTCTCATATGGAAGGATCTCAACTATAGGTAACTAAAGAACGCTGAGTGAGAGAAACAGTCTTCTCCAGGGAAGAGCACTACAATTGGCTATCCACATCAAATGGCCAGCCCTGAAAACACACATACAAGTAACATTACACAGACTGAGCGTGTTGTATTTATGTATTCAGGAATTTATATACATATATGCGACAACAATTAAAGAAAAAGAAGACATGAGTTTTAAAGAGAACAAGGAAGTACATAGGGAGGGTTTGAAGTAAGAAAGAGGAAGAGAGAAATTATATAATTTTAATCTTAAAAAAAAATGCCTACAACAGTGGAAGCAGTGACCCAGAAGAGGCCATTGGTTTTGAACTTGAGCCTTTAATAGTGATTTTCCTTTTTCCCTTGGAGTTCACAAACAGCCAGGGGAACAGAGCATGGGGTTAATGTAGTATGTGCAAATATTGAGTTAAGGACCTCTTTGAGGACACAGAATCAGAAATTGTGTGAATAAACCCAATTTTAAAATCTTATAAAGAATCTTGAAATTTCATGGCTGCTCACTCACACTCCTGAGTACTGCTCTTTGGAATGGGAGGGAAAGAGCCCAGCCATGTTACCAAGGCAGGCTCTCCTCACAGGCTAACTGTGGCCACAGGAAGTCTCCAGCCTACATGTGGATACTATTTCCCAAGCTCATTTGTAAACTGGCACACACTTTTCTCCTAGAAATGTTACATATCTGAAGGTTAGGGCACCATACCAGGGCACCAAAGTCTACTTCACCAATGTGACTTTTAATAATTTCACTGATGAATGCAAATGGGCATACCAATGACATTATGGGTGACATAAATTTTAGCAAGTGAATATAGAAACCTAACATACTAACAGACATTATCATTTTATATATGGGTGTGTCAAGCCCAACAGAATTAATCAAGACTTCTCCCTGCTGCCTTCATATCAGGCAATGAGCTGACAAATTGGGCCCAACACAAGAGGCAGAAGGAGGGGGTGACGATGGCAGACAGCAATGGGTCTCCACTACCATCCCTCATGGGGCTTATTACTAAGGTCTAGATCCCCTGGGAGGGAGATCTTACCCCTTCCTGTCCCAACCATCTGAAAAGAGGTATCAAACCCCAGCTCCCTAGCCCCAGAAAGAAATGTGCAGCCACAGAGGAACACATGGGGGACTAAGGAAGACACACCGACCTCAAAACCTGGTGCCCTAATAACCCAGCTCCAATCCACCTGGCTGGGTGGCGCGCATTCTGCTTCCTTACATTATGTTATGAGCTTGGTTCAAGGAATCCAAGCTAGCATCTGGCAGAGATTAAGCACATAACACACAAGACTATAAAGAGGGGTGCCCAGGGAATTTTCCCCGGTTATGTTGGGAACAACTGAAGGTCAACAGTAGGACATGGAGTATTAATATTTCAGTTATTTGTTCTCTCACCAACTAGTCTGTCAATGAGGGCATGTTCAAATGATTGCTGGGGAAAAATGCTAGTGTTACCTTTATTTCCCCAACAGTTTTTTCAAAGAGTCCTTGAAATACTTGGTAAGTGATGCCTATAAACACCTATTAAAATACAGCTTTATGGGGAGGTTAAATCATTAAAATGGTAGACCAGTAAGTAGTATGGGGTACCAGTTGCAACAGAATTCCTAGAAGAGCTTGCTGGATTAACCTATGCCATCTGGAGAAAACAGTATAGTTATGATGATGTCCAACAGTACGGTTCAATAGTGTTTAAAAGTGAAACTGATTTAGAGGTCAACAGTGTATGCTTCAATCCTGGGTTTTATAAAAGGGCCGCTTAGTGCCAGGGTGGAAACTCTGTAAGCCCAGGATATCTGCACTTACAGATTCAAAAGAGAAAAACCAAGGAGGGGTACCAAGACACAGATCTGATGGGTGTGAGGGGAGTGTTTTAAAAGGAGATACACATCAGATAACTGGAAAAATGTAGACTTGAAAGAGGGACCGAAAGTTTCACAAGTACCTAATTCAATTCTTCTTAGATGGTAGGAACAAAAGCAACCAGAACAGGAAAATGACTTTGAATTTTAAAAAACGAGTAAGCATATATTCCTTTTCCTAAAGGAAGGGACAAAAATAGAAAAGAAAGAAAGGTATCATTACTGGTAAATGGGCGGGCCTTTTCAGAAGGAAATTACACAGCCGGACTGCAACAATGCATTTCAGTTTGCCTACATGAGATGCTCTCTTGCCTTGAGTGTCTCGACAATTTCCACAACGCTGCCCTTTCTTTCCATCTGCTCTTTTCAGTCACAGTAAGTCACCCAGGGTAAGCCTAGTGTTGACATTTATCAGAGTCTGCTGGAAAATAAACACGTTTCACTTCCTTCAAAAACCATCTCTCTTTAAACATGGTCTCACTCCAACCATTCCTCTGCCTGCTCCTTGCCTGGATTATGCTCTGCTCACTTGATCAATATGCTGCTTTGTAACAGTTTACATATTTGTTTCACACATGTATAGGTGTACTATGTAAAAGTGGAAGCAAATACCATATGGGTTCCTTGGTTTCCGCCTCTTTCTTTAGCTGCCATCATACTTAGTTCGCAGTAAAAGGCACGTGAATTACTTAACTGGACATGGAACGCCCAAAACAAGGGCATTAAATGATCATCTGGGTAGTAAGCAGCATCTTAGAAATGCTCATATTCCAAAGATGAATAGGCACATGAGAAAGAATCAAAGCCACAAGGTTAGAATATGGGCCTTATTCATAGTTTGTTGGGACATTACCCAACACACACACACACACACATACACACACACACAGTTCACAAGTAAAGCAATAGTGTATATACAATTTAGTTTGTAAGATTTTTTTAAGATTTGTTTTATACATATTGGGGATAAGAAGTAGATTTTAAATTTAAGAAGTAAATTATTAATAATAAAAATGGCTATACTGGTGTGTTCTATTTAAGTTCAAGCTGTCTTAATCATTGAATAAAACTATCCAATAGTAAAGGGACTCTTCCCTGTTTGCAGTTCCTTGAGGGTTTTCAACACTTTATTTTTTGTCAAATGCACTTTATGGCATAGATGCCATTCTTTAAACCAGTGGTCTTTACGTTGTGCCCGTGGCCAAACTAATCAGATCCTAGCACCAAGAGTCATCAGCTGGCCATTCCACAGAGCTTGTCCCATGTCAGCTGGGCAGGAAATACCAGATTCCAAAGACTGGAATCTGAAATTTTGAAAGAAAGCCCAAAGCAACCACAGAATTACAAAATCAGCCATCAAGTTGTCTAATTAAAACTCCATTTACTATTGCATTAAAATGGAATTCTGATGGTCTCAAGAAATACGCATTTACAAGAGCTATGTACACCCTCCTTCTTATCCTTAAATACCCATCATGACTTACAGAAACTGGCTACGGGAAAACAAATTCCAGCTTTAGTTTCCTAATGAAATTGTACATTTTCAAATATTTTAGCCAAGCGCATTTGCCACTCAATGATCGATAGCAGCACCTGAAGCATGGGTACTTCCTTTTCGCTTTACTTCTCTCTTTTTACCAATAGATGGCAACCTCTATTGGCAAAGGAATCTGACTCAGAGGCCTTGCACTTCTCGCTTTTACTAATGAGCTATTTCGTAACCAATTAGTAATATGAAAACAAAATATTTTCAAATTATTTTGCTATTGTAATTCTGACTTTGTAAAGGAAAGGGAAGTTCTGAAAAGAAAGGTTTCCCTCAAAAAGAAACACACTAAATGAACAAAGCAGAAGAGACCTGCAGTTTCAGACATGAGCTTGCCAGCCTTATGCCCTCTGAATACAGCATAAAGCCTATAAAACTCTGCCCAGCAGACCAATGACCCCTGGAACAGTTTTCACTTGAGTGGCACCAACAGTTGGGCATGACTGCATATACCTATAATCCTAGCACTGGAGAAGCTGAGGTAGGACTTGTGTGAGCCTAAGGCCAGCTTGGGTAATAGTACTCATCTCCCAGGACCATGTGGAAAGACCAAAACAAAACACCTAGATACCAGCGAGGAAGACAAAGGAACACATACAGGAAAGACCACCAGAAAGTATCTCTCAAGAAACAAGACTTAACACATGCAAATGAAAACTCTATGTCAAGAAACTAAACTGTTCCAGGGATGTCTGTGTCTGGGAAAACATGGACAGAACTGTGGAGAAAACACATTTTGTCACAGAGCACTGCTGGCTCTGTCTACCTTCCACTGAAAACTCTCGAGTGGGTGAGTATTTTAGAAGAGGCAGCTGGTGTAGCCGCGATAACTCTGCTGTCATGTAACTTCATTTATTCTTTGGACATCGGCAAAAAAGGAATGAAGAGTTCAGTATTCTCCATGAACCATTGCTTCGTGCAGTTTTCAATTGTTTAAATTGGCCCTTGGCCTTTATTTCCTGTGGCTAGGCAATTTCAATTCCTTTCGTTTTCTCCAGATTTAAACACATCACGTAAGTCTAAGACTGTGTGTGTCCAATGTGTCCTTTCCATTTTGAGTATTATCATCAAATAGTAAGCTTTAAATACTCCTGTCCTCTTGGGACTTGAGGTATGACTATGAGAGCTCCCTCCCACCCCAGCCCCTTGCAATCTATTCTAGTTTATAGATGTGAAGGCCAAGGTTAAGTATGTTGCCATATTTAGGTTATGTAGCAAATAATTCCCTGTAACTAAGATGGACAGTTGACCAAGGATGTCACTGGAAGTTCTTGATGCCTGGGTTACTCACAGTACACCACATATGCCAGACCAAAGGGAGGGGATATTGACTGAGAGCACAGTGGTTGATCTGGGGACCCTACAACAGCAGAGAGCAACCTTCATCCCATGCTCTCTCCCATCTGCCCTACACATAGCAAATAATGCAAAACCCAACCAACGTTTTATCCTGAAGTCTATTTATACAAATTCCTGAATGTCCCAGAAAACTATTACCACAGCTGTGTTCATTTTCACTATAATAAAGAACTGTGAAAGACAAGTGGGATTTGAGCAGTGTACTCCAAGTCATGGGAATTGAACTCTCTACAATCAGGAGACTCTTCTGGGTTAGAAAAGGAAACAGGTAACAAGGCCTGTTGCATCCTGCACACTGAGTTCTTCAGTGAGGCTGAGACACACTCTTTCATCCTACAGACAGCTTCTAAGTCTAAGAATCAATCTGAAGCGGTGGACTTGGGTGCCTGGTTTAGTCCCACAGTAACTGTGAGAAAGTTCACTATTCTGCTCTGCCCCCTGTGCAAAGGATGCTGACAGGCTGAGAGAGTTGCCACTTCTTTGGATTTCTCAGAAATTCTCCATAAACCCATGGGAAATGCAATGCAATAGAATCTGGCAGAATGTTAAAGAATACACAGTAAAAGTTACACTTTTTACCTCTGGTCCTACTAATGCATATTGATCTGGAAAATTCAAACAAGTACATTTTTCCCAGAGCATACAAAATGCCTTATCACTATTACTGGAAGACTAAGGAAGAAAACATCAACAATAGGTTTAACTAGCTAACTATCCAAAAGCAGTCAGTTAGCTAATCAACACAACATTAATATATTTAGCATGAGTTACGATTGTGGCTAGAGCTAAAAGTCTTTTTTGTACCCACAAAAATTTAATTTATTACTTGACGTAAAATAAAATATGCAATTATAAAAAATTTTCCATAAAGCCTACTGAGTGAGCTTAATATTTCTAATTAAAATAAATAAGCCACAACATCTTTAATTATGACCCATTTAGGTAAGAGACTTTCAACACATGCTTTCTGCTAAACCCTACTGAAAGAAATTTTCCATCACTCAGTCCTGTCTCCATGTAAATACACTCAATTGCTTCATGCTTCTTATTTTTTTCTTCTTCTAGGTTACCAGAAAAAGGAAACCAAGTTAAATCATTTCAATTTTAAAAGGTTTTAATATAAACAGAAAACTAAAAACACCACTAAGGACTGTGGTTAGCAGCACTTTTATTTCCCCTTTATAAGCGCGTATTGTCACTTTTATGTATCTGTCAAATCCACAGGAACTTAATCTCAACAGAGAATACAATTAATGCAGCCACAGACCACTCCAAATTAATGGTTTAATTTAAACTACAGCTGCCTAATCTTCTCATAGTAAAAGGCCAGAATACTTAATGCTTGGTTCTAGAGGCGCAGGAAATGAACGTGGGTAAAGAAAGGAAACTGAAGTTACTCAATTGTCCATGAAGATTAAGGAGCCATTTTATATACTTTCAATTAAGTAGTCCTTTGTCACTCGTGTCCAGTCTGGGTGCCAAAGATGGACCTGCCTTTGATAATGAGGCATCAAAATCAGTTCAGCACCCGACTCATGCTGAAAGCTCAGGCTGGGGCCAGACCCGCTGTAACATGTAGTAGGCATGTTGAACCACCTCCACAACCTGTTGACCATGGCTGGTTTACACCTGTTTTCTCCAGCAGTCATTTGGGAAAGACACAAATACTGGTGCAAACTCCTCGTGGGCCACACTACTTCTGCCCTACCCTGGGAACTGAAATTTGATTTTCAGTCCTTGATTTAATATTTATATACATGCATATACCTCGAGCAGGTCCACCCCACTATTCCTCCTCCCTTCCCCTTCCCCCCCCTTACTTTTTCTTCAACTTAAAGCTGCTTTTTTTTTCTTAATTTTCCCGAGATTTCTACAACAGTTGCCCATTGAGGAACTCAGGGCTTCCTAACCCTGCCCTCTTTTAATTCATTTCAACTTCTCTTGAAGAATTTTTTAGGTTATGACCTCTATGGATGGCTCTTCCCAGTGCTGAATTTTCTCTGAGGAAAAAAAAAATCTCATCTTTTGGGAATTCATGAGAGGATGTTGCTTTTTTTCTTTTTAAAGAGGAAATGAACAACAAAATCTTGCAAAGTTTTATGTGTCTGATCACAGTGGAGCAAATCTTGTCTTAATGAAAATTACCCTTCAGCAGTTAGAGCCCAGTAGGTGTTGCATGCCTGTCACCGAGGTCCAGAACATCACAATTCTCTCCATCCTGAAGGGGTTCAAAATGGGTGTCCCTCCTTCATCTCAGCCCTGTGTGGAAACTGTGACAGTAGACCAGTGGGAATTCTGGCAGGAAGCAAGTCTCATCAAAGACTGACATTTTGTTTAGTTTATTTAAAAAGAAGAAGAAGAAGAAGCAGCCGCTTTCAGCAGAAAACTTGCATTTTCCATTATGTGGTGTCTGGGGAGGATGGGAAGAGGAAGGGCTCTCTATCTGTGAGGACTGTAATTTATGATGAGTAATGTGAAATGTAAATGAAAAGTGTGACCCCCAGAGGCAGGGGTCAGCAAATTTTATTCCCACTTAGGTCCAGTTTCCTCCAGCAAACCAGGGGCTTTCCCTGGGTAGACACACTACAACTTACCCAGACACTAATCCACGGATAACAAACTCAGGAAGGACCTTCCACAGGGGGAAAGCCTCAGCTCCCACTTGGCTTTATAGGCAAGCCTGGGCTCAGCACACTACCTACCTCACAAGAGTAAGGGTGCCCCTAATCACAGCACTGGGATACCCTAATTCAAAAAGGATGGAGTCCCAAGGCTAAGGCATCTCACGGATGTCCACTCTGTCTCTGAGCCCAATATGGGAAAATACTGGAGTGCCTCAGAAGAGTGTGCGTTCCTGGGCCTGGTGTCCCCTGAAATTAGGACTTCAAAGATAAACATGGCATCCCTCTGATGACCTCATAGAAACACCCAACACCTAAAAGTTTTGCCTTCACAAATCATGCCCAAGATGTGAACCAAAACCTGACCACTATGTTCTCTGAGCAAAGACTCAATTTAAAGCCACATGAAAAACATTCACATCCTGACCCAAGAGCCCAGAACTGCTCTTTTTGTAAGCAAAGACTGAACTTTTCCCTAACCAATCAGATAAATCACAAATAGTCTTTTAGACTGGGATTGCTATTAAGGATTTCAAATCCAGGTTCCAAAACTAATAACAAACCAGTGGTACCTTTGTTAAATAAATGGCATCACGTGTAAAATCTCACAAAGGAACTTTAAAAGAAATGGATATGTCTCACACAGACAACTATGTGGGGAAAGTAGTAGAGGATGGTGGAGAATTTGTTCCATGTACATTATATACACATGAATGAAAATAGCCTCGTGTAACCATGTATAATAAAGTTAATTAAAAGAATTTTAAAAAGTAATGAGCATACAATTTGCCTCCTACAGGTCTCTGGTTTAATACAAGCTTCAAGTACACACAAAGGGTGTCAGCCAATCTAGCAAGTGACTACCCATACCTGTGGTATTTGTAAATTACTTTGAGATTAAAAAGAGGGCAGGCAGAAATTCAAAACTGTTGTTAAGCCTATGGTTTAGACACTGCCATTTCTTATTGCAGCAATGTGACTGTTTCGAGGTCCCCTATCTCCAAGCTGGCTGCTTGAAGCTGTGTGTGTGGTGTTGAGTACACGCATTCGGAAGCAAGTCTGCTGTGCAGACTGATCCGCCACAGCTGTGTGTGATGCTGGTCTAGTTGCTTTTCCTTTCTAATCTCAACCTGCACACAGGACTAAGGAGTTACACTAGAGTGCAACACACAATGCCAGTACACTACATACACTCCATGCATTCCTGCAAAATTATGAGCAGCCACCTTAAGGCTGAACTTTTGCATGCCAGGGCAGGATATTTCCTTTTACATGTATATATAAAAATGAGAGTGTGGAATCTAGGATCATGAAGTCACAAATACAGCCTTTCTAGCAAATCGAAAACCCAATGTAATTATTCAGGCACATGCCCACAGATGAGAGGTCCACAGTCAGGTGACAACATTCCTTAGGACCTGCACCACCTTCAATGGAATCGCTAAACATTAACTCCTTTTTCATCCTCTATAAGCAAAATACTTCTACCCTCATGTCAGAAGACTTTATGAGGCTTTAACTAACCTTCCTACTTGCTGTGTTTAGTTCACATTTGGAACTAAACACAGCACCATTCAATGCTGATAAAAGATGGCTCCTCAGGGCTCACTGAATCGAGGGGCACAACATCTAAGCAGAAACCACAGTCAGAGCATCCCGTGTGCTAGAAAATGGGATACGCGGTGCTGCCTGAGAGGTGAGGCAGGACGGCAGTTTTACATTTTGAAAGCCGGTTGCAAAACTGACCCATCCCCTTGTGAAGTGTATGAAAGACAACACAAGCACAGGAAGGGTAGAAGGAGGGGAGAGGGAAGGAGCCAGGTGGGAAGTATGGAAGGGAAGGAGTTGGAGAGAGAAGAGAGATTGCTTTTCCTTAAAAAAAAATTACTCAAAGTATCAGTTAGGTTTTCAAATGAAGTTGGACTTGGTCCAAAGCATTTATACAACTAAAGACTGGGGACTGCTGACAGTTCAGTTATTTAACCGAACTATGATAGGCAACTAGTTCTCGGATCTGCTGCACAGATCCCGGATCTGGCACAGGAAAGAAGGGTAAACATTTTTGCACTTTGTGAAACTTTTCCTTAGTGAGAGCCAAAGGTAGCCAATTCCAGCCACAGAGGGGTTGGGGAGATGTGGTCTGACAAGAATGGGAGTTTAAGCTAAACAATTGTGAAGTTTCTGCGCCAGTATGTTTAAACTTCCTCTACTCAAAAAAGCTGACAGTGTTTCTCAAGTTTCCCTTAAGGGGAAGATTAGACCACAAGTGACAGTTACAATGTAACTGTCCATAAAACTCCAAACAATGAAGGCTAGTAAAGTAGCAAGTTACAGTCTGCTTGACACAGCAAGCAGCTCCATTAGTATAATTAACCCAGGAAAGCTTTTCCTATGATCTTATAAGCTGTACTATCAGATATATTTATGTAAATTTCATATACATAATGTATAAGTACACAATAATGTACATATAAACTCTAATGTTTTATATATAAACATATAATGTATATATGATACATAAATCAAAAAATCGATATATAATATGGAGAAGCACTAGTTAAGTGAAGGCTAATTTGACAGCTAGCATCTTCACCAATCTTACAGGGCTCACAGGTTTGGGTAGAGGGGGAAGGCTCAGTCACTAGAGTGCTTGCCTTTTAAGGACAAAGACCTGAGTTTAAGCCCCAGAATCCACATAAAAACCCTGCCATGGTGGCTCACATCTGTAATCCCAGTCCTAGGGAGGCAGAGACAGGAAGGTCCCTGGGGCTTCCTGACCAGCCAGTCTAGCCTAAACATTATGCTTCCAGGATATTGAGAGACCCCGTCTCCCTGTCTCAATGGAGATAGATGGCCTTCCTAGGATGGCATATAAAGCTGTCCCCTGACTTCCAAATAACACACACACACACACACACACACACACACACACACACACACACACACACACCCCACGTCAGACTCCAGCACGCAGAGGGGATAAACTGTCTGCCCACTTGCTGATCTGGCATTCTGCTGTAAGGAAGGATGATTCCCATGTCTGCTTCATACATTAGTTTTTCTTTGAGTCTATTTCCTGAGACAGGAAACATCCACTTTGCTTAGCTCCTTTTGTCTTGGCAGACCACAGGTCACTGAGAAGCAAGGGGTCATCTGTCTTTGGCTCCAAGACACACCCCTGACTCAACAGGAGTGGGTGAGTCATATGGTATAACATGATTACCTACCAGCCCTTGTTACCATGGTACATCTGCTTGAGAGCACCGTGAGGGCAGATCCCAACTTTTCTACTAGCTGTGTGACTTGGGGACAGCATTTAACTACACTTTGGTTTCAGGTATATGGATAAGGCCACTATCAGAGTTGTCATGAAAAGTACTAATGTGTTATGTTAATAAGTGTTTACAGAGTACCCAAAACATGTGCAACATGCAAAGAGAGGTGTAAATCATTTCTTTAAAGTTTTTATGCATTTTCCAACCACATTTACATACTTTTGCTATATCATTGTAGTTCTAGGAATTTTGGAAGATTAATTAATCAAAATTAATTTTAATTTTCATGAATGAACTTTCTAATTGTGAAATTAAGGATAAAAATGTAACTTTTAAGCCCCACCCTGATATGACATGAAAGGTTTAACGTGTTATTCAGAGGACCTGCATATTAAAATATCTCTTCAATGCAGCCAGTACAAAGTCTAAGGAGGCAGCTCATGCCCTGGTCACCATTGTTTCTCCAAACTGTTGAAACTGAACAGCTTTGGGCACTAATTGCTAAAAATGGAGGGTAATTTTGTTGCTTGATAACAAACACCTTGTATGTATTTTGGCAAGGAACTTTAATATGATTCTTGCAATCAGTCTTATAATCTAAAATTCTTTCTACAATGTATCTGGATGTGGCTTTTCAGTGACATCATCGAGAACAATGGGGAAAACGTTCAGATCTGCACAAGGGCCTCTAGCTGCTTCAGTCACCACGTTACCCTGTTCCATTTGAAATGAATTCCTGTTAGCCAACCCTTGAAGTTCGCACACCACATCAGTGTGTGTCTCCTCCGCCATGTCCACTCACTGTTTCCCTTTGGATTCTGTAAGATCTTTCTTCTTGTATCCCTCTCAACACGCACCTAGCAGTGTCCATTGCACTTTTTGCTAGATATGACTAGTACACTTTTACTTCCTTTAATAATTCCCCTTTCTTCTCACCCCATGCTATTACCTCTTCAGTTCGTAATCAAACAGCTGCTTTCTGTCCACACTGAGCGTGCAAGCTCGAAACTTGAAACTCTCACTTTTAGCTAGAAGTCTTTCTTGCCTCCCAACCCACTGTGTGCACAAAATGACAGTTTTCTGTAGGCTTGGGGGTGTCTTTCCTGTTTACCAATGAATACAATCTCTCACAGACACACTGTTTGCCCATCCTCTCCATCGGCTTCGGTGCTGGTTTCATGTCTAAGGTCAGATGGCAGAGTGAAACCAACAGCTCCAAGGCAATTCCCAAACAGATGTTCATTTCAACGTAGCTTTGCTAGTCTGAAAGAAATATCCTTTCCAGTTGTTAGTTTGGCCGACTGACCAAAAGCCTAGAATGCACAAATCTTCAGTTAACTATCTTTCTCAACCTCCTCTAGCCCCCACTTCTTATAGAGCCTAGCCCACTGCCCCCATTCCCTAGCTGGTTTTAGGGAATTTGTTCCTTTGTTTTTCCAGACAGATCTCACTAGGTAATCTAGTTTGGCCTTGAACCTGGAATCCTTGCACTTCAGTGTCCAGAGCACTAGGATTATGCATCTGAGGTACCCTATCATGCTCTAGGTTATTTTTGGAATTGTTACCTTCTACTGAACAGGAAGGTGCAGTTAGGGAGATAAGAAAGAGGAGAGAAATGCCCCGGGGATGAAACAGAGACAGGCAGGTCAGGATAATGCCTAGATACCTGGAGGTGGTCAAACCTTACTCTATTGTTTTTTAAAACCTGGGTCTGCTGAGTTTACAACAATCAGGCTCTCCAACTAGTCCTGATTCCAGAATGTGTTTTTGTTCTTGCCTCTTAAGACTATGGTGGGAAGTGAGGTCCTCTTTGAGGCTCTCAAAAAGCTACGCCAGAGTTACCAATTAGGGCTTTTTAAACCCAGGGAACTTACACAATAAGTTTTTTTTTTTTTTTTTGCAACTGAATGGGGAAAATGCAAAAATTAAAGTATTCAAGAAGTCTTTCTGGCACTCATAGCTTTAGAGGCAGCACAGCATCAAATTGTCTTGTTAAGTGGCTAGAAATAAAATTCACCTGTGCCCACACGTGTCCTCATCCCTTCTGTCCTTGGAAGTCAGGTAACAGAACAGAATGTTTACATTACAAACTTGGCAGTGGCCGATTCTGCTGAGAAATAAAGTTTGACATTCACAGGAATTTAGTAATTTACTCAGCCCTCTAAAGCGGCATTTACTGCTAACCTTGACATAATTCAGGGAACAAGCTCTGGATTCATTTGAGTCAACGTGAGAATTCTTGTATGTACAGACTCCAAGCAGCCATTCTTCACACGCCAAAACACACAGCTCTTAGGCTGGATATCCTCAGGATTTTGGCTTTGAAGCAGGTCAGCCCTAGCCTGTGTTCCATTCTAATTGAAAGGATATGAGCCCAAAATATGAAAAACTGAAACTCAGATGCATGTGAAACAGCATTTAACTTCTTCAAAAATAATAGAGGTGTATGTGGGGGGGGGGGTTAAATGCTCAGAAGACTATATAATTGTGAGCTATCTGACCAAGGTGCATATTTCCTGGGGTGGGGGTGGGATATATATCCAAAGCACTGTCTTCTTTTTGAAGCTTCATCCCACTCTTTGTAAGTCAACCCTTTGACATATTTATCAGAAATAAGAACATTCTGTAAGTGGCATGAAGTATGGCAGTAACTTCTTTTGTAGTTGTGTGAATACAATGACTAATGCAATTGTGCAGATTAAGGAGACATACATGAAGATCATTCCCAAAGCAGACTTCAGAGGACTGCAAGTCAAGACAGACCCATGCTGTGGCTGCCACCCTGCTGGACATGGCTCTCCACTCAGCAAATACTCCTTGGCTATGGAGTCCCCTTTCTTTCCAAAAAAATATTCACACACTAATCTGAGCTCATGATTTATCTCAAATGATTATAAGAATCTACCTTTGTTAGGATAAGCAAGTAGCAAATTTAAAAAAAATGGCTATAAGTGCCTAGCAGAAGGCCTAGCAGACACGTATGTCTCAGAATTTTAAGTTCAACTTAAAAATAAAATATATTTTCAGTAAATATATTTATGAGACAGTATGGGACAGTGATTGTTATACCTACTTTGATATATTCTAAACACATTTGTTCTATCTCACTCCTTGGAATTAGATAAAGTCAGTGTTGTAGCCTCTTTAAATATGTTTTTTTCAAAAATAAAAAAATTCATTTTTGGTTACCTTTAAAATAGGCTAGTAAAGTTTGTTATCAATAGAGAAGGCTTTAAAGTTATACATATAATACAAATTAAATATGTAGAGTTTTTAAGTGTTATATATAAAAATTAAATAACCATACATAACTGCTTGACAATGACACCAGTATATCCAATATTGATAGAGAATGCTTTAAAATTATACATAATAAATAAATTAAACATGTAAAGTTTTTAAATGTTGCCTACATATATATAAACTGTAAATAATCATATATAACTGTTTAACAATGACACCACCATACCCAACTATGTGTCTGTATTTAATATAGAAATAAGCAAGGGATAGGAAATATTCAAATGATTTGTTTAGTGAATAAACAACATTCTTAACCTTAACTAAAATATACATGGAAGAGTTGAGGTGTAGCACAGCATTAGAATGCTTGCTTAGCATCCACCGGGCTCTGAGTTCAAGCACCAGCACCAGAAAACAAAAGGGAAAATTCACCTTTTAAAAATACTGTAAAATTAAAGCCAACAGCATTCAGTACAATCACAGTAGCTTATACCATCTTGTGGAAATACTTAATACCACAAAGGAATGGCTTCTCAGCTTCAAGTAATTTTGAAGATGGCATTTTATCAAAACAAGTAGAGCAAGTGGACCCTAAGAAATCTTTTTGCTGGATCATTGATCCCATGTGTTGAGATCAGATTAGGTGTTTTCCTATCAGGGAGACAGCTGGACCAAGATGATGACCACACAAGACAGTCAGTGGCTTCATGACAGGGTTCTGCCTAGTAAAATGCAAATTTGTTACCTCTTCTACAGATGTGAAGCCTAAATAAGCAAAGTTTTGTACACACATTATTGTTGGGGAAGTCCTGTTATTTGCCTATGCATTTGTCAATAAAGTACTGCTGGCCAATAGGAATCTAGATAGGTGGGGCTAGGAATCCAGGAGGATTCTGGGTAGGAGAAACACAAGAGAGTCGAGATGTAACGCCATGAGGTAGGACCCCGGAACTATTCTCCGGTAAGAGACATACTTAGATTAACAATTATGGGGTAATTACTTAAAGCAGAGCTAGCCAGTAAGAGACAAGCAAGGCCAACAGCTTCATAATGAATGTAGCCTCCTGTGTGTTTATTTGGGACTCATGCGGATCTAGAACCAGGCTGGCTCGACAGAGCCCAGGCGACTGGCGGGGGATAAACCAAAGCGGCTAGCAAAGAAAAAGCTTCTCTTAACACATTATAACCACTATCCTTTCCTGATCCTGGAGAACTTAATTCAAATATCCATTAAACACACCCTGAAAGACAATGATGATTCCAGAGGCTGCACAGGATGAGATGACATTCCACAGGTCCCATTTAATGTGCTCCTGTACCACAGCACATAACCTGAGAGAGTCATGAGCCAAGGGGGAGGTCAGCTGCCAAATGCTCAGCAGTGAATGGAAGTTCAGAAATCATTATACACTGGTGAGATAGAGCTTAAGATCATGCATCACATAGATTGGCAAAAAAGTCCCAAGTGGACACTTCATTAGCAATAATTCACAGAATCCCTGGAGCAGCTTCCAAGCAGATCTTGTGATGAGGTCCTGTGAGCATTCCTATCCAGCTACCGTAAGTCACTCCTCCTCATAAACTCCCTCCTATTTGTCCCACATTCAGGGGTTCAGGGTAGTGTTACTGGGGTACTACTGGTTAAAGAACTTATCCTTGGGGTGTACAGGAATTAGTTCTCCAACAATTCTTAGCAGCAGAAATTGAGAGGTTGAAACAAAAACAGCCTCATCTCAGAAGAACCAGTACTGATCTTTTCGTTTTAAAATTAGCACACACTGGTATTAAAGTGGCTAAGGAATATATGATATGGGAAGCAAGGTAGAGTTCCTGACCCAAATAGCATATCAGAAAGAATTTATATTTCAAGTATGCCGATATCCTTTCCCATCCTAGATATCAGATTTGATCATCAAATTACAGATAATCTTCTACACTAACTTCAATATGCATCAAACTGACAGACAGGATAATCTAAAACCTGCCACTAGCTGAGAACAGATAAGATTGATGACAGAGAGATTGCCAACACCTTCAAGCAGGAAATAGTCCAGAGAAGGAATTCCTAAAAATGACATCCAGGCACTTGGGGTTGCAGAGGGCCACTGGGAGAAAGTTCTACATACATAATGAAATAGAAAGTTCTGTCATTCATTTCCCTTTCCACTACAAAGTTGCATTTTAACAGTGTACACTACATTTGATTTTTAGTTACAAGACTGTTAGTTAACAATGTTTCTTCTGCTACAGCAGAAGAATAAGGATAAAGAAGGATACTTTTTGGATAAATAATGATAAAGAAGGCTACTTTACAAAGTGTTCTGACACTATTTTGTTAAATTGAGGTCAATTGTATCCAAGTTACTGAAGCAAAAGCAATTTCTACCTTCATCTTGTTGATCTTGGATTTATTAAAAGCCTACAAGATTGCTTTGATATTAAATGCTATAAGACATGGAAACATTAAGGACAGCTTATCAAGCAACCCTGTCCCTTGTGTCTTGCAAGTACACCAAGTTATTCGCCCCCCACCCCCCATCTTGGTCTTCTGTCCATTTTACATCCTTTCTTGTGGCAATCTGTTAGCAACAAAAAATACACATATAAGCAACAGCCAGCTGTACTGTGAACATTTACTTTCTGTTTGTTCGTTACTAACTAAAATTTGAATATGCAAATGACATGACACACTTGGCATTTGAATTTCCCACAGGTACAAAATTTTCTCCTTTTGGGATGCAACTTAGCAGATGTAAGGCACCATTTGTTGTTGACTTTCAAATTTTCTAGTGTTTATTTTCTCAAATCCAAATGTACTGAAGACATGTTTACTAATCTCTTTTGGACAAAGATGAATACACCCACTTAGAAACCACACTAGACATCAAACTTACCAAAAACTCCAGTGAACAACTAAACTAAAGGGGGGATATTTGTAGTCTTTGGGGTTTTATCTTCATGACAATGAAAACTTAGGCTATTAATATTATTTAGGTCCTTAATGAAGAAAATAGGCTCCTTTGGCTTAAATAACTTGTTTGAATCAGAGGTGGGAGAGTTTCATTCACACTGAACAGGTAAGGCCTGTGGCCCTTCACACACTTTGAGAACACACACACATACACACACACTAGAGCAGACATAGAATGTGAAGGAATACAATAGTTCCAAGATCCTCAATGGGCACCTAAATACACAAATGATACCAATCCCTCTATATATACCATTTTCTTCCTATACATGCATACCTATGATAAGAGTATAATGTGTAGACTACTAATAAAACTGTAATAATCATAATATACTAAGTCATATAAATACAGTCACTGCCTTTTTCTCACTCAAAATGTCTAGTTGTATAGTAATGTTTTCAGCTCCCAGTTGACCTTGGGTAGCCATGACAAGCAAAGCCAGGGTTAGAGGGACCTACTGCATTTCATTTAAGGAAAAAAGGATGTGGGGCTGGAGAAATGGCTCATAAGAGCAGGTACAGGTTTGATCCCTAGGATCCATGCCAGGCAGCTCATAACAGTCTGTAACTCCAGGGAAATTCAAGGTCACCCACAGGTGGTCACATAAATATACATAATGACCAAACAGAAATAAGTCTGGAAAGGATGAACCTAAGCTGCCTGCCTCGGCATTGATTCTGAAGGACATGGGTTCCCTTATCCAGGCACATAACTTTACTGCTACCATAGGCACAGGGTAAAGAGGCTCTGTTCCTGTGAGTAATACCCAGGGTAAGGTGTGTCCCTCCTCCTTGACTCAGTCTGGCAGTCCCTAACTAGTTGTGTCAGAAGAGGGACTGAGGCCTCCTGAGAAAGGGGTAAAGGAAGTCCTTCTCTTCAGGGTTTCCTTTCAAATGGGTGTGAATATGCAAAGTGTTCTTTAGGTTTCCTCTCCTTCCTTGCAAACATAGGGGTGGGGGGAGGTAATTGCATTTTAAATTAACAGGAAAAATATTTTAACAAATCAAGAACATAGTGACAATAATATTGTTATTAAGTGTTCCTATTTTCATGGAAGGGAGGGCTATATCATAATATGTAATAATTTATAAGAAATAAATTCTGTTTTCACAAGAAGGTCCTCTCATTTTATCAAAATTAAGAATTATATTTGTCATCAGGCACAGTGATAGATGCTTTTAGTCACAGCTCTCCAGGGGCACAGGAAGGCAGATTTCTGTGACTTCAAAGAGATCATGGTCTATAGTGAGTTCCAGGCCAGTCAGTTACATGATGAGACTGTACCTCAAACAACAAACAAAAAAGAAGCACATGTGTGGACAAGGTACACACACAGTACTTGCCACACACGCATGTGGGCCTGGATTTGATTCTCAGCACTATCAGCATGACCAGTAAACTTACAACATATTTGTGATTATCAATTACACTGATGATCTTTCAGAAATATATTCCATTCCCTAGGAAAACATTTACTTTTTTTTTTTTTCTGGCTGTTCAGAAGCAGAGAGGGGAGGCTCAAGGATCCTCTCATCACAGGTCCTGCACCTTGCCTTGCTTTCTCTGCAGAAAGAGTACCATGGTTACAGAATGCAGAACAAGTGACCACCACCTAAAGTCAGATGCTTGAGACAGGCCTCCAGCTTCCTGGCAATGCCTCACTTGAAAGGGGAAGAGAAGGTGGAAAAGGTTAAGAAAAGGCCTATTCTGAGCCATAATTCACACAAACAAGAATGCCTCCCTGTCTGATGTCTCCAGCAGAGAGTCATGCATTGAGAACATGGCACCCTACCAAGGTGTATAATTTGGGATCAAGTCTCTACTTTCTGTGACCTCTGTGTAGTGTGGTCGACTTATGTGATTTATTGCAACCTTGCTTTCTAGACAAGGGGTAACAAGCGTGGAGGGACACTCAAAGGCCAGAGTGTGAAAAATGTAAAGATAACATGCCTGGGAAAAACACAGAACGCAGGCTCTTTTTGTATTTAGAAGGGATTTTGATCAAAATGTAAAACAGGTCAGGCCAAGGTCTGCCTTTTGTTGTATATGTAAAACCAGTTAGGACCTGCAGTCAGGAGTCCTCAGGGTACATGGGGCATGCCTGAGGTTTATGTGCCCAAGTAGTTCCTCAAGTTGGCAGATTTTACAGCTTACACAAACTCTCTTGGTCAGAAGCTCACAACATTAAATATCCAGCCAATGCTGGACTTCGACTGGAGAACTGCAAAGTCTGTGCTGGAGCTGCTAAAGACAACTTCTGCATAAGAAGAACATATTTGTATTCCCTGTCCCTAAATCCTCACTTACAGTTGAGTCACATCCTTGTATTGGAGAGGAAACACAAGACCCTCAGCAAAGTCAGGCTGTGTGTGCCGCTTGTCCCCAACAGCTAAGGCAGAGGGGCTAGGCCTCTGATGAGTGCCTCGGCCTGAAGCACACATCCTGCATACTCCAACAAAACAAGGAAAAGGCTGTCCCCAAAGATGCTCAAGTGGGACACTAGGCTACGGAAAGGTGAGATAAAGCCCATTTTGATAACTGCAGCCCTCACTCAAGGAGAAAGGCATGGGGGGGGGGGGAGTCACGCATTACAAATAATACAAAATCTGTGCCCCGGGTCACCTGCTGATAGGACACACCTTCTACTCCCTATCTGCCCCACCCACTTCTCTAGCAGCAGAACAATCTGTCCCAAGGCCTGTGGCAGAAGATAAGCATTCTGGACACACAGCAAACAAGGTTGTAGGCCAAAGCGACAGGGCACCTCAGAGGTGAGTGAACCAAAGAGCAGCTTAGGCTCGGTGACCAGAAGCAGGCTGAGCTAGTCAGCCTATGACCCCACACGTGACACACAGAGCCAGTGGCTCACTTCAGAAGCATGTGCTGAGGCTGGAGGATGAGGCTCCAACACAAGTCTTCATCACTTGAGACCCCGCTGCCCTGTGTGACGTAGCTGGATCACAGGAGACCAAGACCCTGCTTCTTGGGGAGCTCACCACGGGACAGGGTGTAGCAGGGCCAGCTTCAGTGAGGAGTGGAGGGGATCAGGGACCTAGGAAAGAATTGTTGGAGCTGGGAGGACAACACAGCCAGGACAGAAGAAAACAGAAAATGTGTTCATTTCATCTTCTGTTTTTGCTTTCTAGCACAAACTAGGAACCCCGTCTGTGTTTACTGAATGAATGTGATGCCCCCTGTCCAAGATCATTCAAGAAAGAAACTCATTCACTGCACAAGCCAGAGTGTTCTAAACAACTGAATGCAAAACTTGGTAGAAGGTACATTTTTTCCTGAGAGGAGCTCCTCAATCAGATGTCCACAGAAGCTGTGTTTTGTTGTTGTTTGACATTTACTCAGCATTTACTACGTACCTGGCACTCACTGGCTTAGCTACATAACTGTGCCTCCTTGTCGTCATGCAAATGCTTGTTTCTTCAACCCCACAACTGAATTCCATAGCCTTCTTTCGAAACCCAAGCTGTACAAGGAAAGGAGGGAAAGGTGGATTCTACTGCATAGGGAGGAACTGCTCAGTCTCCTTCGGGTCAGAGGTCAATGGAAATCTTCTTTGAAATGCAGAGGGGTAGCCAGGAGCAGTGGCACACAGCTGTAGTTACAGGTACTTGGGAGGCAGAGAGGAGGATAGCTTGAACCTAGGAGTTCAAGACCTGTCAAACATGAGGGAGAGAGAAAGAGGGTGGCTGGGGTCATGGAGAATCAAAAGGATAAACGAAACAAGGTTAGCTTGCACACTGGTCCCAGCTGCCTCTGTCTACATCACTGCTCATCAACTGTATCTGGTGTCCAGCTGCCCAGAAGAGAGAACTACGCATGGTTCTGAAGCTTGAAGAGTAGTCTTATAGCCGTGTGAACGAAAACAGAATTCAAAAGAAGCCAAGTTAGATAGTGGGAATCCAAAGAGAAAAGACAAAACTGAAGAAGTCTGTTACAGAAGAGGAGAAAGAAAAGAACTCCCTTTTCTTGCCATCACACACGTTTTTGCTATGAAAGCTTTGGAAATGAATAGGTACTTGGGCAAAAGACAGCTGCATCTGCACTGACACAGGAGCTGCTGACCTCCCTAGTCACATGAATCACATGTAAATGAGACTACAAGGCTGACATCCCTAGAGCATCTGATGTTTAGTACAATGTCCTCCTGGTGACCCCCTCCTTCCACTGTCCTCCCAACCTTCAGTTATTCCTAATTTCTCATTTACGTTCAGGCTCATTCTTTCTAGTAGTTCTTATATGTTAACATGGGTCTCTTCTTAAATCCTACTAAAATTTTTCTCTCTTTCCACATATCAAAAAGAAAAATGAAAATGCTGTTAAAAATCTCAGTGCTCACCAGAGAAAGAAAGCACAATAAATAGTGCAACACCTTACAGAAAAGAGTCATTTTTCTCTAAGTGTTATTCCTTGACTGGGTATGACAGCCGAATAAACTTACACCGGATAACAGTTATCAAATGTAATTTTGTTTAGAAGCTATTTTCACAAAGTCTTTTTGTCAATAATTATGACCTGGCACCCTCAACTCCACCTTATGAGTCATCTCTAATTTGACTGAGCTATTTGTTTATGCTTCTGCAACCCTTTGTATTCAGGGAGCAATGAGGTCATTTTTTTTTTCTTAAATGAACCTACTTAACTGTTTGTAAGTTAAAAAAAAAAAAAAAAAGTCAGGGGACCAGAGAAAGAGCTAAGCATCTAATAGCACTAGCTTTTCTTCCAGAAGACTCGGGTACAATTTCACTCACATGCAATTCCAGTTCCAGGGAATCTGATGCCCTCTATTGACTTCTGTGGGCACCTACATGCCTGTGGTGCACATATACACACAGTCACACACACACAACACACACACACACACAAAATAAAAATAAGTAAAATTTTCAAACAACAACAAAGAGAAGTTGTGTCAGAAAACGTTATTTGATGAAGAAAAACACTAACTCGTTTATCTTCAGTCTGCTAATCCATACTACGGAAGAAACACAGTACTTAGAGAATTGTGTATGCCCGGAACACATGCACAGTTCAAGGAACTTTATGGTTTGCTTGCAAAACAATAAAATACAAATGCTTTTTAACTTAGTGTAATTTTTAAAACCACATTATTTGTTACTATTAAATATAGAATAATGTTCTCAAAAAAAGGTTCCCTTTGGAGCCCAATGCAGAAGGCAAAGGGCACAGCCAGCCCTTTGGGGATGTTGCTAGTCTCTTTTTTGACAGTTTCCATCCTGTTGTCCAGTGCGAAAAGGCAGCTCTCGCCCTTGAACCTGCTTCTTTTTTCTTATTCCCCTCTTTATCTGGAAAAGTCTGACACCATGCTATCAGAATTCCTTCCAGAAACCTCCTGTGCAGCCCCATCCAGCTCTGGCTCAGTGTGTAACCATGGCTCAGAAGCTTTACCTGTTTAACATACCTAGTTACTCCCGTGTAAGTCTCTGGAGATGGGGAGAAAGACCACACACACCCCCAAAAAAGGCCGGACATTTACTAGCAAGAAACGGTATCTGACAAAGCAGACAGTGCCAACATTGACCATGATGCTCATCTCTGTGAGAAACTGAATAAAAGAAAATCTACCCAGGAACAGCTGTGTCCAAGGCCAAGCATGCACCATCTCTAGCACAGGGACCTTGAGTGGAGGCAGCTTCCATTTAACAGTAGTACCCAGTGAACCTGAGTTTCTCCTCATGGGGGGCCAAGCAGACCAGACACTACTGCCACAATGCCACTCACTGCCTTTGTAGAAACAGAAGCCCCTTTCCTTTTATGCTAACCCCAAGCCTTGAGAGGAAACCAAGAGACTGATTCTAGGTTAAGAAAACAATGGTTTCTTCTCTGCTGAGTTCTGTGGTCACTCTAAGACTCTACATTTTTCCATGCAAACCACATTCACATTAAATATGCTTATACTAGACTTACCCTTTGCTTCCCCAAAGCAATAACAACCGTAAGAACGGGACGCCTGCGTTAATTCAATGGCCGCTATAATAACTGTTTAATGATACTTATTAAACAGTTCTCAGACACCATCTCCCAATTACACAGGCTCCCAATCACACAAAAGCAAATGTCTAGCCATGTCATGACTGACCAAACTTTTATACGCTATCCGTCAGTTCAGGTCAACTTGCTAAGATGACTTCTGCTCACAGCTTAGTGTCCTAGCTTAATGTCAAAGATTTTACCAATTAAAAAAAATTTTAAAACCTAAAATCAAGAGGTCATTAGATAGCCAAGAACTCATCATACTGACCTGGTTGCTCAGTGTCTGCTTCAGTTTTTGAAGAACCTGGTGCAACAGGAAGAGGTCGAGGGGGCCGGGGCTTGGGAGTGGGAGGTGAAATTCTTTTCCTTCCAATATATTCAACATATGTTCCTGGAAAGTCTCCCCTCTCCCCGGTGGTTTCATTGTAGCCGTTTAACCAGCCAATATCTTCAGGCCGGGCTTCCTGTCCATCACTGAATCCGAGTGCCACTAAGGACCCTTTATTCACAGTTAGTATGTCACCCAAGTGCAGGTCGATGTCCTCCTCTCTCTCCTTCTTGTAGTCATACAGCGCTCTGTACTGGTATCCCTCGGCACTCATGTTTGCAGCCCTGTCACCCGCAACAGAGGAATCTGCTTGGACACTGCAGTCCGAGTTTACGTGTTGAGGGAAAGCAAGTTCGGAGAATGGGCTGAAATCCCTGTCGGGTGGCCGGCAGAGGACGAAGGACCGCTATCCAAAGGTTTAAGAGAGGTGGCTGGCCGTCCGGCTGTCCATCTGTCCTCCATCAATGGTGTGACTGAAGACAGGGCTCTACTCCCTCTGCCTGCCACGGTCCTCCCTGCTGTCCTTCTCAGCGGCTTGTCAACACCTTGACTCCAGGCTGACTCTCGCAACGAGGCCCAATCCTCTCTGACGTTCTTGTCACACTGTCCATCTGTCGTCTGCTTTTACTGCCACACTCCACTCCCAGCTTGACCTAGCAAAGCAAAAACAAAGCTTATGAAAGAACATCACACTTGGCCATCTGTGTGGATTTGAATTTCCACGTCCATTCAACAAGTACTTAATCACTCTGGCAGACGACACACATAGGCCAGTGGGCTACTGCTTGACACGGTGTATGTACAAAACCAAGATTAGTTAGACAGTCCCTGCCTTCTAAGAACACTGGGCGGGACAGGAGAAGCACTAGCATGTGGCAATGTTCTGGAGATAACACTAGGACACGAGGAACCAAAACATTAGGTAAATGCCATAATAGATGCTGATACAAAATGCCATGGGGTTCAAGAGAGAGAGAGAGAGAGAGAGAGAGAGAGAGAGAGAGAGAGAGAGAGAGAGAGAGAGAGAGAGAGAGAGAGAGAGAGAGAGAGAGAGAGACCACATCAAATTGCAGGAATCTGCAGACAGAATGGAATGTGTGGCATGATCCTGAGTACAGACCGACCAAGCAAATGTCATATTATGGAAAGAAGCACAGGCAGTCTAATCCATCAGAAGACAAAGGAGGAAGAATGAGCCTGGGTTGGGAAGACAATAGGGTCATCTGAAATGCACGGGGACAGCGCGTGTGAGTCAGTCAGCCCTCTAAGGTGAGCACCGCACGATGTGAAGAAGCAGTCCCGGGATGAAGGCTGTGCCCAGTCTGACCTCGGTGCCCAGGCGGGACTGGCCCAGGGAGAGAGGATGGAGGTGAGGGCTGCTAAGGAAGGTGCGGAGAGACCAGAGAGGCAGCAGCAGATTCGTCCATAAAGGCGCAGACTGACGCGGTACACAGTACGAAGGGGAAATTTGTGGTGAAAACTGCTCCCTGGCAGAAGCAAGAGGGGCAAGGGCTCGAGCCTGTGCTGCTGAGAATTCCAGACTAATATGAGGCAAAGGAAAGCCAAGAGACCTGATGGGCTCATGGGATATAGACATCCACTGCAGGTGTGCTAGTGACGGGCCAAAAACTCCAGCTGCCATCAGGAGTGCACCTCCGGATTTGTAAGTAGATGTAAATAGAGCAGAACTGATTTCAGTGGGGTGAGAACCATCACTGACTTTCTGGGATGCCATACTGCAGTCCAGCAATAAGGATAGCAACTAGATCATAAGGAGTTAAGCTATGAAAGGAAGTAGCCACACTTACTGCTGCGGAAGTACTATGTAAAGCAGGCTTGGTGGGGGCCAGGGTAATGAGAACGGTTTTCTCTCAATTGCCAAGCAGAGTGGGGGCAGAGCAATTGGAGAGCTTTAGTCATCATGGATGGCTAATAGGGCAGCATGCAACACAGATCCACGCTGCACCCCAGTTATTTTTCAAGGTTACCTTTACTGTAGAGACTACATTCAAGCTAAAGGTTTCAGTTCACCAACCTGTACAATAAAGCAATACAAAAACAGCCACACGGACCTGCGCCAAAGATACTTGCTTAAGTTTAAAAGAAAGAAACACTTTAGCAGTTCAGTATTACAGGCACTCTTCAGTGCCGGCATCTTAAGAAGCGAAATCTAATCACAGATTAATTGTTATGTTGGCATTCAGAAGTGTAAAGTATTCAACTTCACATGGCTAAAGCCTCTTGGCTTTATACAATAACACTCTAAGGAGGGCTGCATATTAAAGGGAAGTAGAAACAAACACTGGAAATCTTTGTGGAGCAAGAATATTCATTTGGGATAGTACTCTACTTTGCATTTCAGGCATCAGAGGGGAAAAAAAAATTAATGCAGCCAGTGGAGCGAATGAGAAAAATGAGCTATGTTATGTTTGAAGAAAACCTCTCCTTCTGAAGGATCCAGAACCAAATTAAAGATTCATTGCATAAATTCACACAAAAATGTAGAACCAGCAAATCTCATTTTTTTGTACTAATGTGCTCTGTACAAAAGAGACACAACTCCAAAGAACATGAAAATTTACATATCCCTAAAAGCTTGGAAACCGGGCAATATGCCTAAGAATAATTTAATTCCTTCAAATCTGCCCTGAAATTTTTGTTAGCTTTTCCTGGCAATGTATGTCTTTTAGGGGGAGGGGGAAAGTCCTAAGTCAGTGGCCAGGGCAGATCTTTCTGCCAGCTGGTGCCTCGAACTTCCTCAATTTCAACCACCCAGAGGACCAGTTTGGTGGGATTCTCAGCAGAACAGGAAATACAATGCCTCCAGCCCACAGCAATCATGAAACAAGCCCCAGCACACACCATAACAATATAGCTAGGCATGTTCCACACCAGCAACTCAGAAACTGCACCATGTCTTTTCAGGGCTTTCTGACCCTGAGGTCCTCTTGAGTGTGCCTGGGGCTAAGTCCACACAAGGGGCTGAAACGCTGGGTGGCATCTGATAGAGGATGCTAGATTCTTGAGAAGCCATCCCCACCCTGTGTGCTGAGACCTAGAAGCTTAGGCCAGTGCTCTCTCCTTGCCAGTGCAGGAGAATCTTAAAAACTGCAGAACTCTGGGTCATAGTCTGACAAAGGAAACACTGATCTCTTATGAGTTGGGGATTGCATGTAGAGCATGGCCAGGGAGATCAATGCAGACAGTTAAGGTTAGCAGTCAAGGTCAGCAATGACTGGGTGTCAGTGAAGCAGTCTGAAAGCAATGTTGTAAAAAAGAGAGGGTTAGCACACGGTCATTCATTTGGGTGGGGACTTGATCATGTAGTGACAAGGTTCAGAGGGACCTTGGCTGGGCAGAGAAGGCAAGCAGTGCTCTCAGACTGCACTCTGGCCTGCACACTTTCTCTGGCCTGCCGTACCCACTTAAATGAGGCAGTGTTATCACTATCATCGTCATATGATGACACTTATTGGGAGCTGGGCCCACATTAACCCGTTCCAACCTCACAATAACCAGGGTACTATAGATAGTCTCACTTGACAAGCGGAGGAAGTTTAGTGTCTCAGGCATGACTGCACTCAGCACCAGATGCAGAATCTAAATTCAGATCCAGCCAGTGTGTGGAGTCCCCTCTTCAAAGACCACCACAACTTACTTCCGGTTTCCATGAGCTGAGATGCCCGGCTTAGGTACGACAGGAGGATCAACAATGCAGTATCCAGCCTGCTCTGGCTGGTCCCCCATGAGAATTTTGGGGATCTGCCCCCATAGCAGCCACACAGGTTTCTCTCACACACCTGCACAAAAAGAAGTCAGTGGAACTTGGCAGCCGTCCAACCAAGTGCAGGGCCCAGCACCTCAACCATGCAGATGTCCTCCAAAGCCACTCAATTAAAATGTACCTTTGCCTAAGATGTCCATAAACTATAGCATAAAAGTATATCACTTCTGGAAGACTGCCCACTTCTGGAACCCTGTGCTTCTCTGTCCTACACACATAGCCTCTGCCACCTGTATCCCTCTTGGACTGTCCGCCCTGTGAGACTCTCCTGGGCTACTCATGTCACAATTTCTAACAACTTAGCTCCTCCCTGGGGAGAAAAGGGAAGCATCAATCCAGAATCACAAGGACTGTCACATCTAGAGGACTGACAAGCTCTCCTTGGAATTGTCTCCAGGACTGCAGAACACCCAGCAGCCAGAACCGTGGAAAGTGCCTATGTGACCCTCCTGAAGTCAATTTTCAGTTTTGACAGAACAGATATTTCCCACTATCAACAAATTATGCCTCCTATTCTTTTTGGCTAAAAACACCTGCTCAGTGAACTAGTTCCACCCAGATTCACAGTAAAGGTCACTTTATCTGCAAATAAAAGTCATCACCAAGAAACTATTATTTTCAGGTAACCCATGCACTTCTATGATATATGCTCTAAGCTAATGCATACATAGGACACTGTATATTCTCCCCCCAAAAGCTTAAAGGAATTTTGTGAAGAAATTACAAAATAACTTACTTTCATACAAGATCTATATGACTACCCACAATTTCCTTATGGGAACTATTTTGCTCCAATCATTAAACCTTTACATGGCTGTCTACAATCCCACTCACTGGAAGTAAACTTTCTTTCTCTGCTAGCATGCTGAGCAAGTCTCATTTTATTTGCCCAAATAAAATTGTTTCTAATGCTTGACAAGTAAAACTATGTGGCTGACTGTTTAATGTGCAATGGCTTGAAAGTAGATTTTTTTTTAAGTTTATCTTTCTAACCTGCAGGCACAATGAGAAAAAAACCAAACAAGCTCTCTGAAAAGCCCTCCAGCTTTGTTGACTTACTCTGTTCACCTTCTACAAAGGACAGGATTTGGGGTAAACTAATGGGGAGGCAGAAAAAATAGACCTCCTCAAATTGCATGAAAGAAGAAAGGAAGAAAGAAAGACAGACAGACAGGAAGGAAGGAAGGAAGGAAGGAAGGAAGGAAGGAAGGAAGGAAGGAAGAAAATACAGTCGTGCATTATCATCCTGTGATGCAATTAGAAGTGTGACACTGGGTGGCAGCACCGAAAGGTTCTACAGTCAAGACAAGGGCTCTGGGTGTGTAGCCTACACCACACATGCCATCCTTTCCCCTTCCTCCTTAAGGTGCGACATACACTAGCTCAGAGTCTAGGGTAAATGTTCCACCTCAATTTATACAGTCTTTGGAATCATTACTTGAAAATCCGTCTACCTTTCAAAACTCTGGAAGTTATGAACTATGAAACTGCCTTAGGATTCTAATAAACACCATGTGTTTATATATAAAGTGATGGGATTGAACAGCCTCAATTAAAATAGGGTGGAAAAGATGGGCTCACGGTGAGTCCAATGTTATAGGCATCTAATATCTCCAAATCAACAAGCGAAGCAGAATGTGCTGTCTGATGCCACACTCCAGGCTGGGTAGCTACTGTGGGTAGGTAGTGTGTGTGTGGAGGCTGTAATCCCTGCCCTCAAGCCCTCTAGGGGCAGTGAGTACACACTCAGATGACACAGTAAAGAGACAGGCCTGCAAAGCGGTTACAGAACTGTGTGTCCCTGACCACACCAAGAAGAGGGGAGGAGAGGGCTACTCAAGCCCACCCACAGCAGCCCTTCTAGAGGAAAAGGGTCAGGATTAAGAGGGGGCTAGGAGGATGGGCCATGTGACTAAGAGATCCTCCCACAAGAAGAGGCTATGAGGCCAATGGGCCTTGTGCCCTGCATCACTACAGTAGACAGGGATTGAAATGGTGGCCCAGGGAAAAATGAACAAAAAGGGGAATGCCCTAAAGTGCCTCTTCTTGTGAAAAAAAAATTGCAGTTTTTCAAACTCGTGGCAGGAAGGGTGCTGTAACTAAAAGGAGCTGCCCTGACCCATGCCTAGATATGTAACTATTGGCAAGTCGATGAAACCTCCCTCCCTCATTTCATCACCTGTGAGGCCAGTGGAAGAAGACCTATACCTCACTAGGTCATTATGAGGATTAAAGGCAATTACACTCACAAAACACGCAGCACCATGCTTCTCAGTACACACTTAATATAATTAACCCCAACTCAGTGTTCTCTGCGTGCCAGGTACAGTTCTTAGAGTTTTGCACGCACCCTTACAACTGCTGTAGCTTAATTATCAGCCCCATTTTGCAGATTTGCGAAAACAAGCACAGTTAAATAACATGCATGAAGTGACAGTCAACTGCAGTGGTGGCACTCTTGTCACTGCTCTTAGGAACAATAGGACTGCTAGCAATATCAGCATTGAATGTCACTGTCATTTACACAATGCAGATTTAAAACAGAAACAGACAGGTGCCAGGAATTTTCTCTTGCACTGCCTTTCAATGCTGCAAGCAGTTCTAAAAGAAGCCTGAAGCTACCTAAAATAAAACCCTGCTGTAAATAGAGTCAGATAGAGCCTGTGGACTTAGCCCAAGTAATTCTCTCTCCAGACCCAAGGTGGAAAGCAGCTCAGCAGAGGTCAGGGGGTGCTAGGTGGGAGGGCGACATGAGTATGCTTGGTGACGGGGCACACTGTGGGAGTCATGACACTGTTGTCTAACTGGGCTTCATGGCCGCTTCCTAGGCTGCCCTCAGAGAGGAAAAACTGAACACAGTAATGCAATGCTCAAGAGAATGAGGGAAGCTGGGTCCTCATGGGACAAGCCCAGTCCTCAGGACTGCAGAGGCATTCCAGGATGAAGGCAAGGGGCAAAGGCTTAACTGCTGGCAAGGTATCTCGCCTCTACCAACTCAAAACACCAACTGGTGGAGCCTCCTGACCCATTGACAGGTTCCTATGACTTCAGTTCTCTCCCAGGTGATCTATTTTGACGACAGGTACTTGTTGGTATACATTTGATTTACTTTAAGGAAGGCAATAGTGGCAGAACAAAATCTCCAACAATGTTTTAACCGTCCCTTTTTATGTCTTCAGTAAGTTTGTACTACATTCATTCCATGTTTCATCGGAAAAAGGTATTGGTATAAGTAATTACACAGGCAAGGTATAAGTAATTACACAGTCTATTTTTCAGTTCATTTGGCTTAGTGTACAAGAAATGACCTTTAATTGTCAGTACTTTCGGCAAGTGATTTCAATATGGGTATTGGTAAAACCATGACAAAAAAAAATCACATTAGGAAGAAGGCTTTAAAAAATCACAATAATATGAGTGCTTTAAAAAAAATCACAACCAGTGTTTCAAGAAAGAAGGAAAAAATGATACAATTTGCAGTAAAAACAAAACTGACTGACAGCTGTGTGTTGGCACAAGCCTATAATCCCAAGACTTGGGGTGTAAAGGCAAAAGGCTCAAGAATTCAAAGCCAACTTCTGCAACATGGAGAGTTCAAGGCCAGTCTGGGCTAAATGAGACACTGCCTCCAAAATAATGAGTACACACACATACTCCCTTCTATTGATAGGTGACTTTGTAGTTTTCAAAGCTTCACCAGGATGCCACCTTTCCTGTCTCTGCTAACAAAGCTCTGCACCATGCAAGGTGCTCTGTGCTTGACCAATCTAATATACATAACAGACTGACAATTAGGGGATAATTTTTTCCATGTATGTACACCTTACTCATAAGTGAAAGCACACAAAAATGTTAGCTCATCTTGCTATAGTCTACTTGACCATAAACCATTTTTTCCCTAGTTGATTCATTCACTCACTATCTCTTTATCCAATAAAACCCATTTTGCAAATCAAAAATACAAACACAATAAAAGCTGGACCAGAATTGCTTTTGTTTTAACAAGTATGTGGATAATTTTTCTAAGTGAATGCCCTTTTCCAACACTTCCCTGAACTACTTATAAGAGAGGAGGGCAGAAAGGAAATTTCAATCAACACTATAACCTTAAAGCTCATGGTGTTCATGGCAAAAGTTTAAAGGAATAAGCAACACTTTTAAGGGTACAAAGTTTGTGTGCATTGAATAGGCTTGTACTTAAGATTCAAAGCCCTTTGAGAAATTAGATTGAAAAAGGGGGAAGATGACTGGAAAGGGTAATGGGGAAAGAGTATAACCAAACTATGTAACATGCATATACAAAAAGTCCCCTCAAATACACTAATAAAAGTTTATTTTAAAAAGCAACCCATCAGCTTAGGCGTAATTAACATTTCCAAAAGATAAATGCATACAACCTACCATCAACAGTCAAAATACATATCCCTGTAATGTGTTCTATTGCTCAGTTTTCCCAAACCAACTTTATACTAAAAATGCATCAAAGACAAATAAATAAATAAATAAATATACAGCTAAAGAAAACAACACACTGATTCAGTGGGCAGTGAAATGCTTTTTTACATGGCTACAGAGCATCACAGATGTGAAAAAGCAGAGCCCTATCATAAAAAATGCAAATAAAACAGCAGATAACAATGCGCACATGGCAGAGATCTGTTATGCAACTAGGAACAGGTCCCAAAGCAAGATGAAAGTTAAAAGTAAACTCCCACAACAGTCTGAGAGCCAGTATCAGCCAAGTCCAACTTTCTTCAAATCATAAAAACTGACAGACTGCTGTGGAAAAGTAGTGTGGCTTGCAACAGGCACACAGAGGAAGGCAGCCAGAGGTGGAGTTGCAGGGAATGTCTGCCAAGCGAGGAACTTCCCCCATTCGCCTTTCCTACTTAAACCTACTTTGAACCACCGGTTCAAAACCACCAGGTGCAAGAAAAATCAGTATGGTTTTCTTTGTAATAAGCAAAAACAGTTGTTTTCCAAATTTTAAGCAACTTGTGTGCTTGAGAAAACTGCCTGCTTACCATTCAGTGTTTTATCTCAAAAACAGTGAGTGCAACTGTCAAAAAAAAAATGGCTCAGGAGCTGCTGGTTCCCTTCTCAGTGACAAACGATGCATGGACACCTCACTTGTGGGAAGGCCCTTAAGTCCTAAAGATTTCTACTTTAAAAATCTATTAATCTGCTAATCCATGGCAGAAATAAGCCCATCTGTCTACTACTCCAAGCTTTTTTGGCTCATAATTTACCAGCTTTAAGGTGCCCAAAACATACCATAAGCTAATGAAAATTAAGATATGCCTCCACATGGAGCCTAGGTCACTCAGCTTTGTGGATGCTTTGAAACTCCATCTCCCTGAAATGACAATCTCATGCTACATTCAAAACCCGGAACTGCTTTATCCTTCCCACTTCCCACTGTCTGACAAAGACGGAGAAGACAGGGGGAAAAGGGAAAAAATGTTAAGCCCTAAAACCACGAAAGCCCTAAATAAAGCATAAATTCACACCAGTACAGCAACAGAGCCTGCAGCTCCTCCTAGAATTAACGGTGGAAATGAGACCTTTCCGGTATTACCAGTGCCGGGAGCAGAATTCCCCTGAATCCAGTGCCGGCACACAGCATTCAACATGTCACAGCCACTCCGCTCACACCCTTGCGTTATTGTGCGCGAAAGCTGGTTACCAAAATGCATTTCTGTACATGCGTGCCTGGCCAGAGCGTTTCTATTCTCTTTGTCTCGTGATCTGCCGGGCAGTTTCTAGCTTTGGAAAGGAAGTGGCTTGCAGACAATTCCCTACTGATATTTTAGCTTAGGTTTGCACGCGGGCCGGCTCTCCCCGGTCGGCAGCATATTGCTGGGCAGGTCCCTCCAGGGTTGCCCCGCGTTAGGAAAAGCTGGATTTCCGGGCGGTGCCAAGATCCCACTCATTATGCCTCCAGCAACCTGTCCAAGCCCGGCGGGCGCCAGACATCGAGCTCGAGCCCCAGCCACCGACCGCCCTGAGGCGCACTTCCCCCACCCCGGAAGAGGAGGGCGGCAAACTTCGGAGGGCGGGGGCTGGGGGCGAGCTCCGGGGACCACCTTGGCCCAGCTCGGTCGGCAACCCCGGCTGCAGCTGCCAGGCCTGGAAGGGACGTCGCGCTTAGGCAAAGACAGCGATCCAGGCGCTCTCCTCGCGCACTCCCGGTTCCAGGAAGCTGCAGGGCAATAGGGGACCCTCGGAAGCGTGAGGTGACGAAGGTGGAGGGGACCCGGCGACCGCTAGCAACTCCGGGACCCAATGCGCCCAGCAGCGAGCAGAGCCGGACCGAGGTAACACAGAAGAAACGAGAGCAGGGGGTGGTCGCGACCACGCAGGCAAGCCGCTGGCCGGACAAGGCTTCCCAGCGGTGGAGAGATGCTGGCGACTGGGGGCTGGCAGCTGGGTCGCTTCCCCTCGAGTGTCTCGGCAGCAGAAGCGGCTGCCGGTGACAGGAAGAGCAGCGGCCGAGCGCGTTCGCACCGCCTCCCCCTCCCGGGCATACCGGGACCCGCCGCCGCCACCTACCTCCGGAGCGGCTCGCTTCCTTCCTCTGCCGGACCTGGGCTTCAGCGGTCTTTCCAGCTCACAGTTCCCAGGCGCCTGCGATCCAGCTGCGACCCGCCGGCGCTTCGCTGTCCCGGCTCTTTGACTGCACAGCCGTCCTCGCCGCCGCGGCCGCTGCTTCCTCCAACTCGGCTCCAGCTGCTCGATACTCCTTGCCGTGCGCCCTCAGCTCCAGCGCCTGGCGCCAGCCCCGCCCCGGACACGCCCCTCCGTCCCGCCCTCCAGACACACACCAATCAGCGATCGAGACCCCGCCCCCAGAGCCCGAGCCGCGCCCTCCACCTCTACCAGTCTCCGGGCGGTCGACCAGGATCCAGGCACTGCATTCAGTGCCTACCGCTCCTACCCTCCGCCCCCTCCCCCGCTGTCCTCGCCTCCGCCCCCGCCCCCTGCACGGGGATGCCCCGGGCGACCGGACGGCGGGCGGTCCCTGCGGCGGAGTTCTATCTCTGCCCGACTGGGGCTAGTTCGGCCGCCGGGCGTCTCCCGGGCCCGAAGCAGGGAGTGGAGGTGGGAGCCCAAGGTGGTGGGAAGATAAGTTCAGGCCTCCCGGGCTTGCTACCTGCGAGACCCTGCGTCTTTCGAACCCACTAGAGCACAGTAGCTGAGGTCAGGCAGACGCAGATGCCAAGGCTCGCCCAAGAAGGGAGGCCCTGTAATTCCTGGCCTCGCCAGCGCAGCTTCCCTAGTGGTCAGAAAAACCGCGCCCCCCGGCGTGGCACTCCCGGGGTGAAGGAGGGGTGAAAGGGTGAGCCGGAGCAACGAGCGCCCGCAGCCAGGGGCCGCCTACAAAACCCTGGCACCGCCGCCTCCCGGAGCCAGGCGGGACCTAGCGGAAAAGGAAGAGTTCTGTGAGGAGGGATCTCTGGCGGTCCTAGGACCGCAGAGCCTATGTAGGTCACATAGCCCACCGCCCTCCAATGCTCCTGACAGGCTGCAGAAGCTCAAAGTAATTCTATGTTTTGTTTTAATGTAAAGATACAGATCCTTGAAATAGTAATCACACTCAAGAAAAAAGTGATGTTGTCTCAACCTTCCCACGCTATGAGAAGATGTCACCCCGTGTTTTGTTCTCTTGAAAATGTTCAAGAACTCTTGAACCTTTAAAAATTTGCTCCCAGAATATGGCTTATTTTGCAGCTGAGGGGCCTGCAGCCACCTACTTCTTGCCCTAAAGCTCCTTTATGCAGCCCTTCTCCAGTGTTCTGGCAAGAATCCTACTTTTTCTTAACCAAGAACTTAGTCTTTTGTCAAATTCTAAATTTGGTAGCGTGTTAGTGTGAGTGTTGGAAGCAGAGGGGAAAAGATGAAATTCACAATTTATCCTTAGCAAATGCAACCGCGTTTAAAGGTGACTCACGTTCTTACAGATCAGAGATCCCCTAGGTGCGCCGTCCAGGAACTAAGGTTTCTGTTACTGCTGGTATCTATTGAAGACAAAAGCAGGCAGCTGCTCACATCACACGGAAGAGTCCACCTATCATGTGGGACGTGGTGACAGACACCTGTAATCCCTGCACTTGGAAGCGCTTTGAGTCTGAAGTTCAAGCCTGCCTAGACGTTGTAGAATCTCTATAAATGGTATGTTAATTTGGGTAGGAAGATCATCTTAATTGTGAGTAGAACCATTCTCTAGGCAAGAGATTCCGGATTGTATGAGTGGAGAAAACAAACTGAGTACTGTCTGTGCACACATAATTTTTGTGCTTTTTTCTGATGGAGGACATAATGTGACCAGCTAATGCATGTTCCTGTTGTCTTGGCTTACCCACGATGGCAGACTACTTTGAACTGTGAGTTAAACTCTTTCTCCCTTAAGTTGCTTTGTTTTGAGTATTTTATCACAGCAGTAACAGATACCAAGGTATGTTCTTTCTATTATGTGAAATGAAGAGCCTTCTGGTAGATGGTAATGATGTGTTTCCTGTGGTAGAAGTCTGGATTGAATCCACACTAAGATGACTAAAATAGTAAAGCATTCACAAATGTTTTCCTTAGGCTCACCTCTGAAGAAACTAAAAATACAAAGTTTTCTGGATGCCTTCTCTTTTGTGCTCACTAGAGTCTTGGGAAGAGACTCCACCATAGGATTCTATTTAACCTAAAAACAGCATGTGATTCCTAACCACACTTCTTCTTTTAGACAAGTCTTCTGCAATTTCTTGTACATTTACACTTTTTTAAACTTTTTTTCCACCATAGCTAAACACAGCACACAACTTATGTCAGAGAGGGTCACATGGGAGGAAAATAAGGTTATTTCTCCATACCAAATAACCTGTCTGTTTAATCTGTATTAAATTGGTACCTCCCCACATTGCTAGTATAGTATTTATTTTCATTTCCCATAGATGCTATGACTTAAAAGCAGTGACAACACAATATCAATATCAGTATTCATACATGGAGTGTGTGTGTGTCTATACCTGCTCACATGTTTATATATGCATGTGTGGGTACATGTGTCTAGTTGACAAAGGAGTCTTCCTCAGTCACCCTCCACCTTGTGTATTGAGGCAGGGTCTCCCACTTGAACCTAGAGGACCCCATCAGATAGTCCAGCTAGCCGGTTTGCATTGAAGACTGCCTGTGTCTACCTCCTGTGCACTGAAATTAAAGCTGAGGCCCTACACTCACCCAGCATTTACTTGAATGCTAGGGATCTGAACTGTGGTGTGTACCCTTTCGTGACAAGTTCTTAGCTTTTGAGGCACAGTCTTAAGCTTGTGTTTTTTAGAACCCTTTTCTTGAGTGAAATTTTATCTGGAAACACAAAATGTAACTGATATAAAGCAAGAAGCTGATAGGATAAGCCATTTGCCTGCCTTTCTTTTCTACAAAACCTCTGGATACTTGAGTCAGTGCCATGAGCATCTCCTTGGAATTTACTGGAAATGTAAGTTCTGTGTCTTACTAAACCAAAAATGGCAGATTAGAATGGGGGAGGGGCTGTTTTAGGAAACTCTCCAAGCCATTTGCTTCCTGCCAGGGTTTGAGAATGATTACCCTGGGACTTCTGGGACATACTGAAACCAACTCAAATAAAATGTTCATATGTTGCATAGACACAGTGTTCTAGATTCCAGTCTATTGATGGGATAAAGACCATGACCAAAAGCAACTTTAGGGGGGAAAGGAATTTCATGTTATATCCTACAGTACATCATGAAGGGAAGTCAAGGCAGCAACTGAAGCGGAGGTCATGAGGCAATTGTTTGTAGCTTGCTCTCTGCTGATCCTTTCTTTTTTTATATAAAAATGACCATCTCCCCAAGGTTGACATCACTTATAGTGGGCTGGGCCCTTCCACATCAATGATAAGTCAAGAAAATATCCCCCAGACTTGCCAACTGGCCAATATAATCAAGGGACTGTCTCTGTTAGATTCCCTCTTCACAAAAGATTCCACTTTGTGTCAAATTGGCAAGAAGGAGAAGAAGAGTAAGAAGAAGGAGGAGGAGGAGGAGGAGGAGGAGGGAGAGAGAGAGAGAGAGAGAGAGAGAGAGAGAGAGAGTGAGAGAGAGTGAGAGAGAGAGAGAGAGATGAAAGATTAACTTTCACACAGTTCAACCAATGCTTGTCAAGCTATTGGTATTGGCATTGATTGGTGCCTAAAAATGTCAGAAAGTGTGCAATTTCCAGCAGGGGTACAGGGATATCACTTATAATACATAGCAGCAAAGATGATTTGGAAATCAGACTCAGTCATGGATCTGTATTGTAGAAAAAGAGTTTGAGTGGCCCAAACAAATTGAGATGTTATCCTCAACAACAAAAAACCAGTAGGATGCATTTACTGGCCATCTGTACCCCAGCCACTGCAGTTAATTGTGATATTAGAATATGCTTCCATTGGTTTTAAAATTTATGTGTATTTTAAGTTCCCAAACACAAGCACAAATGTCCTGGACTCTTACTTAACACAAGGCCCACAAACTAGCAGCACTGGCAGAATTAAAAGCAAGTAAGAAATGCAGAATATGAGGTCCTATCTTGAACCTACTGACTCACAAGCTGCACTTAACAAATGGCCAGGTTGACTATACCAAGTAGTGACAAGGATATGGGACAAATGTAATCCCATTACACTAGCAGAGGTGATATGGAACAGGGCAGTCAAGAAAATAGTTACATAGTTAAGTTAAATGTGTATCTACACTAAGATCAAGCTATTCCTTGCCTAAATATTTGGTCAAGAGAAATGAAAGTATAGGCCCTCTAGAAGACTTTAAATGTTCATACAAGTTTTATTGGCAGTACTACGAGCAATGAACAGGTAAGTGAGTAAACAAACTTTGGTATTCACTTGTAGTGGGATACTACTTGTCATAGTATCAGAAGGTATAAAAAGAAAAAGGGGGAGCAAACTGTTGATACACACAACATGGATAAATTTCAACTTACAATGCTGAGAGAAAAAAAATAGTCCAAAATAAATGGTCTAAAGGGGCTTGTTTAAACGTATTTAAAATGTCAGTGGATATAAACTAACCTGTGATTGATTCATGATTGCTGATCTGCTGGGTTGATGTAGGTGTGGAGAGATGGATAGTCTAAGCAAAGGCACACAGAAATTTTGAGGCATGATGACTATGTTCATTGTCTTCTTGTGCTGATGGATTCTTGGCCTCGGGTGCCTGTTAAAACTCACTAAATTTTACACTTTAGACATGTGCAGTTTATGATGTAATTATACCATAGTAAAGATATAAGAAAAAAGAAAAGGATATCTTTCCTCACAGCATTCTAAATTCAGCCAGGAGTGGGCGATGGTTTATTGATTTTGTTTTCTAATGTCTTCCATAAAGTTACCATAATAAATATTCAAGCCTACAAAGTACATGCCATTACTGATGTTCTCTTTGATATGAATCCCTCGTTTAGTACACAGCCTGAAAACCTCCTTGTTCACCTTAATCCCTTCCCGAGTCTAGGGAGACTTACAAGCAGATTGGTTCACAGGAAGATTGCTATTTCTGCAGCTGCTGTTTTGAAAAGGGGGTCTCACTGTGTAGCCCAGGCTGGCCTGAGACTAGCTGCCCAGCTGCCTGGGCTCCCGAAGGATGGAATTACAGGTATGCCCTACCATGGCTGGACTGAAAGGTTATTGTTAATGGGTAAATGGTGGTAGAGACTCTTGCTGAATATGTCATCCTATAAAAATCCATTGAAATCTCCCAAGTGCCTGGTGGTGTGTGCCCAGGACCGTATTCTGTGGATTGTCTGAAGAAAAGGAACATGTCTCTGTTCCCTCCCTTCCTATCCTGTGGATGGCACACAGTTACCTTACTTCAATTAAAACCTTTTCCACAAAAATTGCAATTCTCCTAGCTTTGGACTTCTTGACTGACCATCAGATTGCAGCTCCGGCTCTTAGAGATGAAACCTTAATTACCTGTTCGAGCCTGAATTGGTACAAGATTTTCCCCACTACCATTCACAGACCATCTCTTAGAATGATTCAGTTGTGTATTAATTACTATAATGATTTCTTTTACTTGAGGTCATTTTTCCCAGAGTTCTAGAGTGGCCTCATTCTGACCTAAGCAACCCCCTAGGATCACAGGGAGCATGCCAGCTGAGTTCCAGAAACAATCCCAAGGCATTCTCTCCTCTTCTTAATCTGAAAATGAGCTTGCGTTGGAGAAGTGGCGGGGAAGGCGAGCACAGTGAAAAGCAAGCTAATAAATTACATTCCTTGGTGATTCAGCTAATTGGAAATTTAGCCCATGGTTGATTGTATTCCACACCCAAGCCTGGAGCGCTGGCACACATTGTCAGGGTGCTGCTCCAGCTGTCAGGGCAAAAGGATTTGCTTAAATATGCTCTCCTTGGCACTGCCAGCATAAAAACCAAGAGCAAAGTCACACGGATAGATAATGAGCCCTTTATCAAAGAAACTGTGTTGGACAATGTCACTGCTCAGAGAAATTTTCTAAAAGAAACCCCAGTCTTTGTTCCCTCCATTGGATGGGACCCAGAGCTGTTGCGACTGCTGACACAACCTAGTCAGGAGTGTTCACACAGCCTCTCAGGATACAGGAAACACATGCCTATCAGCCTCCTCCATCTAACCCCAATCACATAGCCTTTCTCTGGTCCTGCCATGATGTGCTTGTTAAGGAGACCCTCCAGGCCAGGTGAGAGTGTTTTGAGTTCATGGATTTCTCCAACAGCATTAGATTCTTGTCACTCAAAGTCCTCGCTGGGGGAATGCATCATCATGCTAAGGAGGATTTGCTTCCAGCAGTCATAAATAAAGTGTGTTTTGAAGGCATGACTAACAGTCGTTTAGAATGTTTCATGAGATGCTGATTTCTTTAACTACTGCAGTGTTTGAAAGGGTACTTTATGTCTTCTTGACTTCAGGGATCTGTATGATGGCTTTCATATCAGATTTTAATGTTTAATGTCTAAAGGGACTTTTACAAAATCATTTTATTTTATGTACTGGTCCTAGATCATAGGCAAAAAAAATGTATGATGATTTTCATTTTGAAGATGGCATAACGATGCAGAGAGGTTACATCCTTGGGCTCTGGTCCCAGGGATGTACACTAAAGAACAGAACCTCTGCTTCCCAGTTTGCTCCCAATTCTGCATTTGTAACCTGCCATGTCACATCTAGGCACTTCCATCTGAGACTATAATTGAGTAGCCTATTATCTACACAGATGGGGAAGGAACTTTGAGTTCTAAGAGGGCTTCCGAGGGTATCACCCTATCTTTGTATAATGGACAGGTGTCATACTTTGGTATTTCTGATAATTTGATAACTATCTCTCTGCTACAAAGCTATTTGCTGCTCCAAGTCATAGAGCTGGTTGGTAGCAGAACCATGACAAGAATGGAAGTCCATTCTGGCCCCCAACCTGGCTGTTTGGGCTCTTGCCTTATGGTACCATCTATAGCCTGGCAATACTTGAATATACCAGGCACCATCAACTTACTGAAGAAGAGCTTTATAACTCAAATAAATGATTACAAGAAATGTCAACAATGCCCTTGTAAAAGATTAATAATTGTGTACAAAATTCAGGCACTGTGCCACAAGAAAAACACAAGGAACAATAGCGCCAGTGATGCAATCCAAGGTAAAACTTACCCAGACCTGAAATGCTACACAATCCTCCACCACAGAATTCTGTGCAAAGGAGCTGTAGTTCCTGCTCTTTCTTTCAGCTACTGAATTTAAAGAGAAAAGAGAGTTCACATCCATTGTCCCTAAACATGCATGCGACCTTGGATGTTTGCACACATCCTTGTCCACAATTTTATGGTACAATCCGGATCAGACCCCACTGAAACTTCATGTCCGCATCCTTCACATTCATTTGCAAGCTCTGTATCATGCTGAAAGTCTGGTGTTACTAACAGTACAAGTACAAGGTAAATGAACTTCCCAGCCAGGGATCAGCACTGTGGCAAAGGGAACTTCACTGTGTTTTCGGTTTTCTCTTCTTCATTCTCTGTTGGAAGGGATTCAGAAGCATCTTGGCTCTCTATGAGGGTACCTTGCCAAAGGCTGTAAGGCCCTGTGTCATAGAGTCAAAGGAGTATTGTGACATGATCACTAAAGCATTGAGTTTGAGGCTTGCACTGCGCCATAACAAGAAAGTTTGATTGTATCTACGCTCTCAAGTAGAAAGTTCCTGAAAGAGGAACGCTTTGCCTGTGTTAATTCATTGCCTCTCCACAAATGTCCTGTGAGAAAGCTGCAGGGCCATCTTCTCATTTTACAGCAAAGGAAGAATTAAACTTGGAGCTCAAGCCATGTGGCTGCAGACTGGGGTCTGCATACTACTCCTCTCGGGTCCATGCCTGGCTTCTTACTTATTGTTTGCAGTTCTGACCATCAGACTCAGACCTCAAGCAAAGCAAGTGATCTCCCGCTTAGCTCCACTTCCAGCTTTGGCCTAATGTGATGACTGCTTTCATGCTGCCATCGAAGAGTTGAGTGCAGTGCTGAGTGTTGTCAGTGGACACCACAGTGCTCACCACACTCGAGCTTGACACTGTTTGGCTCTTTTCAGGAAGCACATTGACTCTTGCAGTACTTTATACTGGGGCAATAGAGACTGTCCCTCTGTCAACCTTCAAAGGTACAAATACATCCGAAGGCAGGTTTTTTTCCCTCCCTCTATTTTTTACATTAATTTGTTTGGTGGGGATGGGGAGGAGGGGAGCATGCCACAGTGTGGACGTGGAGGCCAGAGGACACCTTGTGAGAGCTGGTTCTCTCTCCAGGGAGCAAACTCAGGTAATCAAGCTTGATGGCAAATGCTTTTACTTGCTGACCCATTCTGCTGGCTTCCTGTTATATAGAGCAACAGTTTAATAACAGAGGACAGTTTATCATCTAATTCTTCACCATTAGTATTAATATGAGAAAGAATTTTTTAAAAACCTGCCCCTGAGTTACCTTAGGAGAGAGGACCCCACAGATCTGTTATATTCACATTTAACTGTCAATAATACCCTCGAGGGAAAATTCCTGCCCTTTCAATTCAGAAAGCAGGACTGGGAAGAATATCAGGTAAAGGCAGGAAGGCTAAAGGGAGAGTCTGCAGCCTCTGCTGGCAGCAGGGTACAAGGCACTGAGAATGTAGCTTTGTCCAGGCTAGCCCTTGGCAGAACAATCCAAATGGACTCTGAGCTCCTAATGTTTCTCTGTGCTAATGTAGATTGCCTACTAAGCACTCAGTAATAGATTATTTTATAAATGTTTTTGGTCTGTATGTGTTGCCCCCTAATGGCTGTGGATTCCTTGGGGGGAAAGTCCATAGGTCAATAGGTCAATGACACCTGGAATAGAACATCTGTCTCTTTGTCCTTCCCAGAGTCACATCCTGAAAACCAGAAGGAAATGCTGGAATAACTATTTCCTGGTGGGTTTTTTCCAATGCTGTCCATTAAACAGGAGATCTTTATTCATGTCCATTTCCATCACACATAACATGTACAGGCCTCATTTTATCTTGGAGTGTCAAAGATCCACAACCAGCATCCTTAGAGTTGTTACTCTCACATGTCCATATTTTCCCAAATGCACTGGAACCTCAGTGTCTGCTGTTTCTGTCAGCACCTTGAGAAGTCTTCATGTTCATCAAATGAGAATTAAAAGAACTGAAGTTCATTATACAATTTTCTGTCTATAGAAATGCAAATGACACTTTAAACCATCGTAATTTCAGAATGAGTAATTTGCTTTGTTGAAAGAATCAGTTCTAACCTCATAGTCCAGATCATATAAATAACACTCTCTTGGCATTCATCTGACATTTTGGAAACATCAGGTGCCATGATAATAATTTTTAAAAAACTGAAATATTTTGTAAAATTATAAGCATTCCTGGAGGTATTCTCATTTAAATCATATGGTTCATACATATTAATTTACTCAGTGGGAATTGTATTGGTGAACTTCCTGTCAAATAGTCGATCAATTGCACATATTAGGCAGTTTTAGCTCATGAAAGGTTGCCCTATCACTTTGGGACTGTGGTAGTCCATCACATTGGCATATGTAACACGGCAAAACCATTCACCTCTTGGCTGGAAAGCAAAAGAGAGAGAAAGGAGCATGGTCCCATAATCCCCTTTGAGGGCCTGCCCCCAATGACCTAAAGACTTCCTACAAGACCCTGTCTGTCACAGGCCTCTCTTTCTACCCATGGATTTACAGACAACACTGAAGAACCCAGCTAGAGCCAGATGCATTTCCCTCACCGTTTCCCTGGTTCTTCTTATTCTCCTATCCTAATACAGGCACCTAGAGCTATCATGGGAGCACTGATTTTGGCCATGGTTTATCAAGGTATATGAATCCAAGTGGGGTGATGATAACATTTTCTGGGTCCCAGTTCTTGGCACAGTTGATTGATCCAGAGGAGGTCAGATGTGGCTTTCATACCACAAAAGACAAAATGTCTTAAGTCTAGGACTGGACCCTTAGCAGCTGTCACTTGCTGTGTTTTCTTTTATATTGACAAGAAATGTAATGGAAACTGACTTGTGAGGAGAGAGAGAGAGAGAGAACAATACAGGCACAGGGAAGGATAGTTGAAGAGAGAGCACTGTACCATCATCAGTTCAGAGCTTTTGTTTTTGCTCAGTTAAACACGATTAATTCTCATAGCATAGTGTATAAAATACTTTTATATCCTTGAGGTAGAATGATCTTTTTGTTTCAGCTCATTGGAGTGTAATTTCTAATGCTTGGCACAAGATGTCATACACAATTTTAAAGACAAAATTGGGGTAAACAATTATGCAAGGAAAATTAGTGTAGTGTGTGGGAAATGTATTTGTCAGTAAACTCCTTCAAGTTCCCGTTGAGGGCTGACACAAGGCCAAGGCTTTGTAAGCTCCGTCAAATGCATTGTTTCTGCTGATGCTATTGTGGTGGTAGGCTTTAATGATTGAGAACCAAGGATTTGTAAATGATGTCTTGGTGACCTAAAGAGAAAAGTAAAGAACTTAGGCTGGAATGAAAGTGCAATACCTGTCTACATGAATAGTGTAGTACAGTTGTTAAAATCCCAGTCCATCCATTAGCTCTCTCTGGTTCTGATCTTTGTTCCTGTCTCAACAAATGACACATGAGCATCAGCATAAGCCGGTGTCTTTCTCTTCCTTTTTTCCTCACAGAGTCTGTCATTTCAGTCATTCTGCTATTGCATCTGTGATGGCTTAAAGGAGAAGTGGCCCCCATGGTTCATGCATTTGAACACTTGGTCCCCAGTTGGTGGTGGCTCTTAAGGGAGGTGATGGCCCCTTTAGAAGCCTTGATGGTGGATGCACACCACTGGGGTGGGCTTTAAGGGTTTATAGCCTCACTCTACTTCTTTCTATGCTCTCTGCTTCCTGTGTTTTGATGAAATATGTTCAGGCCTCTGCTTCTGTCACCATGCTGTGCCTTCCCTGCCATAATGAACTCTAGCTCTCTGGAACTATAGGTACAAACTCTTTCTTCACTTCCCTTTGGTCATGGTTTTTGTTTTGTTTTTATTTTTTGTTTTGTTTTGCTTTAGTTTTCCAGAGACAGGGTTTCTCTGGGTGACCCTGGCCATTCTGGAATTAACTCTGTAGACCAGGCTGGCCTCAAACTCAGAGATCCACCTGTCTCTGTCTCCTGAGTGCTGGGATTAAAGGTGTGTGCCACCAACACCCAGTTGCTCATGGTATTTTAATCATAGCAACAAGAAAGCAACAACTACAGCCTCATTCTCAGGAGTTTGAACTAGAAGCATCTGAAATGTGTTCTTACTTAGACATCGCTACTGCTACCCAAGCCCAAACTCTCCTGACTTACTAGTCACCAACTTGTAATTTTTTTCTAATACTCCTAAATCTTTGGCGTTCCCCATTCCCAGCACCTCTGCAGTTCCAGTCTGAAGATTTCTTTTTTAACGCATAAATCTTTAAGGTGGTGCCATCTATCTTACGAAATATGTCCAGTATCCTTTGCACAACTCTGTGGGGTCCTATTCAGGAAGCTAATAAGCCTCACCTGTTGCTTGACTGTAATCTTACCTGGAAAATTCAAAATAACAATGGCAAACCATGCCACTTCCTGTCATTTGTAGAACTTTGGATTGAGTAGTTTCAGAGTGGGATGATGTTACTGATAGTATGCAGTACTCTGCTTGAGAGGACAAACAGCTCTAGGGAAATAGGCCTCAAAACTCTCCCATCATGCCCATCCTCTGCCCACCATGCCCAGTCGTCTTCCACCTGCTTGGAGACTAAGCTTCCTGTGGTGGGAACTCCGGCTTGCCTTTCCAGAGCAAAGATTCCCTACCTTCCCCAATTAGCCCCACTCAGCGTGTGGGCTCATCCCGAGTCACACTCTTTCTTGGTGGTGTTTGTCTTCATCTAGTTCTGCATTCATGTGTCATTCTTTGAATGCTGTCTGCCTTCCCTAGCAGACTATAATCTCTGAGGGCAGAGACTGTGTTTGCTTTCCTCACCGTTATATTTCCTAGCTAGAAGAGCAGAAGACTCTATTACCAGTGTTGAGTGAATAAATGAGGGAAGGGTTGTCCCACTGGTTGTGGGATTCAAATTCTGCAACAAGATTCTTGTTACCGATTTAACAAACATGACCATAAGAAAGCCAGGTAGTCAGTAGAAAGACAGGGTAATGCCCAGCAGGAAGTGGGCTATTACCAATGTGACAACAATTTCCACAGGAAGGGAGGGGTTCCGTCAAACAGCAGGGTAAAGACACAGGAAGGTGGGCTATTGGTGGGCTGTACCATGGGAGGTCTGAAGGAGACTCCTGCTAGTCAGACCTGGTCTTCCGCTTCACCCTCTATGGTCCTCTGCCCGTATTAGAGGAATGTGGCAAAAAGGAAGCATTTGTTCCCGTAACCCTGTTGGAGTTGATGGCACAGGGCAGTACCCTTGAGGGTGCAACAGAGCATGTAGTGGGATTGTTTTGGCCACAGAGAGAAAACTCCCACAACCAAGGTTGGAGTAGTTATTTTGAGGGTTAGACTTGGAGCCAGACTTCTTGTAGCTGTGCTAAGTGACCCCAGGACAGCTTCTCTGTGTTCCTCGTATTCCTCCTTCCAAACTGAAGCATGCAGATGATAACAGTCCCTACCTCACAGCCTGTGTATTAGATTATATACATTACAATAACAGTACCTGCCTCAACATGTACACATTAGATTATATAGATTCCAATAACAGCACCTGCCTGTTAGATTATATAGATTATAACGCCCCCCCCCGCCTCACAGTGTGTGTGTTAGATTATATAGTGTTAGATTATATAAATTATAATAGTACCTGTCTCATCATGTACACATTAAATTATAACAGTCCCCATCTCGCAGTGTGTGCATTAGATTATATAGGCTACAACAATACCCATTTCAAGGCAAGTGCATAATATTACATAGAGTCTCTATGCCAGGGAATTCTGAACAAATTTGTTTATAATGGAATTATATAACAAATTCTTTCTAGACAAGCACCAACCTCTTTCTTCCATCATTTAATTTAATTTAAGTTTGTATTATAACTTATCAGTCTCTTCATTTTGGCTCTTGTTCCAATGAATACAAGTACATGTTCTTAACAACATGAGAGAGAGAGGGGGGGGGAGGGAAACCTCCAGGAAGCAAGTTAAACTTTCTGCCATCAGATGAGAAGGAGCTCCTGATTTACAGTTCAGATCAAGGTGAAAACTATTCATTATTCCTGAGGTCCTGAAAGATCATAACAGGGCACATAACTTATTTTCCAGTCTGAGATGCCTGTGAAGGCTTGTTTTAAATCTCCACTCCATGTTCACCTCACACACACACACACACACACACACACACACACACACACACACACACGTGCCAGTAAGCCTGATATCATCTGTTACACAGATAAGAAACATATGTGTTCTTCCTGAGATGGCCACAGACCCCCATTATCACTAAACACATTTCTAGGGACAGGGATAAAGGAGGTATATTGGGACAAAATGTCTGCCAAAAGCAATCTAAAGAGGGAAAGGATTTGTTCTGGCTCACAGTTAAAGGGTGCAGTAGTCCGTCATGATCAGGAAGTCGTGATGGCAGGAATGGGAGGAAGGCCTCCATCTACAGTCATGAAATAGAGAAATGAAGGTCTTATCTGCTTTCCTCTTGGGGGGGGTGCAGTGAAATTTACTGATGGTATTCAACAAAGTAGGGCCCAAAGACCCTCCTTTTCTAGGAGTCTGGGATGAAACTCTGAGGAGAGAATCACAGTGCATTGGGGACTGAGCTGGGACAGGGACTCCTCAGCAGGTAAAGGCCTCTTTCTTCTTCTCACTTCTCAGAGGCATGGTCCACTGTCCTGTAGCTATAGCCAAATTCCTTGTCACACCAGGAACTGAGCTTGACAAAGTGGTCACTGAGGGCAACGTCAACCCCAGCATCCAAGTGAGAAGAGTGGGTAGTGCTGTTAAAGTTGTGGAGGGCAACCTGTGTTTCCCCCTTTTTATTGCCTGAGGCCCCAGCCCATAGGATGATGTAGCCCACAATTAGAGTGGGTCTTCCCTCCTCAGTTAAATATCTTGGAAATGTCCTCATAGACATAACACAAATGTGTCTCCTAATGATTCTAAATGCATTCAAGATGACAATAAAGATCAAACATACATGGCTGTCTCATTTAGTTACATGTCCTAAATTGAAACACTGTTGGCATATAGCAAACAGGAAGAAATACATACATACATACATACATACATACATACATACAGAATGCTATAATGCCTATTAGATCAGGATAAGCAAAAAGACACTCCTGTTGCAATCATGTAGATTCATCTGAGAGTTCTATTTGATTAACCCTCCATTGTAAATAACTGGTAGTTAATTATATCAAACTGACTGTGCCAGAGATTTCCCAGATATTAAGTCAAACATTATTTTGAGTATGAGAGTGTTTGTAGATGAAACTAATACTTGAGTCAGTAGACTTGGTAATATATATTCTTTCTAATGTGAGTGAGACTCAATAGATTACAGACACCTAGAACAAAGCAGCTGACTACTATAGGAAAGATGGTTCCTCCCTTGGATTGCCCAGAGCTGAAACATTGCTTGCCTTGGTTCCTGTTTTCAGGTTCTAACTGCAGTACCAGTCACCCTGGATCTCTTGCCTTGCTGATGTTTGCCTGGAGTCACTCTATCAGGCCTCTGGTTAAGTCCCTTGAACCCAGAGTGATGAACGTGGCTTTCCTGAAGCTCTCATGTGCTGCTTAGATACTCTGAGCTTTGTCAGCTTCCCATGATTCTATCAGCCAATTCCTTGCAACAAATCTCTTTGTAAATTCACACATGCTCACATGCAGACACAATAAACATATGCACAATATACCACACACACATGCCACGTACCACATACACACACACTACACACATACCACACGACACCACACCCACAGATACACTCTCTCTCTCTCTCTCTCTCTCTCTCTCTCTCTCTCTCTCTCTCTCTCTCTCTCTCTCTCTCTCTCTCTCTCTCTTAGTTCTGTTTCTCTGAAGAACCCTAATAGCACCAAGAGCTTAGAGGGTTGCTCCACATTAGTGAGTTCAGCAGGTCGACTGTTAATGAATTTTTTCTTTCTTATGAAGACTTAGAGTATTTTAGATAAATACTGAACATCATGAACATGAATCACTTCCTGAATGGTGTTGTGGGTAAAAGGGGAATAACATGAATTCAGTGTTTGAATTTGCTGTGAACCAGTCATTTACATGAAGATCAACGCAATAACATGAATTAAAGCTCTGTTTTATGACCTCAAAAAAATGTGGAAGAACAACTCTCAAACAGTAAGATCCTCCTCTCCTTTTCCGGTAAATACAGAATTTACTGAATTGACTTCATTAGGGCTGTAGTATACACTGAAGCAAAAGCCTTATGCTCAGGGAAACTCTACAGACCTTAAGCCAGAAAGCAAGACCTCTTCCCTCCTGATAGTCAACTCAAGGTCTCTTTAACAGCTCCATTCTTTACAAGTCTGTGTCTCTGTGATGCAAAGGTGGTGACTGACCACTCTGCTTTCCTGTCACCAAAAGACTGGGAGATGCCGCACACACACCCAGTCATAAAGACCAGGATGATGCTCATCACAGTGCCAAGTCATGGACCTGCCAGAAATACAGTGTAACACTATGATAAAGTTGCAGGAAGACTCTGTGATGTCTCTGCTTCCTCATGGACTGAACAGGAATCACAGGGAGTCTTTCAGACTCAGCTTGGTCCCCAGCATACAGACTACAAGATTTTACCAGAGACATGAAGAAAACCCCAGAAAGTTATTTTTTTAAGAGCCATATCTGAAGAGATGAATTCAGAGTCCCAAGGCCTGCTGGTGAGACCTCTGGGACTTCTCTATATCTTTCTAGAATGGACAGAAAGGTCAGGGAGGGAAAGGCTCCAGCAGCAGATTGGCAGAAGTCTTGCCTCATCCTTGTGTATGAAAGTGATCTAAACTGCTGGAGTCCCTCTGGGTTTTAACAAAGTCAAACCCTTAAACAGCTGATAAAACAATGCTTTGGGGAAGACAAAAAACAATGACTAGATTTTGGGCACTGATGACCCTGTCTTTGACAATTGGCTGTGCCATGAGAGGGAGGAAGAGGAGAGCTGGATTAAAACATTACTTAAACTCTTTTACTCAGGCAATCTAAGGTATTTTGGTTCTCTCTCTAATGTGGTATTATCTGAATTATAAGCCTCTTGACTGGTTTCTTTGATGGCAGAGGTTTGGGAGTGTAGGCCTTTGGTTCTGTTGTGTGGTACTCATTGCACAACAGTTCTGTGTTAAGTTCTAGAAGCATAAAACAAACTCACAAACTTGTAGGGTCTTGAAGAAGATCCATAGTCTAATTTTAAAATCTAAGCACCAAATTGCTCATTTAAAAGGATACAACAAAAGGAAATCCTGCAAGAGCTTCAAAACATGCCTTCTAAGAATCTGTTATTCCTCCTACCAGATGGTCACCAACTTCAGTGACCACTGAGAACAGCCACTGCTGAGGCTGGTCAGAAACAGCCCTGCCTTGCTCTCTTGCATAGTCTAGGTATGCAGGAAGTCTGGCTACCCTTCGGCACTATGCTGATGTAGGTGTCAACAATCATCAAACCATCAATAGCAACTCTAACTCCCAGTGCATGCCTCATCTGGGGCAGGAATACCAGATACTGTTTGACTACACCTGCATGAAAAGGTTCTGGGAGAGACCTGCTTGAATTCTCAACCATAAAGCTGGGAACAAAATGAAAGCACATACCTAAGCTGATGGTTTGGGGGTAATTAGTTATGCACTAACAGTGACTACAGCAATGTCTTCACCAATATTATTATTTTTTTGTTTGTTTGTTTTTTGAGACAGGGTTTCTCTGGAGTTTTGGAGGCTGTCCTGGAACTAGCTCTTGTAGACCAAGCTAGTCTTGAACTCACAGAAATCTGCCTGCCTCTGCCTCCTCAGTGCTGGGATTAAAGGCATGTAGGCATTCACTACCACCACCTGGCACCAACATTAGTCTTAAAAGAACCCAGAATTAAAGATACTACTGTAACACATTATTATGCGATTTTTTAAATGAGGTATAATCCACTTGAGGTCATAGAAGATAGATAGATAGATAGATAGATAGATAGATAGATAGATAGATAGATAGAGATTGTGGTGTTTTGAAGGAAAATGGCCCCAAATAGGAATGGTGTTAATGGTAGGTTTGGCCTTGTTGGAGGAAGTGTGTCACTCTGTGGCTAGGCTTTGAGGTCTACATATATGTTCAAGCTGCACCCATTGAGAAAGATCACTTCCTTTTGCTTGCAGGATTTAGAAGTAGAATGTTCAGCTCCTTCTCCAGCACCACGTCTGCCTGCATGATGCCTTGCTTCCTGCCATGATGATGATGGACTTAACCTCTGAAATGTAAGTGAGCCATCACAATTAAATGTTTTCCTTTGTAAGAGTTGCTGTGGTCAAGGTATCTTTTCGCAACAATAGAAATCCTAACTACAACAGATAGATGATAAAAAGAAAATCATTCAGTTGACCTAAAACTTCTAAACATAGAATTATACTATGTCCTAAAACATTCTGTACTTCTTAATATGTAAGTTTGAAACATGGCTTATGTTTCCTCAATCTAGAAACACCCAATGAGATATGACTATTTCAGAAAAAAACTCAACTCAATAAAAGGGGAAAAGCCTTTAAATTGCAGTTATTTTTCTATTTCACATTATTGGTGTACTTTAGGATGACTGGACATTTTGTTTCTGTTGGGGGGGCGGATAAAGTCACCCTGAGTCTTTATTTACTCTAACCACAGTTGAGACACATTCTGGTCTGGTGATCAGAGGAAAATTCCTTGGAGATAAGAACAGATTCCTGCCTCCTGCTCTGGTACTCAACTGTGTGGCATGTGATTCTTCCATTAGAAATTCATAGATATAGTCTGTCTTTTGAAAAATCTAAACAAAGATGTCATCAAGATTCAAAGGCTCTAGTGTAGGTGGAACATGACCAACCCCCTAAGAATGATAGCTTTAGTCAGGCGTTGGTGGCACATCCCTTTAATCCCAGCACTTGGGAGGCAGAGACAGGCTGATCTCTGAGTTCAAGGCCAGCCTGGTCTACATAGAAAGTTCCAGGACAGCAAAGGCTACACGGAAACCTTGCCTTGAAAAACCAAACACACACACACACACACACACACACACACACACACACACACACACACACACAAAGAATAATAATTTCCTGGCTAGATAGATTGCCATTGTCTGCTGATGTAGGTTCCGATCATTTCAGGCAATATCTGTCGTAATAGGGGACTTTAAGGCCCTACCTTGGGAATGTAGCTAGCCTTGCCTCTTCATTTTGGCTTCCTTGTTTGAAGAGCTGTAAGTACATTTTTGCCTGACCTTAAGAGTCAACGTGTAGGTTTGAAAAGGAAACAAAGTGACTTTAAGAGGAAGAGTTCGATAATTAAATACTGAACCATCTTTGCAAATACATAAGCTTTCAAATTAATTAAAAATAAACTTACTTTGCAAAAAAATTCAATTTAATAATTTGCATCCATTGTGGCCACATTTGCCTGTCTGCATTTTGCCTTTTGAATGGAACACTCACTCTGTGAGTAAGCAAATGTCTATGTATTCGTGTATATGGGGTGGGTGAGCACAAACCTCATGAAAGATCCTAGTGGGTTTGATACTCATTCATGGGAGAAGTGGGGAAACACTTGTTTCACAACTGCAGAAAGTACAGGTGGGATATAAAATCCACAGGAGAAAAAGAGATGCTATTTAAATAATAAATTCATGGTATGGCTCTTTTACACGGTGGGTCCACTCTTATTTGCAATATGCTGAAAAATATCTACGTTCATCTTTCACAAACTCTTCTGGAAATTTCTTTATGACAGAAAGGGAAGGCATGTCTAGTGGTGTTAATGTTGGGTCCCAACTTGGCTTTGTTCTCGCTGGTGGGAGCCTTCAGACATTCTTGTGAATTGTCTCATCTGTGGGTCTCCCATTCGTTAACCCTTCGATTCCCTCCATTCATTCAGTTCCCTCCAGCACGGTGCTTATAGGACTTGTGTACATCCTATCTTCCCATCAGACAGTAAGCTCCCTACCAAGTGGTCATCCAAGACTGCAGATCCTTTATTCTCTTCCTTTCTTCACAACCAGTGCCCAGCTTTACGTGAAACAGGTGCTCAGTCACTGCCAAGTGCACTCTCTGTGGTCCACTTGCCACGGCTTTGTCGTCTAATGTGCCCTTCCAAGATCTACCCCTTTGTGATTTTTCACTGGATCTTCTGCATTTTGATTTTACGTTCCTTACTATGGAATAGAGACTCTATCAGCTGGTGCAAGATGCCAGGAGCTAGCGTGTGCCTGTGTGGGCTGGCTCATCTCTCTCTCTGGATTCCAGCTTGGTCTCACATCCGCACTGTGCCCCGTGCTCCTTTTTAATTCCTTCTCATTTCCCTTTGCATTGCATTTGCAGCTGAGAACGTTGTCATCTCACCAGTCTGTTTATACTTTCCAAACACTATGTTGACACCAACTGCGATTCTGCAATTATTCTGAAGACAATGGTGTGTTTCCAGTGTGGATAAATTTCCTGAACTTGCTAGCGATGAGTAGCTCAGCCTAGGTTTTAAGTACAGCCTGGTGTAAGCAAAACTCTCTTCTGAGGGGGGTTTTGTGTGTGTGTGTGTGTGTGTGTGTGTGTGTGTGTGTGTTTTGTTTGTTTCTACCATGGAGAAGCATAGGGTGGAAAAACTTAAAACTCTGTATTTTAAAAATACTAATGGCACAGGGAATGGTCACTAGAAGCTAGAAGCGCAGAACAAAACAGAATGACATTTCACTTAGGCATCTTAACTTTTTCTGTGTATGTATCAAGATGGAAAATGATTGTATACAAATATAAACACTTTCTAATTCAACGGTGGGAACTTTATCATGCTTTTGCCTACATTTTCTCCTTTTCTTCAGTAATGTGATTTTTGCCCAGAAAGCAGCAGCAGCAAAACCCTAACATGATGACAAATCTAAAAACCTTTAACACTAAGAAGAAAAGCTATTGTTACCTGGAAAGACAGAGGGTAAAGGGCCTTTTTCATTGTAATATTTCCAAGTGAAAATCGTTTAAATTCATGAGTAGAGAATGAGTTTTAAAAGCATATGGCCATGATTGGGACTAGGGTTGGATAAATGTTGCAGCCGCCCATCTAACGAACGAACCTCACTTCCTTCCCTCTCCCTTCCCCGCGGTCCTGCAGTTCTTCAGGAGGATCCCAACCATCCTTTCATCCATTCGTATCTATTTTATTTCATTTCATGCAGCGTGGGTTTTCTCCTTCGGGAGACCTTACAAATCCCCGAACTTTTTACACATCCACGAATATATTCTGCAATAATTCCCTTCAATCCCCCCTGGGAACAAAATCCCATTGAGGTCTCCATGAGCAAATATCTATTAAAAAAAAAAAGATACAAACGCTATGCTATTTACTCAACTTCTATTCTGTGTGGCCAGTCAGGGAACAGGCTGCATCATCCAGGATAAAGCCGGCTCTGGCCGGCCCTGGCAGGCCTAGAGCCACCCCATTGGGATTCAAGATTCGGGGTGTAAACAAATGCAGCTTTAACAATCAGCAGTTTGCATTTAATGCTTTATAGCCGTGACTGGGCTGGGAAGAACACAGTAGTGTCTTCTTCGCTGGAACTGCAGTCGGGGCTTTATTTAGTTTTTGGGCAAGCCGCACCGGCAGCTGCAAGCGCTCAATGGGCGCTTTCTAGTCGGCGTGGGCCGCGGGCGCGTTGCCGGGAGCCGAGGGTCCTCAGGGCGGCGGGGGCAGGAGGAAGCTGCCGCCGGGCCTGCATCCCGTCTCCGTGACAGGTGCTGGGGAACAAGCAGAGAAAGGAGCCTTCCCACTTGCTCCCCAGCCTGGGCCGGGGGTCTGACACTAACTGTCTTAACTGTCGTGGTTTTTTGCCCGGTTTTTGTTTCAAGAACAGAGAGCAGTGGTGGGTAGAGATGTACCCTGTGGCTTGGCCTTTCTCTGCTTGGCCGGTGATGATGAAAACGATGACAAAGACCCTGACTTTGCTTAATGGCCAAGACTCGCTTAGATACAAACCAGAGGCTGCTGCTGGCAGAGACTTCTAGATGCTTCATGCAGTTAAATTAGGAAGCATGCTGAGGAGAGAGCTGCAAGCCATATTTCCTGAGGACCAAAGGGGATTACCTTCTCCTGCTTGGGAAGGATAACTGCGTTTATTATCAAATATCATTTACCAAGAACTTTTATGTGCCAGAAGCCGAATTTATATCCATGTCCTCTGTAGTTACAACCCTTCAAATATTTTGATTGTTGCTTCTCTCTCTCTCTCTCTCTCTCTCTCTCTCTCTCTCTCTCTCTCTCTCTCTCTCTCTCTCTCTCTCTCTCTCTCTCTCTCTCTCTCCTCCCCCCTACCTCCCTCCCTCCTTTCTTAACAAAAGACAAACCAGAGTTTCAGAGAGGTTAATCTCTCCAACCTTGTTACACAGTTTATAAATGTTATAGACAGAAGCCCAGTTGCAATAGAACTATAAAATAACAGTCACTTCCTATGGGAAAGTTCATAGCTCATACAGAGTCCACATTGAAACCACCAGGTGATTATGGCCCCGACAGGTGACCCGGCCATGGGAACACAGAATAAGTTTATGATTCAGATACAGGGCACTGTGTACTCTTCTCATTACAGAGAATTACATTACAATTCTAGAAAATAATACATGTGGCAAAAAACTCTTTTCCCTGTAAATATTTCTCAGGCTGGGTTTGTGAGCTTATATGAAATGCTTCATGGCTAATACATCATGTGAGTTTATTCCAAATAATTGCACACTTACAAAGTTTAGGAAAACAGTATTTTTTACAACAATTTGATATCTAAAAAAATAGTATAAATAGCATTTGCAAACTATCTTCCTGGTTCTTTGTTACTAACATCCTTAAGGTGCATTAGTCATATATATTCGTTATAACTTACAAATTAAAATTGGCATACTAACTGAAGGCAAACAATAGTTTATTCCAATTTCCTTTGCTATTTATTTATTATTTGGTGGTTGGTTTAGGACAGGATCTCATTCTGTAGATTAGGCTGGCCACTCACTATATAGCCCAGGTTGGCTTAGGATCCCTGGTGATCCTCCTGATTCTGCTTCCTGAATGCTGGGAATGCAGCTCTGAGCCACCACACTGCCTCCATCTGTGATCCCTTGTAGAATCCCATGTTACCTTTATTTGTTGTGGTCACATTGTTTTGGCTGGGCTGCATGGGCTCTGAGAGTTCAGAACATGGTCCAGTTTCGGTAACCTTGACGGTTTTCATGAACCCTGGTAACTGATTTTGTTAGGGGTCATAGGATGTCCCTACTGGGATTTGTCTGATATTTTGGATTTTCCTCACATTTAGAGCAGACATAGTGGATTTGGGGGAGGAAGACCACAGAGGTACAATAACAGCTTTTCACATCACATTACTGGTATATTGACAGCTGACTATGATTTATGACTAGATGTTGACTGAGACCTCCTGGCTGAAGCAGTGTTTGCTAAGGTTTTCTGTAGAATCATCCTATTCTTATACTGTGGCCTTTCTAGTAGGGATATCTACCACCCTCATAACAGTCTTACTTCTTCCCATGATTCCTCCTCTTCAAAATGATTTATTTAATAATACCACTTGGGTTTATCAGCATCTCCATCTCTACTTCCAGTCTTCAAATTATAGTCAACAATTTGTAGTCTTCGAAAGCTTGGACAGAGAATATGGTCCTTTTGGAGATGGATTGTCAAAGCCAGATATTCAGATTGCGTACATGAGTGAAAAGTCAGAGGCTGGTCTGTGTGAAGATAGGTGTCTGTGAAGACTATGTGGAGTGCCTGCTCTGGAAGAAACATTGCAGTTCGTCTTGAGACTCTAAGATGATGCACACTGTCGCCTGCTTTCCCTACAATGCTCCCCACCCACACTCAGTCCTCTGTTCCTCACCTAGGACTCCTAGGACAGGGACCATTCTACCTGGACATCCAGTTGCTGAGGGACCCTATCTCTCTCCTTTCCCATAAACCACCATGAGAAAGAATTCACTGTAGCCTGGGATCTGACCTGATAGAAGTGCTCTAAAACTCAAGGAACTCTTGGTGACATTGGCCTTTGCTTCTGCCAGCAACCTTTTAGGAAGGTATACCCTACAGACCTGAGAGTAGCAAGAGCGGGCAGGAACAGTAGAGTGTTCCAACTATCTTGGTGCCCTGAATCTGTCCCCACCCAAGGCACAGCAGGGTAGCAACCAAGTGTATGAGCTCTGGGTTCTGCCTCCATCCTGAGGTTGTTCACAGGACACCCTGCCCTATTCTGCTTTTTTAAAACCTTATCTATCTATCTATCTATCTATCTATCTATCTATCTATCTATCTATCTATCTGCCTGTCTGTCTATCATCTATTTATTTTGTTATTGATGAAGGACTCGGTTCTAAGTGCATGTGTCTTCTGCCGCTCCCTCTTGGTTCAAATGAAAGCAGTTTGCAGTTCAGCCAGGCTGTCTCATGAAGTCCTAGGAAGCCTCTAGCACCTTCTCTTCCCTCTTGACCTCCATCCTGGAGGACAGAACCTGGACCTGGAAAAGGACCCAGGTTTTTTCCCTTCCCTTCTCCTGACCCCACACCAGCAGAACCAAGGCAAACACAGACTCATCCCACTCTTGAGTGACACCTGGATCCTAACCTTAGCGAGCACAGTTGAGCTTTGACGCTGGTGGAGTACCAAATGCTCTGAACAGTGGAAGCCATCCGTTAAGCCAATCTGTGCAAGTCACCACTGACGGAGCTCCTCAGACCCTTTCTGCCTTGTCACTCTCCTTTACTTCCTAGTAATGATCTCTCCTTTTGCTAGGGATACCCAGAGGCATTCAGATACAAAGCAACCTAAGTAGATTCTCATTAATAAAGGAAATTTGTCAGTTCACAGGAAGGAAAAGCCAACAGAATCTAAGTGAGCTTCATGGCAGGCTGATTCCGAGAGAGCAGCGTGATAGCACAGGAAGTGGTTCATCGGCTCTGTTCTGGTCCCAGTCCATTGGATTAATGTTTGAATCTCATCAAGGCCACCCACTGCTACCTCTGGCTCCCGGAAGGGGCCAAATGCTTTCTCAGTGCCACTCAGCAAGACAGAAAGAACATCTTTGTCACCCTTAACAGCCAGAGATCACTTGTCCTCTCTTGAATCAATTACTCTGTCCAGGGAGGTGCTGATTTTGTAGTCAAAATCATGTCCTTTTAGGTCATCCAGGAAGTCTATTCATTGACTCTTCAGACAAAATCCAGGTGGTTTTTTTCCAGGGGGGGGGGTTGAATAAGTAAATGTGTGAAGGATTTTGAACAATAGGCTATAATGTCACTGGGACTGAGTTACCTGAGTGGCTTCCACACAGAGGATGGCACTCAAATCTTGCTGCCATTTCCTTAGAGGTCCCATCTCATGTCCTCAGGGATCAGGAGTTCAATCCCTTTTAATCTGCTGATGTCTGTGATATACCCAATAAGCCACCCCAATTTTAATGGTTTACAACAGTAGCCATTTCATTCAACTACACAATTCCAGGGTGGTTGGGTCACTGTATTGTGTGATGTTGGTTGAAAGAAAATTCCTAGGGGATTGATTAGTTTTAAGTGTCCATAACTGTCTTAATTTCATATTTCAATATAGATAGGCTACATTGCTGAGATTTTTAGTCAAACATTAATCCAGGTGTTGCTTTGCAAGTACTTTGTAAAAGTGATTCACATTAGCTATTAGGTAATTCTTGGCTGCTTCGGACTTTGGATTTGTTAATTTCTGAAACTGCATTAGTCATTTCACTAAAATATGTATGTGTGTATGTATGTATGTATGTATGCATGTATCTATCTTTTGTTATCCTTCTGTATATCACACACCTATCATATATCATTTATCATTTATCAGTGTCTATATCTATTTTTCCAAATGATGATACAGATGAACAGGAGTGGCTGAAGTGAGATAAAGCTGGCTAAGTTGGGTAGAATGAGCCACAGAGAAAACAGGTTAAAAATAGCAGAAGTCAGTCTACTAACCAATAATCATGTGTACATATCTTCTTCCTGAGCATATATGTGGATATATATGTGTATCAAAATTTTTTACAAAATCCCAGTTTTAGTTTTCAAAAATCTCTCATCAGTATAGAATATGAATATGATAAGCAAAAGGTAAAAGATTATATGACTATCTCAAATTTTATAAAGCCTGAATCAACACAATTTTTGTTGTTGTTTTGAAACAGGGTCTCACTATGTAGTCCAGGGCTTCAAACTCACAATTCTTCTGTTATCAGCATTGAGATCATACATATGTGCCACCACAGCTGGTCTGTCTGTCTTTTGTTTGCTTTTTCTTTCTTTTCTCCCCTCCCCTTCTCTTTTGTTCTTTTTTTGTTGTTGTTTTGTTTTGTTTTACAAAACAGGGGCTCACTATGTAGCTCTAGCTGTCAATGAACTAGCTATGTAGACCAGGTTGGCCTCAAACTCACAGAGATTCACCTACCTCTGCCTTCCAAGTGCTGAGATTAAAGATGTGTGCCATTAACCTGCCTTTCTTCTTGTTTTGAGACAAGGTTTCATCATGGCCTCAGACTCATGGTAATCCTCCTGCCTAAGCCCCCCTGCCTGTTGGCATTGCAGGAGTGAGCCACTATTCCAGGTTCTACATATTACTTAATCATTACCTATGGATCAATGATCATGCTTGGTTCATTGGTGATTAGGGAGGGTAGGAGTCCCCAGAAATGGGATGTACCATGCACTCAAAAACTTTGGATATAGTGGTAGAGATAAACCACACCTTTGTGGTAAAGTACTCAAGCCTCCCACTTCTCTGATTAACTCAAACTTTGCCTGTTTCTTTTAAACCAGCAGTCCCCAACTATGGGTTGTGACCCCTTGAAGGGGGATGTCTTTCAGATATCCTGTATATCATATATTTATTTGTTATGATTCAAAACAGTAGAAAAATTACAGTTATGAAGTATCAACAAAATAACTTTATAGTTGGGGATCACCACAACAAGAGGAGCTATATTAAAGGGTCACAGCGTTAGGGAGGTTGAGAACCACTGGTTTAAGCAAATTTAGATGCCATTGCTTTTTGTCCCTTTTCTGAGTTCTCATAGACCTTTGCAGCCACTTTTAATATGTCATTTCCTTTGGGTGGTAATAGTACCTGCTATGTGTAGCAAGCACTTGTAATTCGGATGCCAAAATCAGTGGACATTAATGTGAAGTTACCTCTGGTGGGAGTGGCCTACTTAGGTCAGTGTTTTGAAAAGAGGAGATGTCAAAAGGATTTGAAGTGTGAGAAGAATTGGGTACAAGGGAGATTCCCTCTACTTGCTTGGGCATGGGAAGGTCCACAGGACCGCTTCTGGGATCTTAGACCACTCCCTGGCTGACAACCAGAAAAGAACTTAAGTCTACAATCCCAAGGAACTGAGTCTGTCCCAACCACGTGACCATGGGATATGACTGCAGTTCCAGATGAGGGTGCAGCTTGCCTGATAGTTAGCTTCAGCACTGTGAGATCCTAAGCAGATCACCTGCTTGTGCTACATCCAGATTTCGGACCAGTAGAATTCTGAGCTAAAAATAAATGCCTGATCCTTCTGTGGCTTTTGTGTTAATGGGTTATATAGTTACACTACTCGTTCTCTCTAATGAATTTCATCATCTTCTCCAAGGTGTAGGCTGTGCTTCATTTATCAACAAACATGCTTGAGAAAAGGGCTTTATGTGGAGCAATGGGCTCATCTGTGCTAACAAGGGAGTAGAGGTGTACCTTTCATAGTCCTGTATAGGCTGTGAGATTAAGAGCCAATGTATTTGCAAGTATTCCTCAAGCTCCTACTTGGTGCTCAGTACAAAGTCATGTGAAGTTCCTCCTAGAAGATGGTTTTGACTGCCTTGGTCTCCTAGTTTGCCTTATCACACATACAGGGTTCCCAATGTCACTCAGACATAGAAATCCCAGATATTGTGCTTTTAGACACAGGAGATGAAGGGACAATGAACAGTAGACAAGAAAAATTCTAAAACCTATTGCCACAGTTTGAATGTTTGCATCCCTCTAAAATGTATAGGTTAAAAATCTTCACCCCACTGTGGGGATAGAGGAGGCAGAACCTTTAGCAGATTGTCTCATCAACATGGAACCCTGACAAAAGAGACCAAAAAAAAAAATGAGCCTCTGTTGCTTTTGTGCTGCGATGACACAGTTGACCAGGAAAAGGGCCATTTCCAGAACCTAAATCTATCACTGTTGTTGTCTTGAACTATCTAGTATCAATTTTTCAGAACTGTGAGAAGTTCTGTAAATAAATTCTGCTATTTATGTCATCCCTTCTATGGGGGCTTTTACAAATATTAGTCCAAATGGATTAACTCTTATTTTTGAGGGAGAACTTTGCTTTACTACATTTTGTGTGTGTGAGAGGGGGGAGGAAGGGGAGGGAAAGTTAGAAGAAGAGGGAGAGGAAGAGAGAGAGAGCGTGCTTGCATGGTATTACCTACGAACTTTATGAGATCTGAATGTATTTTGCAGGCTTATTTAGTGGGGACACACCAAGTAACCCCCATACCCACCAGGCTATGTTAAATTTTTCCTCATGGGTCTAAAGCCTCTCAGCATTTTCAAGATTATTCCCTTAATATCTCCAACTTCAGTTTTCAAATGACTCTGAAAAAGTTCAGGCATTGTAGCCCAACTAGAAGAATCTCAGGCTAAAAGCCTTAACATTTGACTATTTGGACAGCAATGAAGCATGAATGCCAAGAGGCCTTCCTCAACGGGGAGGGGCTTGGAGGATGGAAAAGCAAGTGTCTCCAGAGTAGACTACAAGTGAGCTACGACTAGTGACTTGCAGTAGGCCACCCTGTTCTAGCCATGGAAAAAAAGACGTTGCCAACTAATTTTGGTCTCTTCCTCAAACAGAGACACATTCAGCAGAAGACTTCTTACTTGTTCAAATAATGAGAATTGCATGGTCAAACAAACAGACCAAATCTTTGTCATATGGAGCTCAACATTTCAGATTAAGTAGGAATCATTTCATCTAGAGAATTCCACTCCAAGTCCAGTTTCAGAAATCTCCAGTGTAGGATCAACACTGAAGATAGAGGAGGATTTTGTCATATTTAATGTTTTCTCACACTAGCTCCATCCCGGGTCCCATATGCTCTTCTTGGGGATTTGGGAGTGGAAGATGGATACAAAGGGCACTTCCCTTCCCAAAGATCACCCTGATGCCCTGAGCAGGTTTCCAGCATCCAATCCTGTTTGCTTCCCTGACCATATTGTGCCTGCCCAAGAGTCTGCAATCCAACTTTGGCATCAACATAGAAGGCTTCGAGAGAGATGGGTACCACTCTGCAAGGGTCTCCAGACCCAGGTTCAACCACAAGTGTTTGGTGCCCTGTTCTCCCACCGAGGTCACTCAACAGGACCAGGCACTCACTGAAGCTGTGGCCAAAGGGACATCTGGAACTCTGCCCAGAGAGATCAAAGGAACTTTTCCTATGAAGCACTCCTGGAGTAAGAGACTGCTTCAGCTGTGCTGTGGTGAGCTCTGAAGCCAAAGGACCTATTCTAATGCACTAATCACAAAAACCCGTATCCCTGTCTACTACACCAGAGGAAAGGCAACATCGCCTCTTCTCTACACAAGACAGCATTATTATAAAGATCTCACCATGAAGGGATAGATGAGAAACGATCACACACACACACACACACAAAGTTACGTGAGTCAAACAGTTCAGCTCCAACAGGAACAGTAGTTGTTACTTAATGCCAGTGATATTATTTACACCATCTTCTGGATGCATTTATTATTTGTGAGAATTTGTGACTTCCTTATTCATTTTAAAATAGTTATCCACTCTTGAACCTAACTGTATCCCTGCTCATAACAAAGGTGCCGTGTTTTACCAGCGTCACAAAAACCTGGGTCTGTTCTTGACAGAAAATAAATTTTAATGAACCAGAATAGATAAATAATGTAAGAAATTAGAGCTCCAGGAGAAAACTATTCCTTTACTTTCTTTAAAAAAAAACAACAAAATGAAAACTCTATTAATATTCAATCCTTGCTTTTACTTGATCTGGAATCTATTGAAAAGCCAATCAAGGGTCCTCAAAGTCCTTACACCTACCAAACCTTCCTATCCAGACCTCAGTGTAAAAGGCAGTCTTCTAAATGGGAAGAAGGCCAGTTTGCCGAGGAGTCTGTTTTTGGAGAGAAATTAAAAGATGGGAACTCTCCCTCCCCAGATTGACGAGCATCTCATCTCATCAGTATATTTCTGTAGAAACGAGTTATGAATTTAGAGGCAGCTGCTTCCAAGTGTCTCTGTGTACCACATCGTCCAGTGTTTTCCATTTACTTGGACTGGCAGGGCTGCAAGCCATGGAAGGGGAGAACTGCCTGCCCATTTTGCTGCAACAAAACCAAAGGGCTCTTCATTTATCAGCGCCTTTGACACAGTCTTTATTGCGCTCACGGGGACGAGGGTGAGGATGGGTAGTGGAAATAAGGTTGTAAATTTTATAAATCTAAGTCCTCTAAAGTAGGCCAATTGGTCAGCTGTGAACTTGGCAGCATCCTGAGGCATGTGTGCTGGGCAGCTTGGGAACACGATGTTCTGTTTCACTTCTGAGAGCAGAGGGAAGTGGAATGAGAGCTCAACCCAGGACAGAGAGGGCTCAGCACAGACATCTGCGTGACAAAGGAGAGGCTGGCGGGGAAAGCAGCAGCCAAAGAAAAGAGGAAAGAGAGAACTTACAGCCCCTAGAGATACTGTGGTCCTGGTATTGGCTCAATTCACATTCTGGACAATTCAGAGTGCTTGTGTGACTGGTGATTAAAAGTAGGAACTGACTTGTTTAATGTAAGAGAAATGATGAAATTTTGCGAACTTACTTGGGAGCTAACACTGACTATTGACTTTATAAGCTGTGAACTTTAAAGACGTGTGGCAAGACAATTATATTCAAAACAGAAATGATGGCTTCTTTAGTACTTTATTTAATAAGGACTTGCTTGGGCTTTCTCAAACCTCGATTTACATTTTATATTGTTTCAATAAATGTCCAGCTGTTGATGAATAAAATGATACAATAAATAGAAATGGCAGCGCCTTTGACATATTTGAGCTGTGCCTCTTCTCAAGCTCTCGAAAGTATATTAATTGTCCCTTCCATTCCCCAGTCCCTCTTCTAGCTCCCCCAACCTCTTTTATAACAGTGGGGATAGATCTCAGAGTCTCACACATGCTTGGCTAAGCTACACCACTAGTCCCAAAGTAAATATTTAAAAGCAAAAGAGAGAGAGAGAGAAAAAAAAGGAATCATGACACAGTGGCAACAGTTTAAGAAAAACAAGGAGCCACAGTAAACTATACCTTAACTCATGGAATATTTTCTAGAGTGGGACCAACCACCTATATCTTGAGATTTGACTTTTTTCTTTTGAACTAGTAATGTTGAATTGCATTAAGTGACGTGCCATCAGACAAAATCATTTATAACTGGCAGTGTGCAATGCAGATGTCCATATATTTTTCATAAGTGTGTGACATGGCCACCTTGAAGGAACAGAGATTAAACAGGTGAAAATTTCTTAGTTCTTCGTGCACTGTCTTATTGTACACTATTATTTAAAGGCATTAAATTTCTTAATGCACACTATTACTTAATTAAATGGAAATCCACGTCTTAAGGGTTCTTTTATATTTGCACATTATTTCCCCATTAATTGACACAGTGAGCTTAATCGTAAAGACAAAGCTGCTTTTTACTCAGTTGCACCTCTTCTCCCCCATCACCCTAAGAGACTAAAACCAAAGAGGGCCCTATTTATTCGTGTAAAAGGCACCCCAGATGCTGAGGCCAGCAGACTCAGCTGGTCTTTGTAAAGGAGTTTATAGCTTTAAGCTGAGCTCTCTAAGTGAGTCTTCTCATTCTCAGCTGCTGGCTCTTTGCAAGCTCCCTGTGGCCTCTGACCTCATCTCCATGGAGACAGAGGTGGGAAGGGGGGGGGGGGGGGAGAAGAGGGAAACTTTTTTTAGGCAGTGCTCCTAAGTCTCTGCTCCTCTGATGGTACTGACCATACACCAATTGCTGATAGTCACAGTCGGTTCTTCCAGGCTAAATGTTGAAGAGATAATTGATCAGAAAAAGGCATTTGCGAGGGCAAAAGAGAGCACCTGCCATGCTTGATACTGTTTAATTGGTGTTCAAAGTTGAAGCTCCGAATGAAGGCAAAATGGCTGCTGACATTTAACAACAGAGAGATGCTCCCACCATCTGGCTGAGAGCCATGAATGTCAGGTGTCAGAACTTTGCAGCTTCTGCAACCTGTGGGGGGAGGGTGTCTCAGCAAACATCAAAACCTTGAGATTTTAATTAGAAGAACTCTTGAAAACAACAACAACTATTTCCTCATATGTATCAATCAGTAAATCCACTAGCCTGCTTCCCAGTCTCTGTTCCTGGTCATGCATGTAAGGCCAATCAAAATAATGATGAGACTGCAGCCATGGCCACCCCACTGGCTCTTCCCCTGGTGACCCGCAGTCAGGATTTGTGTAATTGCTACACCTGCTAAGGAAAGATGCTTTATTCTTACCTAACCACTGTCTCCTGGAAAAACAAATCCCCAAATACTACTAACCAGGAAAAAAATCCAATAATACACAAGGGAGGAGAGCTCCTTATACTCATTGCTCAATTGTGGCCATTATCAACTCAAGGTCACCCCTGTTTCTCTCTCACGAATTTCTCCCTTTATTATTTTGAAGCAAGTCTAACACATTTTTATCCATAAATATTTTAGTATACATTATAAACTAGAGAGATCCATTTAAATGTAACACAATACCTTTGGCGTACTTAAGTGATTCAGAACAATTATCTAATGCCAACAAATATCAATGAGATGACTGAATTATGGTGGTGTTTTTATATTTCATAAATTCAGAAGCTTAAAGCACAGGAGGTTTAAGATCCTGCAGAATGCTCCCTACCCCAGAGATGAGAAGGTTAACCCTGATTAAATTCCAGTTGCAGACAAAAGCAAGCAATTTTGCAAGATCAAAGGGTTTCCGATAAAAACAATGTATTTGCTGTGCTTTCAACTTCATTGCAATTGTGATCACAATTCCAAAAATCCAGTGGGGAAATACTGCTCTCCCCATTTTACAGACACAGAATTGAAGGCACAGAGGGTTAAGCAGCCTCCAGGGAATGGGGATTCACTCATTTACTCTCTGATGTTTCTTCTACATTTGTATCTATTGTATTTCTATTCATGTGAATGGATATTATGTTTCCATGACTAAAAACTCAGATCCAAAAAGGTATACTATAGAAAATACCCATCCTGCTACTGTCTCTAAAAGTGGCTGCTGTTTTCAGCTTCCTGAGAATCCTTCTGTGGTATTCCTTTTGCATATCTGGGCAAGCACAAAGCCTGTCCCTCCTATTTTCATATGGAAGGCACTTAGGGGTTTTTTGCTCAGTAGATTTTTAAGCTTTATCTTTTAAATTTTTATTATTATTATTATTATTATATTATTTGCAGAGAATCACATAACTTCATTCTACCTGCACACACATGGGCAAGTACACCCACATCCAAGTTTCTACATCTTTGAATCTTAACTGCCATGTCAATGTTTAATGTGGAGTTGGAACTTTGTATTTTCCTTGCCCATACTTGGAGCCTAAATGTTCTGAAATAATTTATTTAGTCCTTGTCTCCTCAGGTAATGCCCCAAAACTTACTTGATAAACAAACACCCCAGATTGTGTTCTCTTGGATGCTAGCAAATTTCTTTAATGACCCAATGTTACAAGCAAGAGGTCTTTAGATTTTCTTCTGCTCATTTCTATCATTTAATGATTACTGTTCAAAGTGATATCAGAAGACAGAAATCCTTTGTTAGAACTAAGGTGGTACAACACACGAAATGATAACAGTGAAAGATAAGAATGGAACGTATTTTAAAATATTTATTATGACAATTTCTAACAATATATCAACATCATCTGTATAGTATTTTAACGGCAGTGTTTCTCAACCTTTGTAATGCTGCAATTCTTTATATAGTTCCTCATGTTGTGGTGACCCCAACCATAAAACTATTTTGCTGCTATTTCATAATTTTAGTTTTTCTACTGTTATGAATTGTGGGTAAATATCTGACATATAATCCAAAAGGGGTCATGACCCACAGGTTCAGAATCTCTGTTTTGAGGGGTTCCAAATTGGCATTACCCTCAGATGCCTGGCAGAGGCAAACACAAACTCTGTTTAAGCTCAGGCCACATATGAATTAGTATGTGTAAAGTTTCATGGGACATCTGGAACCGGTATATTCTCTCTTCCCTCCTCTTCCCCCTCCCTCTCCATTTCCTCCCATCTTTCTCTCCCTCCTTCCTTCCCTTACCCCAGACACCAAACATAAATACACTCACTCAATAATATGGAATAAGAATTAAAAAGAAAGACAAAAAACAAACAAACAAACAAAATCACAACTATAAAAAGGCCCCAAATATGGGACCTTTAAAGACTATAAAAACTTGAAAAGGATTGAAAATATAAAAGAAATGAAGAGATATTGAGGCGGAGTAAGATAATCTCATGTCATCAGATTGCTAGAAAAGATAATAGAAAGAACAAAGGAGAAACAATATTTGAAAAGAAAATTATTGTTTTAAAATAGTTAAAATTAGATGAAATTGGTTAAATTGAATTGCTATCCTTATTAAAGGACATATTCTTAGATTCAGGCACCCCAACAAATTTTTTGTTGTGTTAAAGGGAAATCGAAACCTAGAAACTAGAGAACATCAAAACAAACAGACAGAAAGAACGGAGACAAAGAAAGAAAGGAGTACAGAGAAGGAAAAACTATTTGACATTTGAGTTTTCACCTGCAATATGGAAGTAAGACAGTAGTAGAACCTTTCTTTCTTTCTTTTTTTCTTTCTTCCTTTCTCTCTTTCTTCCTTTCTTTCTTTCTTCCTTTCTCTGTACAAGTGACTACAGGACTTAGGGCTTGTGCATATTATGCAAGTGCTCAACTATCAAGCTATTTCTTCAGCACCCAGGAACATGGGTTTAAAATTTCTATAAAAAACTCAAAAAGAAACAACAACAAAATAATTCCCACCATAGATTTGTTTAAACAGTAACATGTAAAAACAGGAAGAACTAGACAATTTCCCATCTCCAAATCTTCACTAAGCAAACTTCTGTGTGATAAATTTTGTGAGAAAGGAAATGAACCTCCAAAGACCTGATTTCCAAGGAAATATCATAACAAGGGATTTAAAAAATCTGGTATCTGAACATGAACAACAGATAAAATAATATAATAATAAATGTCCAGTTTAAACCAGATTAAAAATAAATGAACACAAAAGTTATTGATTAAAAGAGCATGTCAGGAGTGCCATTTAGCATTTAGACATCATAAGCCTTTTCCACTCTTCAGAATACAAATGTCAATTAAATTTAGACTTTTAAAAATAGAAACACATGTTTAAATTTTGGGCAAAATACTAAAATTACAAAACAAGCAAAAGGAAAAATGGAGAGAGAAAAATAAATCTCTATTAATCAAAAGAAACAGGAAAGGAGAAAATTGTTTAAAGAAGAAAAATCAGAGTCAATAGAATATGAAACGTAGAAGTGATTTTGAATAGATCAGTAAAAAAAAGTAGAAGGAATAAACCAATTACAAGAGTAAAACTGAAACTTAAAAAAAAAGCAAAATGCTGTTTTACAAGAGCCATATTTGGCAGAAGCATAAGTGCAGAGCAATATTAAAAGTCAGTATAGAAAATCAGATGATGGGAACATCACAGAAGACACTGAGCTAGCAAGAGCATTACTAAAATAAATTGAGTCACTCTATCTTTGCAAAAACTTTAGTTTACCAGAAAGATATCACAACTCTTACTTAAGCAATGCAATGATACAGCTTCAAAATATATGAAGTAAATATAAAGAGAACATTATGGCAGAGCTGACAAGCCCATTAGAGCTGAGATTCTCAAATCTAAGTGGGCATTAGAATTAGAATCATTGGGAGCGATGGCTGCAACAGCGACTTCGAGACTTCACTCTGAGAGGCCCTGATCCAGTAAATCTGGAGTTAGGATTGAGAATTGCATGATTAGACATCAATATTACCAGTCCAAGAACCACACCACGTCCCAGAGAGATAGAAATCTTAAACACAGCACCCCTCCCACACACATACATCAAGATGTATACTAATATATGAGAGTGTATGCTAATGCAAGTCATCATACAAAATATGAACAACACCTCCCATGGCACAGTAGGAAACTATAAATAACTCGTAGTATGTTTAGACAATTGGACATTGTATGATGACAAAGAATTAATGGCAGTATGTGCATCAACAATAGCCAAGTCTCAAGAACAGTGACAGAGGAAAACCAAACACAGACAATATAAAATTCAAGGTGGAACATAAGAAGATGTTTAGTGGTACATCTAGAGATGATAAAGTCATAAAAGAAAGAAAACAAAACCACAGACAGCAAGTCACTGAGGAGTGGGGATGGGAAGATGAATTTTGGAAAGTGATGATGCATTTTTTTTGGTGGGAGGAAGAAATATGGATGTTTGTTGTAGTCTATGATCTACATGCTAATGATGTCACATTTTGCATCAGTCATGATTTAAATATGAAATGTTCCTACAGGATCATGTGTTTGAACGCTTGGTCCCTACTGCTGGCACTTTTTTGCTAGGTTTTGGAACCTTTGAAATGTGTGGCCTAGCTGGTGGGTGTAAGCCACTAGAAGTATAGCTTGAGGGTTATGGGCAGGTCTTACTTCTGGTCAAGCTCACTGCTTCGTGTTCACAAAAAAAAATATCAAGAAACCTTTTGTGTCACACATTCCTATTATGGTTAGACTCTATGATGCCCCCCACTCCCCATCAAGGGTTGTTCCCTTTAAATTGCAAGTCAAAATAAATCACTTTTTTTCCCTTGGGTTGTTTTTTTTTTTTTTAATCAGGTTTTTGTTGTTTTCTATTACAAGGAAAAAATGGAAGTAACATAGTGTCCATGGTATATTTCTCAGGAAGTTGAAAGACCATTAAAATGCATGGTAATGAATAGGACCAACCACTAAAGGGTCTAGAGAAGTTTCTGCACAGAATTGAGCTGTTAGTAGAAATTTGATAGCTAGCGGCTGAGACAATCTGACTTTGACCAAATCACACAATCAAGCCATGAGACACAGAAGGCAAGTTTGTGTGAAAATCAGACACAATATTTAGGTCAACAAACACACAAGAGCAGAATTTTGAGGAGAGATGATACTTGGCAGGTACATTCTGCTAAGAGCAGGGTCACAGAAAGTCCTGGATGTGGCTGCTTCCTGTTTCTGAGGAAGAAATTAAAATAGTGTGGTTTGCCAGAAACACTCAGGAGAAAGTTTGGCTTTGCAGTCAGACCCTTCTCCATAGAAAGCAAAACATCTTCGACGATACAGAGCTATTAAAGAGATAGGACTGATAACAGGGTGTGGTCCTGGGATGAATATCAAAAGCCACTATTTTAATCTTATTGATATGGTTTGTGGTAAAATATGCATGCGACTTTAAGTGTGTATTTCCATAAGCTCTATAGTGAAAACCCATGGCCTGTCTCCTCTCACATCCCCATTTTAACTTGTACTACTTGGAGGAATTACTTTGGACATATTAGGCTCTTCTGAGTTTAACTTCTATTTCCTGAAGTACACACCTCCACGTTAGTTTCTTGACTTGGACTTGTTTTCTCTATAGATAGGGACTTAGCCTTTATGGTTGCGAGCCCTGAATGCTGCCATGTTTGAAGCTTCTCTAACTTCAATGTACCAACATAAACATTGGCAAGTTTTGGCTACATCACAGTCTAGTGATGCCTGTAACAGGGTCATTTAAATGTTGCTTTCAGTGAAGCCATGAAGCATATAGTGAATGGGTTTTGTTTCTTGATTAACTTGTAGAGGGGATTAATTATTTTTTCATTATAAACCATGTGAAGCTATGAACTTAAAATGTAATATATGTTTTATCTCAACTTATATCAATGAAAAATAAAAGTTAATGGCTTTCAACCTTCATACAAGGACTGTACCTTGCCGTGCTAACTGTGTCTTTTAGGCTCAGCTGTAAGTTATCCCTAACTGTATTTGCTTCCAGAATGTCACTTTATATTATCAGATCCATCTGGAAGTTTCTATATTCAGTTTTACTCTTGGCATATCCAGTTTCCAGTTGCAGAATGATTTGCTTAAGTGTTGCTATCTCAGGACTCCAAGCCTATCCTGGGAAATCTCGTGACTCTTCTTGTTTCTTTTCCCTTGTTGAATACCATCTTCTGTTTTCTCCCATGTGCTTCAGCTGAGGACTGTCAAATCGAAGGATACAAGGTCTGTCTGGTTTTACAGGGAGCTCTAGAAGTTTCTACCTTCGCATCTTACCTTGGATGCATCATGTCTGGGGAGACTGCTTTAGTGGCTGGACTGGTGTGTGGGTATTAAGGGTGCTACTGCCCTGTGGGAAAGAAGCAGATTTAGTTTTCAGAATGCAGCAATGTCCTTAACTCTTGCACTTTCAACAGAAAGTCTTTCTTTGACCTCCCAATGACTGGGGTCTAAAGAGTAGCCATTTTCAGTGTAGCTACATGAAAAGAGAGCTGTATTATAAGATCATAAAACTATCAAGACTATAAGAGGGATTAATCAGTTAAATTTATAGTCAATAGATATTTATTGAGTGCCTAATGTGGGCAAAACCCCACACTGGCAGTCGACCGAATCCATACTTCTTTCCCAAATCCCTTGGAATGGGAATCCACAGTTTGGGGCGGGGGAGCCACATTTGATGCAAATCCCAGAAAGTCATGCTGACACACAGGTTCTGAAACTCATTACTTCAGGAATGTCTAGGTTAACTGTGCAAAAAAGAAAAAAAAGATAAAAAGGAAAGTTCCCAAAGCCAACTTCCCAGTAGAAATAGACATGTTGGAAGCATTTTTCACTTCTGAGGCTCTCATTAAATGGATAACCGCATCTTTTAACAGTCTTGGTGGTGGTGGTGGTGATGGGTTGTTCCTGGAAAGCTATGTTCATTTCTTGGAATACCCTAAATTCTACTTTGATGAGGTAGGCCTGCAATGTTCATATCTACCAGAAGGTGAGTTTTATATTATCCCAATTGTGTGCAGTGTGCAGATAGATCTTCATAGACACATAGTTCTCAAGGTGTACTGTGTGAGTCACTGAAGGTTTCTGAAATTATAATTTGCAATGGTGCCAAGGCATTATTTTGTTTCTTTCTATCATGCTGACATTTGTTCCAAGAGGAGTTAGTGGCAGAGACAAACCAAGGTGGTGGCATGACCTTAAAACAGCAGGCACAACACTGACAACAGTATTTGCACCAAGAAAATGCTAGCTTCATGTAAGAATGCCCTCAGTGGTGATATCATCTCTAACTGTCCACACTCAGTTTTTTAAATAAAATTATGTTTAGTATATTCATGGATGTGTGTGCACGCGCACACACCACAGTGTGCATATGGAGGTCAGAGGACCGCTTTCAGGAGTGGGTTCTTACATCAGATTTCAGTCATCAACCTTGTTGGAAGGTATTTTATTCACTAAGCTATCTTACAGGCCTTCAAACTCAGTTTTAAAAGCATTTTTAGGAAGGCTGAATCCCACAGGGTGAGGGTCTAATTTACACAAAAAGAAAAAGCAAATTTGGATGCATCCTAAAGTTGGTAGCAGCGATGGGAGCAGAATGCATCGTGCTAGTGGTTTTCTGCCTCCTGTGCAGGGTGTGTTTTCTGAGCACACTGTGGAAAGCATGTCATTTTATCCTGTCCCCCATGAGGGAAGATCTTTCAAGTGTTTTACAAATATGCACAAGTTAGTTTATTCCTGTGACATTCATGTCCTTTCACAGCCATGGAAATTCCATTTCTAATAAATACTCCCAACATTCACGGGGTTGGGGAGGTGATACATACATTTCAAGACATTCAGCTGCAATTTGGATCTAATTGTTGACACTTTGAATACTGCCAGAAGTTTTTTTTTCTTTTCCTTTCTTTATTTTTTTTTAAGAATTCAGAAGTGAGCCAGGCATTTGGTGGCTCATGCTTTTAATCCCAGCATTTGGGAGGCAGAGGCAGGTGGATCTCTGTGAGTTCGAGACCAACCTGGTCTACAGAGTGCGTTCTAGGACTGGCTCCAAAGCCACAGGGAAAACCTGTCTCAAAAAAAACCAAAAAATAAATAAATAAAATTTCAGGAGTGGATTGGCTGTTTCAACAGCAATTTTAAAAAAAGATCTGTAGAATAAAGCCAACTGGAAAAAACATTTATGTTGCAATTCTTTAGCTGTGGCTTTGGGGGACGTTCCATCTATAGGAACATTCAGTCTATGTGCTTTTCAAGAGCTTGGGCTACAAGGAAGATCAGGGGGTTGGGCTTTCCTCATTGTCATCTTGTCTTTCTTTTCTTTGTTGGTTCAGGTTTAGAAAGTGCTTCAGATGGAAAACTGACAGAATACTTCTTTTCCTCCCTTTCTTTTTTCTCCCTCCCTCCCTCCCTCCCTCCCTCCCTCCCTCCATTCCTCCCTCCTTCCCTCCCTCCCTCCCTTCCTTCTTTCTTTTTACATCATGATATACCATTATCCAAGTAAAAATGAAGAGGAAGTGTAACAGCTATCCTGGGAATCATTGGCTAATGATGTTGAAGATGTTGAAGATGATGGTAGTTAATTATGCTTCACTCATTAGTGGAGCTAGGGTATCTCACGGGTCCACTTCATTGCTCTGCAAGAAAGGCGAAGGGAAGCTTTGTTACTTTTTCCAGGTTTCAGGAATAGAAAGTAGAGGTCAGTAATTGAAACCAGTTTTATCAATCTTTTAAGGTCAATACTCTTAAGCAAAATGTCATAGTGTCAATGTCAATATTACATAGTGCCAGTATTAAAAACTGGCTTGTAATCCAATGGTGAGTCACTTAACAAAAGGTAGGGATCACAAACTATAGCAACAATAAAAGGTTTCTGAATGTACAACTGACGGTTAATTGATTAATTCAGAATCAAATGTCTGGTTACAGAGACAATTTAATAGGTAAAGTCCAACTGCTATGCCCAGAAATCAGTGTTCCATCAACCCATCTTCCTCTGGCTTTTACATTTTTTTCTGATCCTTCTTTTGTAATGTTCCCCAAGCCTTGGAGGAAGTGATATAGATATTCCATCTATGACTGAGCATTTAACAATCATTCATTCACATTCTTTGACCAGTTATGAGAGTGGTTGAATCTGAACACTTCAAAATGCAGTGGAGTTGGCAGTAGCACAAATCTATGTGTGTAAACATAGTTATTTAGAAGGCAAACTGATGACCATAATCATGTCTTTTTAGCAAAATAACAGCAGTAGCTTCCTTAGGATCTTCCCAGCCAAAGGATTTTGCAATCCCAGACGTGAATTCCCCCTAGTAGAGGGGCCTCAAACCAATCAGAAAGCAGTTGATTACTCCCCTAGCAGACTTGCCAACATTGTTACAGTCGGTTCATTTTCCTGATTCGTGGGCATTGTTGCTATAAAATTGTGTTTTCATTGAATGATCATTCTAACTTTTTCTTCAGGGGTAGGAAGCTTTCCTCATTGAATCTATTTAAGAAAAGTCAGTGTTATTTCACACCGGAAATCATGTTTATGTAATCTATTAGTTTTATCTTTACGGGTTTCATTCAACAAACAAGCTGCCTTGTCTTTCAGTGCTTACATGGTGTTCCACATTTGAGTATTTCATGTATTTGACCAGTTCCCTAATGATAGATATTTAGAGTATTCCCAGTAATTTTTCACTACAATCATTATATTGATTTCATGTTTGACTTTTTTCTTGCTATGTTAATAGATTTTCATTTCCTTTTTTTTTTTTTGTTACCACCAGTACATTGCTATCCCAAGAGGTTGCAGTAATTTATATCCTACCAAAACATATGCCAGAGTGGTTACTTCTCCATACTCCCACAACATATGTGCTATCAAGACAGTTTGCAAGATTGTTGCATTTTCATGTCTGTGATGAACGAGAATGAGGTCCTCTTAAGTGTTTAGAAGCCTGTTGCATATTTTTAAAAAGGGAACTGTCTTTGATAGTTTCAAATGCATAGTTTGATTTTGGAAAGTAGATTTTTAATAACTAAGTATTATGGAAGTTACCCCCTTTTTACATATTTTATCTGATTAATAATTTTTCTATTTATTCTGCCTGTGATATGTTTTATTTGGAAAATTTGACTTTTATGCTCTAAATTTTTAATTTCTAAGTAGCTTCTAGACTTATTTTATAATTAAGGACACATTTCATGTTTTGATATATAAACATTCTATTTTTTAGTATTTTTATGAACTCTTAACATCAATATACTCCTGTTATAAATATTTTAATATAGCATTGATTAGACTTCCCCAATATCATTATTCACCTAATCTCCATTTTCTCTATATGACTTTAAGATCATTTTAGTCATGACTTCCTGAATTAAAAAATATAACAGACCAAGAGTAGGTTCTATGGTTGAATTTCATACTAAACTATTTTGGAAGAGGTAGCTTCAACAGTTTATTAATAAAAAATGCTCATCTGCATGGGAAATCAGTCTATTGGAATGTTACTCTTTTCTCTGAAGTTGCTTCTGAAGGGCCACACATCTCACCCACAGTTCGTTTTTGATTTGCCTTGAGTTGACTTTATCATTGTTTATATTTCCCTTGTGGTTCTGATTGTTTCCCTCTTCTCTGTCCCGAATTTTTATTTTTGCTCACTTTAGTTTGGTCTTGAGATGATTAGCTATCATTTTCTGTCTTCTATTGAGTTTCTTATTCTTGGATTTACTTCTTGGCTTTATCATACTTTTGGTTTATAATTAATCAACTGATACTTTTTATGTTTTCACTTAGGTTTCTTTTGTAGATCATTTTGTAAGCTTATAAAGTCGTCTTTCTGACTTATGTACCTTACTGAGTTGATTAATTGGGGGAACATTGGGCTGAGAGCTCTCTAACGTTTTGGGTTCCTCTGCATGCAAACAAACTTATTGGGGTATAAACAGCAAACCGAAGTTTAAGCTTAGCCAATGAGAAAGCACAGATTATCTTCTGTCTTGGAACTTCCACTAGATGACACTGAATAAGGCCAATAGTGAGCTTCAGACACTCATGCAATGTGGTTTGCTTCTGAATTGCATTTAGAAGCCTGCTGTTTGCACTGCTAACTGGAGTGCTCTGTAACTCTCTCAGTCTAAGTGATGTCTGCCTCAAAAGAGCTTTTAATGCTCCAAGGAACTCTGTTGAAGTGGTTGTGTCTAAACTTGTCCTTTTAACAATGTAATATTAATTTTCTGTCATCCCTGAATCAGTTATTATGGATTCAACTACACAGTGCCTTAGCCTCATTCTCGATCTCTGGTTAGCTTTCTCCTTTGTTTCGTTGGTAGGAAGTGGTTCCCAAATTTCTGAGATGTAAGTTATTGTTTGGTTTTACTCTTTAGTTTTAAACATTGAAGTCTAGTTTATTTGTGATTTGGCAATTTCAGAAAATATTGTGATGAAGTTAGTTCTCTGAAAACTTGAATCACTAGAGAAAGAGAAATGGGGTAGAAGATAGGGTGGGCTTGGGACTTTCTGTTCTGGATCATATGTTTGAATCTTCACTCTACTCTTTTGGAAATGATGATGAGGGGGGGGGTGCCAGAAAGGTGGCAAGGCCTGTAGAGTAAGTGTTAGAGCAGATGAGGGCTTTGGGTAGAGGGCAGGGTTCGAGGGGCTTACTTATTGTAAGTCGTCAACACTGGGGTCTGTAACACCAGGTTGGAAAGAGGGACAAAGGGCCAGGCTGAATTGTTCCACCACAGGACATTTTTAGAAGCACGAGGAAAAAAAATCCATGAAAAGATAAATCCTCAGGGAAGAACCAACATTTTTAAAAAGCCAAGGTTAAGAGTTGCTCTGTGGGGTTGAGTGCCTGGTTTCTCTCATTATTCTGATGTAGTTTCACTGTTGATTTATAAAGTCCGGCCATTGGAGAATCATGTCACATGGATGAATGTGAATGCAAACTGAGCAAGATGAGAGCAGAAACAGTCGGTGTGAAGATTAGGTTGTCTTTACCTGTGTTGTACTTTTAAGATTTTAAGGCCAGTGGTGTCCACCTCTAAGGAAAAGGCAAGGGAACAAAACCCAGCATGAGATGTCGTGGTGGGTGTGGCGTCATGGTGGGCGTGGCGTCGTGGTGTTGGTGGGGTATGAAACTGCTTTCCAATTAAATATTTATAGATCTGGTCAAAGATCTTAAATTTTTCCGGAATAAGGGAATTCTGTGATGATAGCACACTGTGCCTTTATCTGAAACGTGACTCATAAGAGCTCCCAATAGAGTCAATGTGCTTGAGTTTTCTTCTAACGCTGCTATCTATTTAACATGGGGTAAATTACCTGATCCTTTTAAGAATTGATTACCTGCTGTGCAAAACTCGAATAATGATGTTGTTATTAACTGTTATGATGATGTAGCTAAATAAAACACAGCACTTGATAAGCCCAGTAAATCTTCAACAACTGACGTTTGGTGTCAGTGATAGGCAAATAATCAAGCAGCACCTGGCATGGTGGCGCACGCTTTTAATCTCAGCACTCCAGAGTTTGAAGCCAGCCTGGTCTACCAAGTGGGTTCCAGGGCAGCCAGGGCTACACAAAAAGACCCAGTCTCAAAACACCAGCCCCTTCCCCCCAACGAAACCAAAACAAACCAAATTCAAAACAAACAAAACAGAAAACAAAAACTAAAATGCAACCCCCCTAAAAAAAACCCAAAGCAGATAAAGGAATAAATGAACAAGGCTGGGGATAGGACTGCCCCTTGGCCGATTATGTCTTGGTTTATTTTAAGTAAGTTTATTCAGTTGCTCTTGTCTTCAGTTTCCTCATTCAACCCAACTGTCAATTTGGGGGGGAGGTGTCATGGGAGACATCACAATCTGTAAAATCAGCAGTTCCCTCAATAGCAAGGGTCAGCTGACTGAATTCCCCTTCCTTTCGCTTCTGACTCACTGTTACACTCAGCAATCTTGGGATCAGTTCTATAGTGCTCCTAATTACTCACGCTCCAGGTCATACGAAACCCACACTCTTTCACTTCTGGATGCTGTATCAAGTCTACATTTTCTCATAGTAAAATGTAGACACGGTCACACACCTTCCCTTCTTATGTATTTATTCCAAGTTTCTTTCTGATTGACACCACTGTCGTCATCATTTCAAAAGCTTGTAAGTTGGATGGTTCCTGAGATCTACACAGTCACTTAAAAATCCCATGAAAACCAACTTGCAAATAAAGTTGGTTGAACAATATTTGAAGCTGTCATACATCCTCTCTTGAGTGAGGAGGTAGAGGTGTCATACAAACACCAGTGCCAGGCAGTGCTGAGTTGTTTCACTGTAGGCAGAGGACACCAACTGTACCATCTAGAGCTAGCAGTCAATTAACATGTTAATGTCATCATCTACATAGTGGGGCTCCTGCTACTCTCCTCATATTACGGAGAAAATTAAATGAACTAATGATGTGAAAAGGCCTGATATACCAGGTGTCTAGGGAGTTATAGATTCCACAAGTTATGGATTACATGATCTTGACACTTGAAGTTTTTGATTAAGTCCTGCAACTGAATGGTAATGCTGTCATTGGTGAGATTGTGTGTGTGTGTGTGTGTGTGTGTGTGTGTGTGTGCAGATATATGTTTTAATTCTTTAAGTTGGAAAAATAAACATTATTTCAATTGCCCCATGTTGTACTACATGAGGGGATTGGTGCCTGTGTGAGTTGCTTGGGGATAATCTGGCAGGAGAGTGTGGAATTCTAAGGGCTCACCCACATGCTGGCATAAAGGAGATAATGCAGGGGTATTATGGGAAGAGAAAAGATGGCAAGAAGAAACTCAGGAAAAGTTGATAAAGAGGAAATAAACATCATTTGCTGTGATCAACTGGTGGCAGATATTTCAAAGAACAGAAAAATTCCTCAAGCACTGGCTAGAGTGACTAGAGAGATGCTTTTTCAGGTTTTGTGAAATAAAAAGGAAAAGCAAAATAACCAAAAATCTTAGTGTCCAAGTGCTGGTTAACCGAGAGTTGGCTCTAAAAAGAATGAAAACATCTGTTGGCTTCCTTGAAGGAAAAACAATCCCTTTGGGTTTTTACTGCAACAAATCCTGTTCTCAATTTTCTGCTTGGGAGTGATCCAGGAAAAAAATGACCTCTCCCATTCTGGTAATGAATTTCTATTCCCTTTTGAACTTTAAATATGTTAATTTAATCCCCAGATGGCCACCAAAAATATGTATTGTCAAACCCTCAATCTTGATGTATGCTCCGGGGCTCACCCCCTACCCCCTTAGTCCTCTGTCTCCTTCCCAAACACAGAGCTCACCAAGGAGAAGATGGTCTGGCCCAGTGCAGCCCAGGCCTTCCTTCCCAGTGTTTACAAGAATTTGGCCTTTTTGTCACGATGTCCCTTCACTGAGTGGAAGTGTTCCCAACCCTTCAACAATTTCAGAGGTTGGCTAGGAACAGTCAGTGGAATGCTATCAAAACCACATCACTCCTTATTTCTGGATTAGAAATCACCAGCATTCGGAACACATTATCCTACAATATAGTGAGTACCTCCCGACTAGGAAGTAAATTATTTATGAATTAATTCAAGGGCCTGCCTTTACAAGAACAAAAATATGTAGCAAATTAATCTTAAAGTGAAGGGTTTGATAGGACCCTGGGTATATGTGAAGGATTGAGGGTGCATGGATAGATTTGTGGTCTAATGTGATCCTGGTCCTGTTGTCTCTTACTGTTAGTGGTCAGAGTAGATTATCTGTAAGGTGGGAAGCCAGCTTTATAACAGATTCACTCCCATCTGTTATGTTCTGGGACCTGCACTGAAGGAGGACATTTGAAGTCTATAGGAGATTTGTCCCTGTCTCCAATATTATCTAAACCTAGTCTCTCAAGCTATCCAAACCTTCCAACTTTGTACAGAGACCAAAACAGCATAAATGCAATTGTATGGACACCTGAGCATCAATACAATCTTTTATACAAACAGAATAAGAACATCTGAGGGTGTAGTGGAACCATTCAACAGGGCTATTGATCCATGACTCTGAGAGCATTTGTGATAGGACACCCAGACAGTAAGTCACTGACTCCCTTGCAAGGAATGGACAGCAAAGAGAAATTGGTGAGACAAGTACACATTGTTATAACAGGAAGACGTTTGGATGGCCACAGAGATTTGACTATTTTCTATATCCAATGGTGACTTTCAGTTTTCTGTTGACACATTTATTTGTTTTCTTTCATGTTCTTTAAGCACTGGAATTGACCTCTAACATCAAAATAAGGGGAGGATATTGCCAAAGAAAAAGGCATTGTCATAATTATAGGTATTTTTGTTGTCAATAATATGCTCCTTCAACAAACTCACTTCCAGATGTTGGCACCTTTATCTCATGTCCCACCCACACTTTTGGTCATCCACTTCCATTGGTAGGTTCACTTTGGGTTTAACAACTTAAGCTTTCTCTCTTCTATCACATCGTGCTATGATTTAAAATTGCTTATCAACTTCTATCCTTCTGCTCTCTTCTGTCCACATTCTCACTGAGCTTATAACTCCGAGTTGTTCCTTCCAGCATACCAGACCCTAAATCCTGCCCTCTTTCCTGATTTATAATCCTTAGCTGTAGCTTTGGTTCCTTTCTTATCCAAACTGGGCATGAATCCATCACTATTCATTGTCCTTCTGCTGCGCCTGCCTTGCCACTCCCTAGTCTCGGCCAGCCTGGTTATTTGCCATTTTCAAACTGTCAGTTGACTATGCGCTGCTTCTCTGAAACAATAAGAACCTTTCAATACCACCCTGTCTTTTTGTAACATGTATCACTTAAAAATGTGCCCATCTCTATTCCCATTCTCCACCTACATGAGTGCTCTCTCGTCTCTTGAGCTGCCTTTGCAAACACTGCTGCCCCCTGATCTGTCGGAACAATGGATGCCACCTCATATGATATGCCTGGAACAGAAGGGATCTGTTTCACAAACTCTTCCTCACCACCTCACCTCCTTATCACTGCAATAGAAAAGCTAGTCCTCTCCCGACCTATGCTTAAGTGCGTTGCTGATGCCACTCCCACAGGATTATTTCACGTCACCGGTTCCTTGTCATTCTTCATCCTCCTCTCTAATGCTGTGGCCTAGTTAACTATGTCCCAACATTTACCCTCATAACTGGATCACACGTATCTTCTTTATGGAAGCACTATTACACAGATTTGGCACAGGTGATAAGAACATTTGTGACTTCAGTGTGCTACACACCTCAAGAATCCACTTTGGATATAGCTACCCAGGACTTATACTTGTTATTTAATATTTTAAAAATTTCCTGTTACTCCTTATCAAACCAGGATTTAAGAGAACAAGGTCCACACTTACACAAGCCCGAAACAATGGGGTCCAATCTCAGTATGTCAATAATCCCCAGATAGGACAGGGGGATGGATATCAGAAACATTAATAAAAATTGAAACTCAGAAGATATCCAACAAAGAAGAGTTATCTCTAGAAATATAGGAAGCCTTTTGCTGTGAACCAATCTATTTCAGCAATATCAGAATAAATTTACACATGAGCCTGACCCAGAGTCTTTCAGTGTAACTGCCAAGTCTTCCCTAAGGGGAAGGAGTGATTCAGACAGGTAAGGCACAGCCATGCCTCTCTGAGTGCAAGTTTCTGCATCCTGAAGAGGAGCACTAACACCATCACATACAGAGAATATGTAGAGCTCAAACTGTTATCAAATGGAGCCAAGCTTCTCAGCCATTCTGGAGTTAAGGATGTCATTGTAAGCTCGTTGAAGGCTATCTCACCAGTTTCTGTGGACACACATTTGAGAGTGGTAGACAAGTGTCTAACCTGCTTGCTCCAGACCTTTCTCCAGAGCTGCTAATAGTTCCTTCTTAGCCAGAAACAACTGAAACCTCAAGAAAGAATTTCGGGCCTAGAGGTCATTCTATGGGTGTTTCCTAAATACCTTCGTGAGAAAGAGGTTGTGTAGTGCTATTCTCAGTAAGGAGTCAGGGAAATTTTGACTTGTCAAACTTCAGATACCTCTTTAAGCCCTTGGTTCCTCATGTGTTAAACTGGGATAACAGCAAAATTCGCCTCCAAGAGTTGCATCAATGATTGGTTCTCATGCCTTAAGCTGTATAAATAACACTGTCAACTATGATCTGTTCATAGTAGTATTTTTGTCATTCCATCCAAGACCCCAACCATTTCCATTTTGGGAAGGATATTTGCCACTGGGAATGATGTTCCAGGTCATGCCTGAGTCCAAGAGGGTAAAAGGAAATCACAGTAGCTGCTTGAATGTACTGGCATGACATTAGTAGACCTTGTTCCCTTTGGCCCAAACACAAGGCTCAGCCAGTTCTTTGTGGTAGGAAAATCTGAAGTCTTCCTGGACTGGGTTACCCACAGAGGAATGGCTCACTTGAGAGCCACAGAGAGGAGAGAGGACTGGACTGGTGGGGAACACCCAAGGGGGATTTCAACCCTAAGTGGGGAAGAGTTTGTTATGGAGCAAGGTAGGTATTAATTTGCAAAAGGCAGATCATGAATCAGTATATGCCTTTCTACTCAATAAAATAAAACATTCATTCTGAATAGTTTCTGTAGTCATTTGCAGTAGCTTTGCCAACAGTCATGTACAAACATAACTGCATCTGTATTTATATCTACAAACGCATTGGTTTCTTTTGTTGTTATGAGAAAATATCTGATAGAAGCGATTCAAAGGATGGGAGCTTTGTTTCAGCTCTCTGCTCAGGGAATACACGAATGAACCTTAAGGGGAGGAAGGAATGGTGGGAGTCAGCATCCTCCAAAATGATGGGGTCTTGTGGCATGGCCTTTTATATCTCACTGGATCCAGAGATAGATATGTCTGGCAGAAAAGGAGTTGACATAGAACCCTCAAACCTCCACCTATGGTCTAGTGTAGTCTAGCCTGTTTCCAAAAGGTCCTACAGGGTCTCAAAACAGGCTCACCAGCTGGGCACCTAGTAGTCTTAACACAAGAGCCAGTGTGGAGCATTTTATACCCAGACTGAAACAAACGTATCCATATTGATAACTACAACCTACCACCTATATCTGTGATCTTTATCTAAGTTTAGAGTTAATACAAAGGCTATTTAGAGAAGTGTTTACATAGACTATCTTTGGATGTGGAAACTCTGAATGCTCAAAAATTTTATTTTGTCATCTTGCTATCTGTGTTTTAAAATATGAATCTAATATTATTTGTAATAATATAGGACAATAATAGAATATTAATCTGGTTTCAAACCCCTTTCCTCCTGGTGTGGAGGGATGGATGGATTGGTCCAGGTTGTGAAAGATCACCAAATCTGCTTGTAGATCCCTGACTCTGCTGTTAGTCTTTTCCCCTACAGACTTTATTTCAGGTTCTGGTCTATATAACCTGGTTTATTAGTAAGTAATGTGGGAACACCAGACCTTGAGCAGAGACCCACTTCCCCTTCTGCCTCTGCCTCCTTCAGCAAATCCTACCGGCATGTGCCACCACAACCGGTGGCAGATGCGACAATTGGAGGTCCCATGTTTACTAAACATTGTCTTACAGCTGCCTACTCCCAGGCAGAAGGGGAAGTGGGTCTCTGCTCAAGGTCTGGTGTTCCCACAAGTAACATGAACAGTGTCTCACCTCAGCTTTTCCCATTGGCTCATTTGATTGGAGATGGTGAATTTTTAATGATGCCTCTAAAAATGAGATTTGATATAGGACTCCCAAGGTAGAAACATTTTCCATTTTATCTGTATTTATTACATAAGCCTTATCCAGGTCATGAGTTCCAGATATTTCTTTTGCCTGTCTCAGATCAATCAATATTTGGCAAACAGTCAACTCTAGAAGGCTGAGGGCCTCTTATGGGGAGTGGGAGAATATGTCTGAATCTGGTGGGAAATGGATTGCATGGTACTGTGTTTGGCACCATCCTGGCTCTGTGGGGCTCTCCACCTTCCCTGGAGACAACACCAGCAGTTGTGGAGTGGCCAGGGGTCAGAACCTCAGCATTCTTGTCCTTGCTCTTTTTCTATACTTGATCTTAGCCAAAAGGCTGAGAATCGATCCTTGCTCTTTTTCTGAGGATGATTTTCCTTCAGTTCCAGCACAGGTCCCTTCCTGAGCACAGCCTTGTCTCCATTTCTATGTAGTTGACTCTGGTGGACACCTGCCTTAGTGTCTCACTAACACATCATCTTCAAAATAGCTGAGCCACAGTTTTTATCCCCACGCCTACATCCGCATGCTCCTTGCCTTACCATAGACCTGATAATCAGGATCCTTGGGCTATTTCTACCCCCTCTGTCTTTCTGTTCCCCGTGTAGAGTCAGTATATCCAATTCCACCAAATTCTCTGGTTCCCTGCCCTACCCCAACCCCATGATCTTGCTTTGAATCCTCAGCATTCTTGAACCATCTTCAATTCTCATTTACCAAGCACCAACCTGTTTAATGTTCGTTTTTCTCTTGAACTGTAGACTTTTATTTAGTAACTGTTCAAACTAGTAAAAAACCAAACATTGCCAGGAAAGGCCAGGTAGTAAATGGATTCCCAATAAAATGAGATTTGGGTGAATAACAGTTTATAAGGCCACAGAGGAGAAGTGGCATCACTGTCATTTGAGAATGGCTGATGACTGGCTTTCTTTGGTTGCAGGGGGGTGGGGGCAGTGCAATTGCTGAATCAGGTCTTTGCTCTGAATCCCACACACAGCATGAACTACCCAATTATTTTGTTACAAAATACTTGTTTTTCTACTTACAGTTTAGGACAAGCTACCAATATAAACAAATCAATACTGACACACCAGGAGTTGAACAATTCCAGTTGTGGATAGGATGCATTTGCGGAACTCTGCCAAACAAAAGAACTGAATAGGCTGTGGGGAAATAAATACAGGAGTGAGTTGAGGAGTGAAATATTTGATGCATCAAGAGTTAATTCAGACATGGTACTGTATGCATGAATTAACAGAACACACCGGTGCGTTTCATTTCTCAGATATCGGTGCACTGGCAAAGCATTTGTTTAACAATGGAGAGAAATGAAGAGCAGACAAATGCCCCAGCCTGGAAGAGCCCGATGCTGATGACCTGCACTGACCACACCCTCACCCCTGGCACCAGGTCTCACAGGGACTTACAGCAGGACTACTTGCCTACTGTACTTCCAACACATGGCAGCAAAATGAAGGACCCAGAAAGACAAGAGAAGGGGGAAAAGAGATATGTGTTAAGTGGGAACCCAGAGGGCAGAGAAATGAGACACATTATCCGCCCAAATTCCAAACATGTAGGGCGTGGGCAAGTCCCTCAAATTACTGCTAGATTAAACAATGGCAACTAACGCCACCAAAGATAGACATACTTACTTCATTTACCATAAAATGAAATGCAAAGGGATTTCAAGACTAGTTGGAAAAAAATCACCAGAAGAAAATTCAATGAAAACAGCTCTTCATTTTATACATCTCAAGGACGGACACATGCCCTCCACTCACCCAGCTGCTTGTGGATGAGGAAGATTTCTCCTGATCAAGGACACCAAATGGCTTTACAGAGAAACTTTGAACACTTTCTTTTGAGCCATAAGCCAGGCCCCTGAGGATGGAAGTGGCCCTGTAAGGTTTATGACTCCAGGTCCCAAAGGTTCTGAGGTCATGTTCTTCCTTCCCAGACACAATGTCAGACACGTAAAATCTGCCATGTTACATTTTATATTTTGAAATATGGAATCATTTTATACATTCTCTTGTGGTAATTAGTTATTAAAATGTTTCTGCCAAGATTTCACACTAGCTTAAAATTCAATTCAGTTCGTTTTTACATTTCTCTACAGTGGTTGGCACCTTGATGTATTATATAAAGCCATCTCTTCTCAGTCAGTATGGCCAACAGCTACACAGTAAGTCTTCCTCCTACTCTAGTCTCTTCGTTCCCCAGTGAACAAACTAGATATCAATATTGCCCTGTTACCAACTGTTTGGAAGGATGTGGAACCTTCTGCAAGATGCAATGTGAGAAGTTCAGTTTTGCTTATGAAGAACAATAAAGGGAGTGTTCTAGATTTAAGTACAGGACTCAAAATGACAACTGCTGGGTCAGGGTGCTCATGCTGATTCCTCCTGTGGGTCAGCTGCATAGGGTATCACAAAGCCTTCATCCGGAACGTGGCAGATGTCTACAGTCCTGTCCAATGTGGGTCATACCCCAACATTCTCCTGGAAAATCTACATAAGGTCCCTTAGTTTTCTGAGACTCTTGGACAGGAAACTTCTCTTGGACCTGCTGTATCAATTTGGCTGCTTTGGCATCCTGGCTGCCCTCACTCAAGTTCTTTCCTAGCCCTCCAGGACCAGCTTAGGAACTGTGGCAGTTTTTCGTGTTGAAATGATCTGTGGTATTGCCGTATGAGAACCGAAAGGCTTCTCCCATTTGTTCAAAGCTGAAGCAACAAGGGAAGGAGCCATTGCGGTTTCTTGGCCTTGTCAAGCAGTTACGCATAATAATGTTTTTCATCAGAGTTCACATTAAAACAAACAAACAAAAAAACCTTACACCACTGAAAAAATTCAAAATTGCCCCAAAACTTTCCTTTTATTAACTCGTCCATAGGAATTATGCTGTCAACACCCATCCTGGTGAAACCTCCTGGAAGTGTTTGGGAGTTTTGGATATATTCATGTTCAAGCTGAGTTTGGAACTTCCCTTTCTTTGAGGCAAGAGTCAGGGGAATAATATGCTTGTAAGCGGAGAGTACACAGCCGCTGAGCATAGCTGTTCATCATCTTTGTCTGATCAAACTGAAGAGATACTTGGGTCCAGGCCAGCATGTCACATTAACTAAGGTTTATGACTGGTGAGTGACATGAGTATCATCCAATGCCATGATGGCCACACCTCGTGCAGGTTCCATGTTCATCTCTTTCGAAGTGTCTCATACTTGCCTGCATGGTGACTTCACATAGACCCTGTGGTGACACATCAAAGTAAAACCAATCTACTTTGATTCTATTGAAGTCACTTCAGTTACACTCAAGCTAAACATTCTTGCAAACCTACTAAATTCTCAGAGGAAGGTTTCACGTTAGAAATACAATGTTTATAATAAATTTACAGCTAATGATCACTTTACTCTGAAACCAAGGTATTCTCTATATTTACAATATTATTTATTATTGACAACATCTCAGTGATGTGTTTCCAAGACATCTATTGTATAGAAGAAATCAAGGATTAGAGAAATAAAGCCACCCAAAGACTGAAAGCTGATCCCTGGTGCTGATGTGTAGAGCCAAGATGATCACAGGCATGGAACCTATGCAGTTTGGAGGGCTCTCTGGTTAAGGAGTCAAGGCTTACAGGAAAGCGATCAAACATTAACACATATATAATAGTTAGAACAATGGCCCAGTGAAAACATGGAATAAGATGAGAGGTCAGAGAAGGTGGTTCAGAAGAGTAACTCAGGACCAGCCTTTCCCTGATCAACATGGATGTACCACAAGGTTTTAATTAGAGTACTTAGCACTACAACATTTACTGCATAACTAATCTCCGTAGATTACCAGTTTCCTTGGGTTTTGTGAATATTTTATTTAATTTTGATGCCATAAAGACTCCAGTTTAAGTAGAGAAACTGTTTTGTAGTTTGGGGCATAATTTCTTAATACAGTACCCATCCTCAGAGGTGCACTTGTGTATCAGGTGGCAGGAGTTTGCTTATCGTAACCCCATGAAGTGGCGTGATGCTACCGATTACAGCCATAAAATGTTACCTCAAGTTTGCTGGCTCACAACAATAGAGATGCAGTTTTGTTATCATAGTTTTGAGAACCAGAAGGACTAAGTGACCGTATCCTCAGGTCTACATTCCCTCTGAAGTTTCCAGGAGGAATTTTGTCCTTTACTTTGTCTAGCTTCTAGGGCTTTTGGTGTACTATGGCTTGAGACCCCATAACCATACTCTGCCCAGTCTCCAAAGGTTCCCATATTCTTCAGTCCATTCTCTGTGTGCCCTCTAAGAGGTTGTTAAATGTAATCCAGGGTGATCTCATACAAAGGTCTTTGATTCAATCACATTTCCATCATTTTCAAAATAAAGTTCCATTGACAGGCTCCAGGAACTAGAATTTAGACATATAGATTTGCAAGGCAAGGGATACTATTCACCCTATTATATAACCCCTGGTTAGGAGACCCTAAGATAGCAGAGTTGCCTCCTCAGGGAAAATGATGGTTATTTACTCTTATCTCCTATACCAAAAGAGGTGCATTGATTATGTCACGATCATGTTTTAGAGGTCAAAGAAAGGATCCCTTGTTGATAGGACACAGTCTGTAGATAGAGGCTTCTGTCCTGCCTAGTTCCACAGCTTGTTTGTCCCAAATAAATCCACAATAACTTATATTAAGTATAAAATGTTTGGCTGATGGATCAGGCATCTTATTGGCTAGCTCTGTCTTAATTATTAACCTATTTCTATTAATCTATGTATTGCCACGAGACTGTGGTTTACCCATAATCTGACATGTTACTCTTTAGGCAGCATGGTGTCTCTTGGTGGCCTCTCTCTACCTCTTTCCCAAGCCTTCTCCATGTATGGTAGCCCCGCTTATCCTTTCTTCCTGGCTACTGACCAATCAGTGTTTTATTCATCAACCAATAAGAGAAACATGTATACAGAAGTCATCCCCCACGAACACTCCAGCTCTACCTAGGAGATGTGCTCTGATGACTTTCTGTATGCAGTATTTAATATGTTTGAGTCAGTTCAGTGTGTTAAAAAATGTAATATTTTTACAGTAAAGTCCTACAGTTCTAGCTCCTCTCATAGGATCAGGCCCTCGATTTCCTCTTAGCAACAAGGCTAAGCTGCTCCTTATGCCAAGGTCGTGGTCCTCACTACTGCTTCCTGAATATCTCATGACCATTGTACTAGTTGCTTGGCCCTGGGAGCCTTGGCCAGGCAGTTTCTATCCATCAGCATAGTGCAAAGGGCAGTTTATCTCTAGGGCAGAAATATAAGCAGTGACTCTGACTCGTGGAATTAAACTCTGGATGCTGTTCATAAGAGTTTGCACAAAGGAGGATGATTTTCTAATCACTTGATGTATTCATGGGTAGCCAAATCCATAATCCAAAGATCTACATTCCTGTTAGTCCTGTGATGGAACACACAGTTTAATATGTTTCCTTACTTAGAACAGTTTAATTTCTTTTAAGCTTAGTCTTGTGTAAACATGATTTATAATCTGGAGTTTTGCAGCATCAACATAGTTCCAGAAGACTTGCTTATTGCTTTTTGGACTATGTGTTTTATCTGTTTTATAATACCACTTATATAACATGATGAATATCTTCCTGCTGATGGGAAAATTCTTTTGTTACAACTTATACCCACAGAGTTCCACTGAGCTAACTCTCCTCGTGCTACATTGCTCACGCCCCTTTCCTGAGATACATGGGGTGTGAGGATTGCTTTTTAAAGTGTGTTTTGTTATTTTCTTTTCTTAAAAAAAAACACAGATACCCACTGGTTTTATTTGCTTTTAAAGTTTAGACCATGCAAAGATGAGAGCAGTCTTGAACTACAGAGCTGTGTAGTGACCTTCAATACACTCTACCAATCTACTACTCACAATTAGACTGACAGCTGGCAGAGAATGAGTGAGGAAGCTTTGACCCCGAAGCATTCTGAGGGAGGCATTTTCCCCAGGATTAACTGTTCTTACACAGTTTTCCCTGTGTTATTCTCAATTTTTTGAAGGGCATGGTTTCTGTCTGTAACAGGGAGATAATATTTCATGTGGACTATTTAATGACGAACAAAGTCAGACTTCCTTTTTATATGCTCCCTTAGACAGAGTCAGATATGAGAGTCATGCACACTCATTTTAGTGGCCCAAACCTGCGTGTGTGCATGTATGTGTCTATCTTTGCACCTGTGTGTGTGTAGGAGGACTTACATGTGTGAGTGTAGAAGCCCAAAGTTGATCTTGTGTGTTTTCCTTAATTGCTTTCCAACTTATCTTTTAATACAGGGTATCTCATTGAACTAACAAGACAATAGGATCATCTGTCTCCATGACACACTTTCTACTACCTGTGGTACTGGAGTTATAGATACTGCCACCACACCCAGAAATATCCTTATGTGGGTTCTGGGCATCCACACTTGAGTCTTCATTCTTGTGCAGGAAGATCTGAGCCATTTCCCCAGCTGCCTTGATATCAAATTTGATATATATTTGCAGGCACAATATAGATGAAATGACTTGTTAGGTAGGGAAGGAACTACACAGAAAGCAGCATATGAGGTACATAAGAAGCTAACTCTTAAAAAAATCTCAACCAAAGTAGATCAGTGGGAGGGGTAAGACTACTTACAACTTACAGCTCACTGGACTGACACCTGCTTTAGCCTGCTCATAGAGGCACATATATATGTATATATGCATATATATATCACAAAGATATATAAATAGTCACATTAAAAATATGCATAGATGACATCTCTCCAAAGGGGCACTTTATACTTGAGTTACTCATGTGAGAACATCTACCCATTTCACTAATGTTGCCTCTGAAGAAATTCTTTTAAGCAAGGTAAAATAAACTTTGTTTTGATCTTTTATTTGAAATTTGAAAGAGTTTGGTGGCCAGGGACTACCATACGTTCTCTGAAGCCTTCGTGGAGAGTTTTCTATGTTAATTTGCTGTGAGAAATCCTTACCTAAGATCCTGAAGATACAGACTAGATTGAGCAACAGGCAGGCGGGAGAGGGGAAATGCTGAATAGCAAGACCTCACATCCTTGACACACCTGCCATTAGTTTTGTGAATAATGAATTTCATTCCTGTAAATGATTTTGAAATGCTTATAGTTCCAGGGTCATTGATGATGATAAATAGGTATCTCTGGAGAAACTGCAGCTCAATCAATCTTCGTTTTTCAAAGCGTTGCTTCCTCTTAGGGAAAGTAGATGTGGCCATTAACTGTGGGTAAGCTGTGGTTCATTAAGTATAGGTTGGCAAATAAATGATTTATAAGATGTATATTCCATTATATATGGGCCACTCATTACATATTTGTTCATTCATTTCTCCTAATAGTGTAAGTCGAGGATGTAGCTCAGTGGTAGAGTGCTTCATCAGTTGTAAACACTAAAGCTTAAAACTTTTCTCATCAAGACTAGTAGGTTATGGTCTCCAGATAAATTAGCTGGTTGTAAAATGTCTCCATTGATAGTCCCCTCCTTCTGTTGACAGGGTCTCTTGTTGCTCTGGCTGGTCTCAAATTTCTTATTCAGTTGAGGATGACTATGAATTTGATCATCCTGAGTACTGGAATTACAGACATAAACTACCACCTATTTATGTGATGATGCTGGGTATCAAATCCAGGCCTTGGGGGAACAGTGGGCAAGCATTCACCCAACTAGTTACTTCTGGAGCCATTCGTTAGTGTCTTTTCTCTCTAATAGGTACCTGCAATTGCAGAGGGTTTGAGACAGAAGATGATGGGCTAATACCACATGACTTCAGCACCCAGATGGCTTAGGGCATAATGAAGGTGGTGGATGGTGCAATGCACTATCAAAGAAGACCTGCAATAGCAGGGCGGGAGTGTCTGACCTAAAGAATGGGGCGGTGAGACAAAGAAGAGGAAAGCCTCTTGAAAGAGACACAAGCCTAAGAAATTTAGCAATAACACAGGGAAGGGTGACAGAAGCCCGACTAACTGGACACTGGAAATGAATCTGTTTGAGGGAGTATTTTGACATCTCCAAGCACCAGTTTCCCTACATAGAAAATGGACATAATAACAGTTGCTATCTCATGTGGCTGTTATGAGAACTGCAGAAGACAGCAACTGTTATGATTACCCTATTAGCCCGATGTCTATGTGTCACACTGGTGGTTATTATATTTCTAGTTACATTTTCTTCAGTTTTAGCAATCTTCTCAAATGTCCCTAATTTCTAAATCCATTGTAAACAAGTGCTGGAAGTGTCAAATTTTCTTTTCCAAATCTCAGCACAAAATTCCCTTTTCTGCTTCTTGTCTCCATGGGTTTTTGTGAGTTGAACTCAGAGAAGGCGCCTCTGAATCATAAGTATTCTAACTGGGACACACTCTTGATTTGACAGCCACTGAGTCTGGCAGGGTCCCAGATTTCCAGACTGATAAATTACCACCCTCTCACCCCTTCTGCGTTTCCACCAAACCCTAATCTTTGTTGTATCCCCACCCCCCAGATTTGAAGGCCTCTGATGTGAGCCATTTTGCAAACTTAGGGCATTTTTTTCAATATAAACTATGGTCCCTGGAGGCTAGTTATCGGCCTCACTGATACCCCAAAGTCCCTCCCCATCACTACCATTCTGCAATGACAGCATGCAGAGCAGGTATGACTTCTGTAGAGGCAGCACATGGGCTCTCCATCTCCACTTCACCAGGAACTTCGGTCAGGCAGTTATTTTGAGGTCTGGTAAGCAGCATAGAAGCAATGAACATGAGTTAGTGGCACCTGGATGAACTGGAGGTCGGCTTTGTGGCCTTCACAGGTCCTCCTCATTGAACTATTTTAGCATTTTGCAAGGCACTCCTGCTTTCTGTCCACCCTCCCCAGAAGACACAGGTGAATCTCTTACCCTGAGCTGTAGGCTGTCGCTGAGATTCTGCTAGTGTTACAACACAGGCTTCAACTTGTGCTCCTTTGGCTCAGGTTGCCTCGTCTGCTCAAGTCAGACGCCAGCAAACCTGTTGCAGCTGGCTTCCTTTCTTGCTTCCAAGGCTGGTCTTCTGACATTGGGTTCTTGCTGGTGAGGTAGGGCATGCAAGTGCATGTGTGTGTGGGGGGGTGGTGGTGGAGAATGTTAGTGTACATGCATGTGCCTATGTGCCTGTGTGTACATGCATGCACATGTGTGTGTGAGAGAGAGAGGGTATGTGAATGTGTGCGTACGTGCATGTGCCTTGTGTTCTCGTGTGTGTATACTTGTGTGTGTGTGTGTTTGTGTGTGAGAGAGGGGGGGCAGAGACAGAGAGGGAGGGAGGGAGAGAGAAAGAGAGAGGTGAAAGGGTTATCAACAAATCTTGAGAACAGCCTAGAAGGCAACTGCTGTCTGTACACGTGAGCACTGAGTTTGCCTCTTGAGCTCACAGGGCTATAACTGAGCACTGAGGCCCCCCTAAGCTCTATGCTTGGCTATTATCTCCCCTGTATCAATCAGCCTAGGTCCCCTGTGCTGTGTCTTCTCTGAGGTCTGGTCACAGCATTCAATAAAGTCAACTTACTAAAGGATTGGTCAACAACCTACCTAGCCCCAATCTAGTCTTCAGGCACTTGAAACACTGGAGACAGAAAGTGTTTACTCCTTAGCCAAACTATGAAGGAGAACACTCCAAACTCTATTTTCTCTCCTGATTAGGTTCCTGGACAATAGTTGTATCAACAGAGAAAACTTTTTAGAAACTGAGAGAAAATGGGGAGAGCATCAAATGCTTGTTGACAGACAAGAGAGTGAAGGAATGTTGCAGCCTTTTGGGGGTTTTGGAAACTTAACTTGTTCACGCCTTGTCTGGAGCCACAAAGTCCACATTTATGCCTAAAGAGTTAAAGTCTTATTGTTATTCTAAGAACAAATGAACTTTTTTGTGACCTAAAATTTTCATAATAAAAATATAAAGCATCTTCTAAAAGTGACTTTGATAACGGTTTCCTGTTTGGTACATGAATAAGCATGAAAATCTGGAGGAGAAACATTTTCTCTTGAACTTAAAAAAAGTTGAATTATCTGTCCTTCATCCTCCCTGAATATCTTTAGAGAAAGGAGAAATATTTTCCATCCCGTGCACAATTTATGTTTGGAGCTATCTCTGTGCCCAGGAATAAGTTTTATTCCTGCTGACAGCAACTTCTCTTGAGGTCTGTTCTAAAAATGACATGAACCAGAGAGCTGTAAGATTGTTTTAATTAGCAAAGTTAGATTTATTTGAACAAGACCTGCAGGTTAGATAAGAAGTGGAATATCATTAGTTCCCTGCTTTGGGCACTGAATTGTGCTTACATGATGATTTTGTAGAATATGGACAAAAGCATAGACAGAAATTCTTTGTTGGTTTTGTAATTTCTTTATGTCTGAAACTATTTCAAAATAGAAGAGTAGAGAATGAACACTTTAAAAATTGATGTGATATAAGAAAAAATTTTACCACCTAGATTCTAGAATTAGTTTAAAGATTATGGAGACTGAACATTTTTTTATAGGTTCATTGACCACCAAGGTTTTCTCTTTATTATTATTAGTTGCTACTATTTTCCTTTTTTCTTAATGATGGAGTAGAGAAGCCCTTCATTTAACCTATCTAGAACCGGTTTGTCATGTGCATGCAACTATTAATACTCTCATTTCACTCTGCAGTGTGCTTTGATTTCCTTACGATGTCTTTTGATTGACAGATCTATTCCTATCCCTCTTCTTCCTCTTCCTCCTCTCCTCTAATTGAAGACAATTTTCTTAGCGTTTAAAAGAAAAGCCCCAGGGCAAGCAAGTTGTAAATTGCAAGAGTACCAGGAGATGGAGAGTGGAAGGGGGTAGGGTGGGAGAAAAGTCATGCTGTTTGAGTTAGGCCAGCATAGAGGGAGTAGGAGAAAGCAAGAAGCCAGCAGTGTTGGGTATAACAGAGGCAGGATGAAGAGAAAGAAAAGCAAATCTTTTTTTACAAAGCTGCATGACTGCCACCCTGCAAGCTACTGTGCTGGGAGCAGGAATTCTGGGATGCAAAAGTACATTATCTCATTAAAGCAACAATTATCCTGCCCATTTCTTTAGCTCCCTATGGCATTCCCAGCCAGAGAAGCAAGGCCATTCTAAACTGGTGCAGGTCCTTACCCTGTGCTCCTTGTCCAGTTTCTATCTCCTGTTTACGTCACTCCTCCTCTGAAGAGGTAACTAACTGACGTTAGGGAATTGGAGCAATGATATACCTGGCTTTGTAGAGTGGAATGGGAGTGCTGGGTGTGGCAGTTGAGATGCCCCTCCAGTGGGCCTATTAAAAAGACTCCAAAAGTACATTTAACACAGTTCCAGTTTTCCATGTTTCCTGCTTCTTGGTTTTTGTATTTTTAATAAGGACCTTCCATATTCCCCAATATTGTAGCTTCCAATATTTTCTTTGAAAGTTTTTCTTTTAGTTTTAATCTTTGTACTGTTTGTTAAGCAACTGTTTTGAGACTGGAATTTATTTTCACTTTGCCTCTTGTTCCCATCTATTGAATAGCTTATCATTCTCCAACTTATTTTTAATGCCAAACATTCAAATACATTCACTTTGTTTCTGTGATCTATTTTTGATTCTCCATTCTGCTCATTAGTTATCAGCTCATTCCTACACAAACACCTCCTTTCTCTCTCCTCTGACTTAAAAAGTCTTTCAATACTGCAGGCCAAGCCTTCCTGTCCTGTTTCCTTTGCTTTTGTTTCACAGTGAACTGTTTTGTAGGTCTCAACCATTTAATTTTGTTTATGTATCTGTATTAGTGTGAAATGACATTAAACTGTCTACAATAATTTCTTTAAAGGGGGAATATTGCATTTGTAGATATTTTAGAGAAATTGGCTGTATGATATTTTCCCTTCCTAATTATATATATACCATAATTATACATTATTGGGGCCTTCTAATTTCTTCAACAATATTTTAATTTCCTCACAGCTATCATATAAAGATTAAGTGAGATTTATTTGGGGGTACTTTATAATTCTGTTGCTTTGGTAAATGAGATTTAAAAGTTCTATTTCCCATTAGTGCTTAGGAACACAATGGACTTTGAATAGTGTTTTTATACTAGTAACCTTGCTGGGTTTTCTTAATAAAAATTCTGATTTCCATTTTTTAACCCTCCCTGGAATATAAACAAAAGGGTTTGAAGAGGTGAGATTGAAGGAATTGATAGGAGATGTTTTCTTCTTCATCTCAAGTCAGCTCTCAGCAGCTTGGTAAAATGTGTCCCCCATAGATGGCAGGTTTAGGTTGGTGGCTGTGATGACTGTTCTTGATTGTCAACTTGACTACATCTAGAATTAAATAAAACCCAGCTGGCTTCCCATGCCTGTGAGAGACTTTTTTCTTAATTAAATCATTTGGCTTGAGAAGACACACCTTTACTCCAGATATTTTGAGGTAGGAAGATCCACCATTAAGCTGGGCCACCACAAGGACATGGAAGAAGGAAGCCTTTGCTCTTTACCTGCTTGGTCTTGCGCTCACTGGCAAGTCCATTCCTTCTTCAGGATCCCAATGTGTATGAAGACCAGTGGAGACATCCAGCCTCATGCACTGAACAACTACTGGATTCTTGGATTCTCTGTTGGTAAACAGTCATTGTTGGATTAGTGTACTGCAGCCAGTAAGTCACTCCAATAAATCATATATATATATATATATATATATTTGTGCGTGTGTGTGTGTGTGTGTGTGCGTGTGTATGTATATACCCATGTATGTATACACATGTGTATCAACTCTGTTCCTCTAGAGAGATTTGTGCTCCCAAATCTCTTGTGACAAGAGAAGGAACAAGCCCCCCATTTCAGCAGCCATGACATGCTAACATGTGCTCTCATGACCTTGCTGCTCCTGTCCTGGTCACTAGGAGGTCAGATGCCCTCCTCATGGCAAGGAACCTATCAGAAGTTAGCTGGCAGGGCTGTGCTTTATGGCTCTGGATGTGCTTTTTGGAAAGTGCACAACAGTGATGTGCAGAGCATAGCAACCATTCTGTGAGGACCTATGGGCCATAACAACCAATTGAACCAATTAGCATAGGGCAGGTCGTCCAAGCCTGGAAATGCACCAATCCTGAGACTACACACCTATACCCCTAGATACTCCCTTTACTCTGCCCTAACATTGCCCTATAAGATCCTTGCCTCATGATTTCTCGGGGTCTTTCTCCAGCCATCTGCCTCCATGAATCGATGAAAGGCTCGAGCTAACGGGGTTAACTGATTAAACAACTACAATAATAGACTCTTTGCTTTTGCATCAAAATGGGCCTCTTGGTGATTTTGGGGTTCAGAATTTGGGCACAACACAAGTACATGGGAGGTGTCTGATAAGGAGTGATAACTGACTTGGGGACCTACTTCCCTGAAGTTGGTCAGGGCAGGCTACATGGTAATGTTTCTCCCAGATCAGATATGGCTCAGTTCGATCAGAACTGGTCTAGGATTGTCCTAAGCGTTTTCAAGAGAATTTCCTAATGAGTGACAGTCCTAATGGACATCAAGTAGGCTGAAGAAGGCGCTGGGGGCCAGCTGGGACTGCCTTATTCACAGGAACCGTGAGAAATCCCTGGTAGGAGAAAGAGTGGGAAAACTCACAGAAGTGTCTCTTTGAGACAGTCATCTTACAGCCAGAATAAACTCAGACTACACTCTGTTAGTGAAATGGGACCTTCCTTTCCACCGGAGATACTGTCACTTTTGTTGGGCTCCTGTTAGCCATGTGGGGCATGCAGGGGAAATGGCAAAGCTGAGAAGAGGTTACTTACACTTCCCTTCACCATTAAGCCTGTAAAGGGAAAAACAGTATGTCCTCAGGAACTTTCAGTTTCAGCAATTGCACAGGATTAGATGTGGACATTACTGGCTGTAGTGGCCCATAGTATTAAGTATGGCTGGCAAAGTCATGAAAATATTCTAATTTCACTTGGAGACCCACAGTATAAATGTCAAAGTCAAGGGGAATGGCCATAAAGTTTCTCTCTGATTACATCTCACAAGCCCCGCTTAGTTGGTAGAATTGCAAGAGAATATGCTACATGTATGATGTGATGTCATGAACAGCATTAGGGTATGGAGACTGTGACCCAGGTCTAGCGTGAGAAATTAGAAATCTAGCTTCATCGTTAAGTAGGTGCCTAACAGCTTTTGTTTCAGCATTTTCCTTTGTGCTTTTATGAGTATTAACTTACTTAATATATTGGAAATATGCAGCAAGAAATGTTAGCTAAAACGATTGCAATTTTGTGGTTAGTTATAAAGATAGGAAGTTAGTTTGTATAATAATGTAAATGGTAGACACATCAATGTTAATGGTAGACACATCAAGGTATGCCATTGAAAATGGCTGAACAACTCATGGTTTTAAAACTGTGACCCAATTTTTAATGCAACAATCGAAAGAACTCTTAATTAATGGATGTAAACACAGATTTCCCTCTGAAGTTGATGTTTATTGTGCCACCACTATAACATTACCATCGCCTCTGCAATATCACTAAGCATGGTGTGTGGGGACATCCCAAATCACACTGTACGACACATGCTAGGTAAGCCCAGGAGCATCTCTCTGTGTCTTTCTGTCTCAGCAAGGCGGCGTCATCCTCTTCTCAGTTTCCTGTGAGATTATTCTGAAACCCTCCGCAGATCCTCCTCCTCCATGTCCCCTATTCATACATCAAGACCATCCCAGTAACACGCTAGGATAAGAACCATCTGTTTCATGGTACTTCAAGGCCCTCACCATTTCATGTTCTCCTGTATTACTGTGTTCCAATTTCCTTACATGCATATAACATTGTAGGGCGAGATCATGTACCCGCAGCACTGACCATGCCCCCATGGGAGAATCAGGGATAAAAGACGGTACAGAGTGGGTTCTTGTGCTCTTGGGTACATTACCTCTCCCTACATAGCCCTCTCTTCTTTCCAAGCTGAGGCTGCCCAAAATTATCCTCGAATCATCCTGTTTCAATGTCATCTTCAATTTACTCTTTGTTGAAATGTTTGGTCTGTGTTAGTGTTCAGAAGCCCACCAGAGGAACAAAAATATTAGTAGAAGAAGAAATCGCCACAAAACCCTCAACATTTTCCTATTTGATAGTAGCACTTTTTAAAAGTTTTGATATTATAATTACATCATTTCTCCTTTTCCTTTATTCCCTTCTTTGCTCTTTTTCAAACTCGTTTTTTATTCTCTCTCTCTCTCTATATATATATACATATATGTATATATATATATATATATATATTCCTAAGTACATTGTAAATCTTTGTCCTTGTCCTCACATATAAGTATAGTAAGTGGATGAAGGAAACATCTCTTTGTAATAGATGGGGATCATTACAGAAAACACAACCGATCAAAATGCAGAGTTGTGGTGCCCACTCCCAGCTGATGCATCTACAAAACAACCTCTACAGAGAAGGCTCAGTGATCATTTTGAAAGAAGAGGCAGAAAGATTGTAAGAACCAGAGAATCAGATCAGGGAATTTGCTATGAGATTGTGTCTCCTAGGAATGTCAGAAGCTACACTCATAAAGTCTTTCTGAATGACTGATTAAACGTGAGCTGAACAAGGATAATAGCATGTTCTAATCCATCTGAGGGCTGAGGAAGAATTGAGCAGATTATGCAAGATATGCATCCATTGTGATTTCCTGGCACAATTAAATGAGTTATCACACAATGTGTGTGTGTTTCTGTAGTCACACTTTCATTCCATCATTAGAGATCAGCTCATTATTTCTAATATTTTACATACATTAAACCAGGCAACATGAATTTATTTTTGCTGGGAGGGGTAGTGTTTGTTGAGGAGCCGGACTTCTTTATCTCAGCATAATTATTCTGTGATTCTTGGATATTGTTTCTTTGGATCAATAATCCATCCCTTTTTGTTGCCAAATAATATTCCATCCTGTGCATGTACCACAATGTGCTTATTCGTTTCTGTGTTGATGGACATTTTGGTTTCTTTTTAGATGCTTGCTGTCATAAACAAAGCTGCTGCGGGCACTCTTGTATAAGTCTTTGTGTGGACATAAGCTTTTACTTCTCTTGCATAAACACATAGTAGAGGGATGGCAGATCGAGGCTGGCAGGTTTATGTTTAACTTTTTAAGAACTGACAAATTATTTTCCAAAGTGGCGTACTACTCCAAACATTTAAGATATTGTAAACACCCTCTTGGGGAAGGTAAATTGCATGAACGGAAAAATATGCCGGATTAAATACTGTGAATAGCATAAGATAAAGTTGCTCGAGGAGAATTCTGTCTAGTCAGCCATGTCTTCAGTCAGGCCCTGGGAATAGACTCCTTCTGTGTCTGCTTTGCTAAATGACAGACTTCAGATATTCAACAACGTGAGGACACATGCCAAGCAGGAATGCATTCACCCACCAAATGGCAGCTGTCCTTGGAGGGTTGCTGATGAACCAGCAGGCCTTCGAGAGTGGTGCAGCCCAAGAAGAGTGGCCTTATGCCAGGAGCAGAGCCATCTCATTCATTTTAATGCTTCTGGCAATGCTCACTGCTCATGTCGTGTCTCATGATGAATCTTCCAATTCGAGTTATCCCCTTGGGGAATCAACTGCAGATAAGCTGCCGATCGCAAGTGTGAGAAGTGTGAGAATGTATGTGTGTATATGCATCCATGCACATACTCAACATATGGTTTCATATATAAACTTAGCATCCTTTCTTTGCTCCAGCAAGAATGGAGGCCATAGCTGATGTCTAAGTTACTTCTCACTTTGAGAAACCTGTGGAATTGAATCAGCAAGCTTCCAGGAAGGGGAGGTCAGCATGAGCTACAAGGAGAAGGCGATGAGAACTCTGCCTTGAAGCCACAGGGAGACATTCAGGGCTCTCGATATGGCCATGGAGATAGGAATGAGTCATTGTGAGGCATCGGGCGTACTGGAAGAAAGCTTGTGTAGAAGATGCTGTCTGGAGTACATCGTCCTGGAACTCACAGCTGCTGTCACTGCTTAGTTAAGTCAAAAAGAAACCTTGAAGGATAGTCCCTTGAGTTACTATTGACTTGTGCCACATAGTAGTGCTGCATTCTGTCCCCGTGGTTCATACAACATTTTGGAGCAACTAGGCTCTATGGAGATATGAGCCAATTGTCTTTTAAAAAGAATTTGGCTCACACAGGTTTAAGATTATTAACTTGCTGGGTGTTGGTGGCGCACGCCTTTAATCCCAGCACTCAGCACTTGGGAGGCAGAGGCAGGCGAATCTCTGTGAGTTCGAGGCCAGCCTGGTCCACAGAGCAAATTCCAGGACAGCCTCCGAAACAATACAGAGAAACCCTGTCCCGAAAAAAAAACCAAAAAAAAAAAAAAAAAAGATTATTAACTTACTTTTTTGATCAGTCCTTCCATGTTTTGCTCCATCCTAGGGTCAGATTCTCCTGTAGCTTCAGTTCCCAAGGCTCCCTAGTGTTTGTGGCTTTTTGCCTCTGGCTCCCTTGGATTGCTTCAGCTTTAGGCTGAGATGCCTGTCCTTGCTCTGACCTCCACTTATCCTTTCATAAAAATGAGAGAAGCTGGTCTTGCTTTCACTTTCATCCTTTGAGCTCCACAGCTGCCACCTGGACAAGCCCATGGGCAATTTCCAAACTTGGACAGATTCACACAGAACAACTGTTGTGTGAATCCAAATCTTCTGTCTTTTTTTTTAAGTCTACATTTTACCCTCTTTGAGGGAAGCTTCCGAATCCACTCACCTAAACCCACTGCCCTTTTAACAAGCTCCATCTGCAGGCTGTGCCTCCTCAGACAGCTGATTTTCTGAAGGCAGCATGAGTTTTTAAGTTAACAAAACTGGCGGGGCATTGGTGGCACATGCCTTTAATCCCAGCACTTGGGAGGCAGAGGCAGGTGGATCTCTGTGAGTTCGAGGCCAGCCTGGTCTACAAAGTGAGTTCCAGGACAGACTCCAAGACAATACAGAGAAACCCTGTCTCGAAACCCCCCCCAAAATAAAGTTAACAAAACTGAATTCATTTACTAGTTGGGTGACTTTGGGTGAATCAACTTGGTCCTCTATAATGAAGGTGGGGTTTAAATGAGTTCACCAGACCCAAGATAAAATATAAATAGGTGTTTTATTGGGGAGCAACTTATACAGATAAGAGTAAATAACCACCATGGCAGAAGATGCAGTCTCTGCCTTTCCAATGCTCTCCGCCACCCAAGAGTGTGCTCATGCTACTTCTCTACCTTAAAGGGGTGGTGTCCACACCTGAAACCATGCCCAAAGGGTGTGGCCCCTACTACGCAAGTTCACTGGCAAGGCGAGATGCCGCTACACTCCATGAGGAGAAGTGAAGGGGCGAGCAGAGTAAAGTGTGTGCAAACTTGAGGACCTAAGGGCCACAGTTTGGATCTCTAGCGCCCATGTCAAAGGCTTTGTGTGCGTCCTGGTTAGGTTTTTTGTCAACTTGACACAGCAACGGTTATCAGGGAAGAGGAACCTCCTGTAGGCACTCTGCAGGGAATTTTCTTGATTAATGGTTGATGTGGGAGGGCTAAGCCTACTGTGGAAGGTGCCGCCCCTGGGCAGATGGTCCTGGGTTTTATATATATAAGCAGGCAAGCTGAGGGAGCCATGGAGAACACGCCAGTAAACACCACCCTTCCGCAGCGTCTGTTTCAGCTCCTGTCTTGAATTTCTAGCCCCAGTTCCTGCTCTGATTCCTCTCAGTGACCAACTGTAACGTGGTAATTGTAAGATGAACAAAATCATCCTTCCTGAACTGCTTTTGTCATAGTCTTTATCACAGCACTAGAAAGCAAGCTAAGACAGTGTAAGCCATGAGCATCTATAACACCAGCCCTGTGGTGATGTAGATCCTGGTGACTCTTGGGGACTCACTGATCGGCCAACCTCACAGAAACAGTGAACTCCAGAGTCAGTGAGAGACCCTGTCTTTAAAAAAAATGTGAATGATGACAAAGATTCCTGACATTATCTGCACATGTATATTGCATGAACATGTATAAAACACACAGCACACACACTCCCCAATATGTGCCCCTTAGAGTAGTTTATAAATCTAAATGCTGGGGTTGTGGATATGTACCATCATGTAGGGCTTCTGAAAATTAACCCTTAACCCTTGGTGTTACAGTTTCCTTCTCTATATGATTCTGAGAGTGATACAGAAGTCTTGTGAAGATTCAATGCAATGATGTGTATAAAAATTCTTGGAGCTTTCTAGGTTTGCAGAGAAGTGACACAGATTTCAAGATGAATACAATTAAAGAATGAACAGCAAAACTTACTGGGATCCTCCATTCTGCCCCAAGCAGAAAAATCAAATTCCTTCTGCTTTTTACTTTTCTAATTTCTAGATCTATAATAGAGTAAAAACAATCGAGAGACAGGCTACTTTGTGCATAATTCTGAAGATTTAGAAACAATCAGAGAGGAATATGACATTATCTTTTATCTTAGATTCATAATTACTATGGAAGAAATCGTTAGATGTGGTCAGAAATAAGGCTCAGGGATTCAGTGGCTTCAATGCCAAACTTTTCCTCCTGCAAGTCTGTCTGTCTTTGCAGCTGGAATTGAGTCTTCTCTCCTCTCCTGTCTCCATACCTGGAGCTCTGCTCCTGTGTCAGTGGAAGAAAGCAGGCTACTGAGCACCAACACTTCCACATCCTTGTTTTCTGCCTTCCCTGGTTCCTCTGCACTCATCTCTTGATTTGTATCACCATAAAATCGATGTTTCCTGGTCTCTGATCACCTTCCATGCCCCTGTCCCTGTCATAACCAAAATCCTTCCACAGTTATTCTCTGTACCCCCCAGTCCCACTTTTTGACTTCCTGATCTGCCTCAAACTGACCTCTGTCAGTATTCTTCTTATATTCTAACCTTCCAAAAGACAAAGCTCTCATTCTGAGAACCAGGGTTTATCTCCCTCTCTTAATACTCTTCCTTCACTCTCTGTTGTATCTCTTCCCATTTAGTTTCTTTCTAATTTTTGTAGTCTTCACGGGCAGTTCTACCTTAGCCAACAGTGACTGCCAAGTTGAGTTTGCCAGGATTCTGTCCCTAACCTTGCTGTTATTCTCAACTTAGTCACAATCCTTGAACAACGTCCTTCACCTAGATGTGTAATTTTCAAAGCCTATTGCAAAATGAAAATGCAGGGTCCATTGTTCAATGATTGTTCAAGGATGTCAAGATGACTACTGTGGAGGGTGAAACCAAAGGCAGTCAGTCCCTTTTATAATGACTCAAGTTGCATGTTAATGTAGCCAGTCTAATATTGAACTCTAGACCTTCTGGAAGAGAGTGCTAAAGGTCCACACTCTAGCTCAGACCCTTCCTGAGTGCTGGGTTTAAATACAGTTTTTGTCCTTGAATGTCCATCAGGCCCTCTTGCTCAAAACAGATTTTTTTTTTATTCTGAGACCTATCTCTAGCCATAGAACTTTTGGGCAGGCCAGTCAGTATTGCCAAATATCTAGATATAAAAATTTAAAGGACTCAATAAAAGTTTGTATAGGCATTGAACTGAGAGTTAATAATAGATGCTGATAATTATATCCAATAACTGTCCACATTCATAAAATGTAAAAAATTGTCTCACACAGGAATCATGGTAGCTGCCATAACATCAATGCTTGTTTGTGTATTCAATTGCTTGGAAGTGGTAATAGTAAGACAGCTCGCAAAAAGCTTGGGTCTAATGTTGCACCAAAAGTCATTTTTGAAATCTATGCACAGTTGTACTGCAATGAAAAAACAAAGTCTCAAGAGACTACACTCATCAGAAGGATCATCTATTGGATTCTAAGACCTTGATATCAAGCGTTTTTGAGCTGATGGCTCAAGTTCCAGTCTTACTGTTGTATGCCTTTCCTTGAGCAGATGTAAAGAAATGATTCTGTCATAGTTGAACAGACTGAATCAGTGAATTTATTGGGTTTACTTATAGGAACATGAGTGACTCAAAGGTGACCCAATGTACTTGGGGAACTCATGGGTAGCTAGCTGTAGAGCTCGAGATTTGCTAGGTAGCTACTGTGCTGAAGAAGCCAGTGCTTCATTCCCCTCCAAATCCAGTTTTGTGAAGGTCAACTGGGGATGATCACAGCTATTCTGAATAGAGATTGCTGTTGGTCATGTCCAGCCCAGAGGAAAAGGTTGAGATGATTATATAGCAGAAACGATGTGAGCATCAGGCTTAGGCTGCAAATGTCTATGGGGAGACTATTTCTTTGCCATGCTGATGGGTATCCTTCCAACCTTCTGCTGGACATCACAACCAGGCTCTTCTGTAGAAATCTGACAACCAGGCTCTTCTGTAGAAATCTGAACCTTAACACATCCTTCTCAGAACCTAACAATTTCTTTCCTTCTTAAACCTGGTCTTCAGTCCCGTGTCAGTTGGTGCCATCGCTGACCACCAAGTCACTGGAGGTAAAGGAAGAACACTGGTCTGTTCTTGGTTTTGCACCAGATCATCCATCCTCAGAAGGCACATGCTGGTGACAGGAATAGAAACCAGAGCTGGCAATGGGTAGAGCTTCCTGCACAAGGCAGGAACCATCTCTTCTCCAGAGTAGGCATTTTAAATAAAAAAGAAAAAAATAATAGGCAAATGAAAATGTTATTATAAGATTGATCTTATTTATAGCCCAAATCCTAGGATTTATTTGTGATTATTTGCTACTTTTCTACCTTTCCACCATTACTTCCCAAATAGAATTACCACTCAGACTGTTTAAAACGGCCACAAATCAACAATAAAAACTACAGATAAATGGGGGGAAAGATATGACAGAAACATCAATATTTAATAATGATACTTAATGAAAAAAGCAGTGAAAAAAGTAACTTGTAATTTTGAAATGAAGTAAAGAGTAATTTTTTTCATGTTGATAGGCATTTACATTTAACCTTGTAGAACCAATTGTGGAGAAACATGTGTGGAGATAATTTTGGAGGGTACTCTTCTCAGAGGCATGGAGGAGCTCGTGTGTGTGTGTGTGTGTGTGTGTGTGTGTGTGTGTGTGTGTGTGATTGAAAAGGTACTTGTTATATTTATTTTATATAATTCCCTGATTGCAAATTTTATAAAAAGGATGATTGGTCCTTTTAGTTATTTAACCTAAAGTTGTAGTAATTTTAACTCAAAAGGTAGCTGATATATTTTTAGTCTCTTATTCTTGGGTGGTTTTATCCCTGTAACAACATGTGTATGTTTGTACAACCTAAGGCAGAGTTATTCTAAGTAAGGCTTTTTAACTGTATCTTTTTAGTTGTTCGGGGTACCTGGAAGCAGTTTCTCAGGCCTCACTCTGGGAGGGTTTAATTCAGTAGACATAGGGTGGTCCCATGATCGCAGCAGAGAACAATGGGAATTAGCTTTATTTGGGCTCCATAGCCGCTTGGCTGGTTTTAAATTCCAGGTTCTTTCTAAGGTGGACAGAGCCTAAGGCCAGATTAATATTGAGAAGTGTTTGGAAGGTAAGAACAGAAGACTGTAATTTAGTAGCTAAATTTTCAAAATGATGCCCGACACCTGTGTTTGTGGCTGCAGGTGCTGCCCTACCCTACCCGAAGCAGCTACTTGTATGCAAATCCACACCTGCCCGATTTGTGCCAACCACAGACATTAACCGTGGGCTCTAGTCTGCTTCCTATTTCAAGGGCTTGGACTTCAGTCATAATTATTGTTGTGATCTTTGTATTCTCCAAGGAGATCTAGCTCCTCTAGCTATCACATATACCCGAAACAGCTTTCGTGCTTAGTTTGTAGCATCTGTATATTATAGGTATTTACCTAACGTTTCTTGGAAGACGGCAAATCCTCAAGGACAGAACTTGGTTCTGTGGCTCCCGTACCCAGCACAATTCCTGCTGATAGCTTTGAAGAGCTCTGCTGTGCATATTTTATTCCTACCATGAGCTGTTTTCTGTTTAGTAATCCAATCTAGAAATGATCATCTGTGAAATGAAATTTCTCTTCAAAGCTTATTTTTCCCTTGCTTTCCACTGTTTCATATAAGGCACACGCTATTTTTTTTTCATTGTGGTTTGGATGTATACAATGAGAATGATTTATTAATACTATTTTTCTAATTAAGCCACAAAATATTCTAGACTATACTCATTTTTAGTTTTTCCAGGATGTTTTCTTTATAATGCTTTGTACAGCATTTATATACCTATATCATAACATTACATTTTCTTGAGTCTAATTAAATATTTACTCAGGTGTCTGCCTTCATTCATGGGATGTCTGTTTCTTTAAAACAGTTGTTCTCACCTTTGGGTCATAACCCCCATAAGGCCACATATGAGGTATTTACATTACAAATCAAAACAGTAGCAAAATTAAAGTTATGAGGCTGCAATGAAATAATTTTATGGCTGGGGGGGGTACCACAATATGACGAACTGTGTAAAAGGGTTGCAGCATTTTGTAAGGTTGAGAATCACTTCTTTAAAAGAAACAAGAAATCATCCTGAGTGAGGTAACCCACTCACAAAAAGACAAGCATAGTGTGTACTCACTCATATATGGATTTTAGACATAGAATCATGGATTACCAACCTGCAATCCACACTGCCAGAGAAGTTAGGAAACAAGGGGGACCCTAAGAGAGACATACATGGTCCCCCTGGAGAAGGGGAAAGGGACAAGATCTCCTGAGCTAATTGGAAGGAGCATGAGGGGAGGAAAAGAAAAGGGGAGAAGAGAAGGAGAGAGAAGGACATGAGGGAGCAGGAAGATTGAGTCAGGGGAAGAATAGAGGAGAGCAAGAAAAGAGACACCATAATCGAGGGAGCCATTATAGGTTTGAAGAGAAATCTGGCACTAGGGAAATGTCCAGAGATTTACAAGGATGACACCAACTAACAATCATACAATAGTGGAGAGGCTACCTTAAATACCCTTCTCCGATAATGAGATTGATGACTACCTTAAATGCCATCCTAGAGCCTTCATCCAGTAGCTGATGGAAGCAGAAGCAGACACCCACAGCTAAACACCTAGCTGAACTCCTGGAATCCAGTTGCAGAGAGAGAAAAATGATGAGCAAAGGGGTCAAGACCAGGGTGGAGAAACCCACAGAAACAGCTGACCTGAACTAGGGGGAGCTCATGGATCCCAGACTGATAGCTGGGAAACCAGCATAGGCCTGTTCCAGACCCCCTGAACATGGATGTTGTTTGGAAGTCTGGGTACTCTATGGGGCCTCTGGTAGTGGATCAGTATTTATCCCTAGTATATGAATGGACTTTGGGAGCCCACTCCACATAGAGGGATATTCTCTCAGCCTAGACCCACTGGGGGAAGGTCTAGGCTCTGCTCCAAATGATGACAGACTTTGAAGATCCCCCATGGAGGGCCTCACCCTCTCTTGGGAGCAGAAAGGGGATGGGGTAGAGGGTCAGTGGGGGGCAGGGGAGAAGGGGAGGAAGAGGGAACTGGGATTGACATGTAAAACAAGCTTGTTTCTAATTTAAATTAAAAAAAGAAAAGGAACAGTAGCCCTCCTCCTGGAAAATAAGTGTTCAAGAACTATTTGGTGAGATGTTTATATGGTTTAGAAAGTTTCCAAAGCAATTTAAATTGTATGTTAATTTTTCATATGATGGCAGCTTTTTTTTCACACACACAGAGAGACCTCAAAACATAAAGCATATTTGGGAGGAATGTCTCTCAGTTGGATTTTCTAGGTAAGAAATGTGAAATTCCTTGGTAAGAAACCCTGAAAATGAAGAATGGGATAGCTCTGGTAAGACACCATTTAACAGGGGCTAACTTTTTTGATGTGGGACGTTTACATCATTTGGTCACTTCTTTTTAGAAAGAAAGCATTTTGGGAAATGTTTGTTCCAGCTTGTTCCCTCGGTTTCTGGTTTTAATACCTGAAATTTTGTGTCTGCATGACGGCAACTGAAGAAAGTGACTGAGGTTCACACTCCTGTCTCTTCAGAGTTGCACATTCAGTGCAGATCCTGTCCTTTCCCTTAACATTTGGAGACTGAAAGGACATGGAGAAAAATCAATTGTCCAAATATTGACCCACTTTTCAAAGTTGGAGCCACCTGACTCTTAGCTGCCAGAAAGCTGATAATCCCTTTTCACCACCTGCAATCCTGCAATTGCCACGTTGTCCCAAGCTGAAGGCCAGTGATTACGTCCCTTGCAGTGCTCATTACACACACACACAAAGCAGTTCAAAGTCACCTCTGAGGCTACGTGTCCAATGGTGACGGCCGATTCGCATTTCACTTCAAGCCTTGATTGTGGGTTTGGAAATACTAGATGTACCAAGGGCAACACATCATGTCGTTATCAGTGTTTATTAGCTTAAAGGGAACCATCTTTAGTGATCTCAGTCTCTGTTGCTCACAGCCCCTCTCCCTGCCTCAAGCTTCTGCTCTCACCTGTTCTTTGTGACAACCCATGACAACCTGTCTGTCTGAAAGCCCCCTTTCTGCTGGGAACATTACTCTTACCACTTCTGAGTTTTCTTTGGGCTAACCAGTACTCAGGGCCACCTAGCTAACACTTGCTTTGACTAACTGATTATCTTTTTGTGATAGGGAGGAGAGTTCTTTCTTTCTTTCTTTCTTTCTTTCTTTCTTTCTTTCTTTCTTTCTTTCTTTCTTTCTTTCTTTCTTTCTTCCTTCCTTCCTTCCTTCCTTTCTTTTTCTCTCTTCCTTTCTTTTGCCAATTGAAGACTGCATTTCCAATGAAGCCTTTAACTATGTTAAAGTAGATTTTGTGGTGTTGCGTACTTATAATTTTAGCACTTGGGAGGGTGGAGCTGGAAGATGATGACTTCAAAGCCAGCCTGTGGGCATCTAGTGGAACGTTGGTCTTCTCCATCCTTCAAAGAAATGAAAATGCAAAATATATTTCAGTGCCAGGATCTTGGTGAATTCTAGTTGCCAGAATTCATTTTTTTAGTGACTTTAACACTTTGTTCAGGATCTTTCACTCGTGTCAAAATAGTCCACCACAATTCACACAGGTGTTTGGTGGGCTCGTGGTAAATCTGCTTGCAATGGTGACTACTTGGAAGTTAGAAGTATCCAAAGAGAAGGAGGACTGTGTGAGAGGTGCTGTTGCTAGATTGGACCACCAGCATGAGGAACATTAACCAGATACGTTCCTGATTTCCCTGGAGTCACCTGGGTGCTTAGGACCCCCTCCCAGAGCTCCAGGTCATCAGCTTGTAAACAGAATCTTAGAGGAATTACCCAGTGATTTTTAACTCCCTATTAGGAGAACTAGTTACTTCATGGAAGTGGTTGGCTGACTTTAGTACCTTTGAGAATCACACCCAGAGGCTTCAACCCCAGGGACTCACATTCCAGCAGCACTGGCTTGGCGGTCTGGTCCAGGGATTTGCATCTTTAATGAGTGTCCCAGGTGCCACACTGCCTGGCTCTTGGAGGAAACACACCAGGGTGGGGCGGTGGGGGTGGGGGTGGGGGCAGGCACACACTGAGAGGGCATTAAGCAGATCACAGCCACAGGTAGCTAATTGCAGAGTGGCTATCTCATGGCCTCTGGGTATCAGAAGAGAGTGCTCCCATAGCTGACTGTATATTCATACCAGAGGAGACATGCAAAGGCTATCTTCTTGAAAGTGGGTGGAATATTAAGCTTTTCAACCTCTGTCGCTGGTGATAGAGCAAGGGTCTTTGAAAATAATCCAGAAAGGTATACAATGTCACCCAAAAAGAGTCACCTCTTTGTCAAAAACCCCAGGGCAAATCAGAAGGTGTTTATCTTACTCTGTCCCTCTTCTACTCCACTGCAGGACAGCTGTTGGAAACAAAATGATAGACTCTTTGGGAATCTCCTCTAACACAGCCCCTGTTGTACACAGATAACTGCCTTTAAGTTTATCTGGCAGTATCCAGACCTTTCTAAAACACAATCAGACAAAGTCAGTTTCCTTTAGGGATTCTCAGTTGCTGTTAGGGCAGAAACTCGTGAGCATGGCTGAGAGAGGCCGCGTTCTGGCCCTTGTACATACGTCAGCCTCATTTAATTCTAGGTCAAAGTTACCAGAAAGCAACACATTGGAAATAAATTCAGAAATCTCATTTTCTATAAATACTCAAATGCTTATTTTTTTGTTTCCATTTTTTGCAGCAGGACAGTTAATAACAACTGAGACTTCAAAGCCCTTCCTACAATGTTTCAGTTGATGGTTTTTACCTATCGTTGTTTTCATAGTGACGTTTAAGGGATTGAAGTTCAGTTTTAAAATTTTGCTTACTCCATTCATTAATTACCAACATGGCAGAGTGAGGAAAGAGCGTCCTATTGATGCAGGTGTGAACTGTCTGGTGGTGCCAGACAGGGGGCTTTCAGGGAAAGGCCTTTAAGGTTGGAACAGGGGGAGTCACAGCAAGGTCTAGGGGAAATAATCCAAAGTCTTTCATAACAAAACTTCAGGGGCTTTAGAAAGAAGTGCTTGTAGGGTTGTGCAAGCTTGTGTGATTCACAGTCCTGCCCTAGCCTTGGAAGAGGCAAGAGAACTGAAGAGACAGTATTTTTAGCTCTCCTAGCAGGACGAAGGTTCTGGCTCATTAGGGCCTTCTCCATTGCTATAGGGCTCAGGTATGGGTTGCTAAAAAGAATGATAAATGTCATCAACATTGTAACAACCGGGAGAAATATTGGAAACAAAAGGTAAAACGACTTTAAATCACACACAAACACAGCCTCTGGTTCCTCTCCAGTCAGTTCAGTGGCACCAGTGGTTTAATTCAATTATCTGTGGCCGGGCAAGATTCACTCAGGAGTGTATTTGTCAAGGATCTCCAGAGAGAATATGTCAGGTAGAGGATTTACCAGGGGATCAACTCATCCTCATGGAAGCTGAGAAGCTCTACAACAGGCTACCTGCAAGGTAGAGACACTGAAGGAAGGAAGTGCACAGCTCAGTCCACTCAAAGGTCTGGGAATCTGCAGGGGGCCCAAGAGGCCAAAGGCTATGAGCACTTGAATTTTGATGTTTAACTGTAGGAAAGGAAGGGTGTGCCTGTTTTTTATTTTTATTTTTTTATTTTTAAATTTAAATTAGAAACAAGGTTGCTTCACATGTCAATTCCAGGTTCCCCTCTCCATTTCCCTCCCCCTCCTCCCATGCCCTCTCACCAACCCCCCCCCCCCCCATCCCCTCTGCCTGTTTTAAGGTAGAGTGAAAATAATTCTTTTCTGCCTCCTGGGAGCCTTACGGTGATTAGCTGTTGCACCCTACACTAAGGTCAGATCTTCCCATTCAACTCACTCAAATTCACACCTGTTTTCTGGGAACAGATTTGTAGCTACACGGCCCAAAACTTAATTACCAGCTCTCTACGTAGCTCTTGACCTGGTGAAACAAATAACCAAAACTGAGTGTCACGGGTCTTTGGGTTCCTTAGAACTTTTTAGTTGGAGGCAAGTCTTCTCAACCTTCCCAATGCTATGACCCTTTAATGCAGTTCCTCATGTTGTGGTGACCCCCAGCCACAAAATTGTTTCATTGCTACTTCGTAACTGTAATTTTGTTACTGTTATGAATTGTAACGTAAGTATCTGATACACAGGATATCTGATAAGTGACCCATGTGAAAAGAGGGTCACAACCCACAGATTGAGAGCTGCTGGCTTAAGGCAACATGAGTCCTCGAGCGCCATGACTGTTGTGGGCATAGCCAACAACTTCTGATTGGATTTGAGACTTGTTTCGGAAACCTGGTAAAGAGTCCACAGCTGGGAGGTGATAGCTCCTAGTGGGGGATCTACTGCTATTGTTTTGCTAAATGATGAGGCTGTAAAACTGCCTTCTAAATACCCAGGGCTATAGGCACAGGTTAGTGTTGCACACGGCTAAAATCAAAGATGCTTCATATAGCAACAGAGGCATCTGATACAGAAAACCTCAAAGGCCAAAGCTCATAGGATCAGTAATGTAGAGTGATTGGTCCTTCATGAGAATCATCTCATCTTACAGAAGTGGAAAGAATGTAAGAGCCAGAGGATGGGGAGATGCGCAGCAAACATGTATTGTTTGGACCTGACATCACGGCCATTGTACTCATGAACTCACTGTGATTGTGGTTACTTCCACAAGACCTCCACAAGAATAGTTCCCTCAACATTTCATCGTGGGTGTGCAGAGGAGCTCAGACACCCCTCCCTCTCTAAGGGCTACTGATAATCAGCAATCGTTGGAGGAGGACGTGTCATTCTCTTCAGTGATATAGCTCTGAGAAGTTGCCCTGGCTGCGGTGAATTACCTCTCATCCTCTTACTATTATTATTTTGCTAAATTGACAAAGTATCAAACTGCCTTGTAAGTTCCTATCTGTATATTCATAGATTAGGGTAGCTGTCAGACCTCATCAGAGAAGTTTCCTTGTGGAGTGGATGACAGCAGAAGCAGAAATCAGAAGCTTGATGCTGGTTAAAGAGCACAGAGTAAATGTCTGTGGAGTACTCAGCCACAAATGGGACATCTGTATTCCATCCCATCCTCTCAGGGCTCAGGAACCATCTTGAAGAGGGAGAAGGCAGAGGTCAGGATGGACCAGGGTAAACTAGTACACTCACGAGCTCAAAGCTGCTGTAGTTGCCGGCACCAATCTGCCGTAAGACCAAGTCTGTCAAATGGCCAACATAGGGGAAGAGCTCATGAGCCCCCACCTCTAGCTGAGGATCTATGGACAGTTGATGGCCTTTAGAAGAGGGAATCAGTCTTCTTTAGGGCTGTGACCCTGGTAAGCTGTCCATACACCAGTGGATGACTCACACCCAAAAGTATATGGACAGCAAGAATTGGACTCAATGCTTTTTTTTTTTAAAGGACAAGAAATTGGGAGGGAATGAGGGTGTGAAGAGTGGATCTGGGAGGAGTTGGGGAGAATATGACCAAAATACATTGTATGCAATATGAAAATTTATATGAATTAATAAAAATATATTTAAGAATATCCCTCACCCATTTCTTGGCAAGATGCTGTATGTAAATTAAGTGGGTCACAGACACAAAGGAAGGAATGGAAATAGGAAATGGGACATGTTGGGAAGACAGGATCCATTGGGGAAGGGAGAGGGCTAGAGGGGAATAAGGAATGAAATGACTAAGATTCATTACACAAATGCATTTTTAACACAAAAAATAAATAAACGGTGTAAATATGTCCTAAAGGTTGTTGGATCCATTTGCTTTGACTATTCTATTCAGAGATAGCTCATTAAAGCAAGCTTTTGGATAAATTGAAAATTGGCAAATACATTGAAAATGGCTTAATAAATGGATAGGGCTGGGAAGCGCATTTAGGAGCCACACAAGTCGTTCTTTTTATTTTTCTGGGTCACAAATCATGCTGGTAGCTTTCGTTGGGAGCCTCCTCATCTCTGTACCTGGCATGTGCTGTCACCCACTTCCTCAACCCTGCCCTGTTGTCCTGGGTCTTGCTGTGTCATGATTCCTACTCTCCAGGCCAATTGCATGCGCCCTCCTTTGCGTTGAGCTTGCTGCCACAGACAAAAGCCATAATATACAATGACCTGAGGTAAAATGAGACATGCCTCTTCCAGCTGAAGACCCTCAATAACCAGAAATGTGCCCATGCTTAGCAGTGAAAGCCTCAGCTTGTGATTTTATCACAGAAACTGGAAGCAAACCAAGACATTACCCAAACTTCAAGCTCAATTAAGGACCTGGCTGGAAGGGAAGTGAGCTTTTGGCTAGAATTACAGGTAGTAGACTGACTGGGGCTGGCTATGGGCATTGTTGCTCTGATAAGCCACTAGCAGATTGAGATTAGAATGTACTCTCTAGTAGGTTAATAGTGGTAAATGTCACTTGTATCGCTTTAACACTATTGTCCGGTGTACAGGAGTTTATTCTTTTTTTAATTTTTTAGGAGTTTATTCTTAAAGAGGAAAGAGAGTTCTATATATGAAGTTTATAATCTAATTTTACACGTAACTATATTCATTCATGCATGTATAATTATGTATGTATATATGCTATAATCATATATGTGTGATGATTTGTGTTTAATTGCTATATGTTAGTGCCATTAAAATCCTGAAGTTTAATCTATTTTCCTTTTTAATTATCTTCTTACACTGAAGTTCTGTGGGCTTGTCTGATGAATAGCAGAGGTCAATAAATATTTGATGGCTGTATGAACGTGCGTTAAAGAAACTTAAGATTCAATGTAAAATTCCTTGTGTGGTTCACTTTATGTAGGAGTAAACTACATTAAAAATGGTCAATTTTCTGGGCAGTGGTGGCACACACCTTTAATCTGAGCACTTGGGAGGCAGAGGCAGGCGGATCTCTGTGAATTCGAGGCCAGCCTGGTCTAAAGAGCAAATTATAGGACAGGTTCCATAGTTACAGAGAAACCCTGTCTCGAAAAACCAAAAAGAAAAAAGAAACAGTAAATAACAATGGCCAGTTCGTTTGTGAAAAGTTCCATGTTGTCAGGTCATGGGGCTTGAATATACACTGATAGCAAATGATAAAAACTATTATAAAATAAGATATATATATATATATATATATATATATATATATACACTAAAATGTAGGCAGTATGTGCCCAATGGTAAACTGCTGTGGAACACTCTCTTTGTGCACTATGAATATGCATTAATTTTATTGGTTAATAAAGAGCTGACTGGCCTAAAACTAGGCAGGAGGAGGGTAGGTCTAAAAGCCAGACTAAGAGGATAATGGGATGAGGAAGGGCAGAGTCAAGCAGGACAGGCAGAAAATTAGGTAACAAGTCATGAGCTATGTGGCAGAGATAGATAAGAAAAATGGGTTAATTTAAAATGTAAGAGTTAGCTTGTAACAAGCGTGAGCTATTGGGCAAACATTTACAATTAATATCAAGCCTCTGTATCCATAATTTGGGAACTGGTTGGTGGGACAGAAACTTTTGTCTAAAGTAAGACAAGCCTTTTGAAATGCTTCACTTCTTTAAGCCAGTGGGCTACCACTGGCTTAAAGAATTGTTAAAGAATCAAATTCCAACCATTTTACTAGTTCCTGCATACACAGTTCCACCTGAAGCTCAACGAGTATTTGTGGAAAGTATGAAACAGCTTTATTTTATTGCTTAAACAAATCAGCCTGAAGATATATGATTTGGGCATTTAGAGGGGTGAAGACCAGTATCTTTCATCGGTGTGTTAGTTTTCGTTGCTGGGTAACAGATAACACATTTGAAGGCTTCAAACAATATCCATCATTTAGCTCCCATAAGTAGGTCAGAGGTCCTTTACAGCATGAGTGGAGTTGATGATGGTTACTCGTTCCCATTCCTTTCCTGGCTGTCAGCAGCAGTCTGCTCTCTCTGTTGCCATATGACTTCTCCACGGTCTACCCAGCAATGGCATACCACCACCAACCCTTAGGTTTCAATCGGTCACTTCCTTTCTCTGAACTCCAGATCCAGAGTTATAGGGCTCATGTGACAAGGTCAGACCCACTTAACGTGATCTCCCTCTTTTAAGGTCAATTGATTCGGGAACGTTTTTATGCCATGGAAAGCCTCTTGCTGCATCCGTTACACAGTCAGAGCCCCAGATTCTGCCTGTGCAGGAGGGGAGGATATTACGCAAGGGTGGGGGTTGAGAGGATCATCTCGGGAGTCTTCTTGAGTAATCACTTAACTTTAATTGCCTGATGTTCAGTCCAGGGCTTTAGCCTGGGCTCAGATGGTGTCAATTATGTCACCGTGAATGCCTGTGTGTGCTTATGTGTGACAGATAATGTATGTTGTGTGAGAGGTTGGATTACTCTGTCTTCGATAAATAAGTAAGGACCACCTGAAAGGTGGTAATTTTCAAACATGAATTCACCATTGTCGTCTGAGATCTTGAAGGGGTTTCTGTTCTTTATTCATTATTCTTTTTCCCCCCATTTAATATATCTTACAATCACTAAGCCTTTCATTTTTCTCTTTCCTGGTCCTTCATATAAATGAACAATGTCACATACATCTTCGGATAGGAGTGGCTGGATCTAAAAATTTGGTGCCCAATAACAAGGGCGCATCTTCTCATGATAACCATGTTAGACTTTGTGGTGCATATAAGTCCATTTATTAGCTTTTCATGGACTTAAAGTTGAGTGATTACTCAAGTTCTGTGCAAGGATTTGGCTAGAAAATGTTTCCCAGGAGCTACTATACCCTTCGGCACACTGGGGTGATAACACCCTTTGGACAGAATGCTGAGATATGAGGCATCACTCGGGAAGTGTAGATTGAGAGGTGATCTCAGAAGTGACTTCAATGTCATTGTTTTTAATAAGAAAATTGTGTTAGTTATGTGGTTTAGAATTTCAGTGGGAAAAGTGGAAGCCTTATTATAGCTTGATGATTCTTTGCTTGTGGTTCACAGACCCACAAGGTTCAAAGATGAGTTTGAGAGACAGCCAGGAGCTTTTTAAACTGAAAGTGAGTTATGGGCTCATATATGCTTTATCCTGATTGTCAGAGGGGATAATGAATATATTCGGTTCACTCTTGTGTCTTGTAAGTCCAAACAATTAAATAGCACTAGGCTGATTGCATGACCATCTTTATATGAACTAGAAAACGGATGCCTGCCAGCTGGTGGTGGCGCACACCTTTAATCCCAGCACTCGGGAGGCAGAGGCAGGCGGATCTCTGTGAATTCCAGGCCAGCCTGGTCTACAGAGTGAGCTCCAGAACAGGTTCCGAAGTTACACAGAGAAACCCTGTCTCAAGAAACAAACAAACACACAAACAAACAAACATAAAAACAAGAAAAAGAAAATAAAAAGGAAAATGGATGGTCACTGAAGGGTATACGTGTGAATTGACTTTCCTGAAACCACAAAAGGAATTGGAGTGCTTTTATAACATAGGACATAGGATTAGGACCACAAGGTTGTGTCAAGGTATGTTAATCCAAAGAATACTATTCCCCTTATTTCTTATATACATAGTATCCTTTGAAAATGATTGCAAAGTGAAGAATTGTCACAGTGGATAGAATATAAACAACATGTGCTCTTAGAGATAAATAAAAATTCCATCACCAGCTGCTGAATCAATAAGAGATATGGAAGGTTCTATTTATAAAACAAAAATATATGGACAATTTTTTTGTATGTGTGCTAGTGTCTGTTAGTTCCTTCTGGGACTGTTATAAAAATTATTCATGGGGAAACAGATTTTTTTTAGCTAAATTAAAAGCAGGGGGGAAAGCCCAGGGATTAATTACAAAGCAATGTTGATGATAATGGCAAGAACAGTGTTTGAGTGATTATGACGTACTAAACACAGCTGTGCTAAGTGATTTATCTGTGTCATCTCATTTAATTTAATCCTTACCAACATTCCATGACTTAGATGTTATTACCCCATCCACAGATGAGAAAACCAAGATGCTAACAGGCTTATTAACTTGCCAAGGTAAGGGTTAGTATAGCATAGAAAAATTCTGACCTTTGATGGGTTGGCAAAAACTTGTGCTCAAGCTTCACTCCCAATAAATAAGACCAAAATATTTGAAGGACTAGGGTTTTTAAATAATTGAATGCCAAAATAATATTAATTCCCTTTAAGACACATTCACTGAGCCCTTTCCTCTGCCAAATATGCACATCCAAATGTCTGGATTCATTTCAACCAGCCTTATGTCTTTCTGTTGCTTTAACGCTTTTCTTTTGAGCTGAAGAGCAACTGAATTGACGGGAATGAAACTTTTCTACCAAAGTCTCTTAATGTCAAATGAACTTGTATAGGTAAATTCCTACAGATGCCAGAAAGTCAGATGTAAGTCTTGGGGTCAGAGGCAATAGGCATAGAGTTTTATCTGTAAGTTGAGCTAAATGTCTGCTGTTTCTATCATACAAGTTTATGTTTGTCTCTTGACCAGCATGTGGATTTCCATTTGGTTTTGGTGTTTAAGTCTGACACAGGCAGGCAATCCACAGATTCAAAACACTTTACATATGTACAAAAAGTGAGGGACACGGTGCACAGTCTATGGGGCTTCTCACTTGAGAGCCTTGAGGGAGACCTGGATTTGGGACCTGGGATGCCTGGTTGTCAGACAGCAATGGCAGAGGGTTGTGACAGACAGCAATGGCAGAGGGTTGTGATAGGGACCCAGATGTGTGGTGTGATTTTACACTGTGTCCAGGTAACAAGACCTAACATCAAGGGTGATGTATCTTTGCTATTTCATATTCAAAAGCATGGGGGAAACTTGGGTGAGCAGTGGGTCTAGTGAATGGACACACCCAGCACCAGGAGACCTGGTATTTCCGATACATTGTTAGCTTCCAAATGACAGCTATGCGAATGTCCCAGAACACTGTGTAAATATTTGTGGAAAATGACAATGATTTACTGGGGCTAATTGAGAAAGCCAAGGCAAGCCTGGCCATGGACTATCCGTCTGAGGTGAAGTGAAGGGCCTTGGTTCTCATCCACCTTTTGCTTACCAAGATGTCAGGCAAGTTCCTTCCTTCCTTGACCCATCTCCTCATATCCTAACTGAAGGACAAGGAAAGGAGCGATGTCCTGTGAAAACTTGGATAATTACTAGAAACCTTGTAAATTACTAGAACTTCTGGGACAAGGGAGAAATTTTTCATTAAAGAGCACAGAAATATGTTAGGTAATGTCTTATTGCTTAAAAACTAAGTTTTGTAACACAAAAAAGTAAAACATATTTAAAACAAAATGTTTATTTTCACAACGGAAACATGAGTCTTTTCAAGTTTATAAGTAGCTCATTGGACATTGCTCTAGTTTCTGTTTACGACTTTAGTCACCAGAAACGAAATAAGTACCTACTTGTTATTGATTCAGTAAATACAAGAATTTGGAATATACTTCAGTATTCATCTGTGTTTTCAAAACCAATAGGTCTGGGAATAAAATACTGAGCAAAGAGACCCAAACCCAGACTTCCAAGGACTTTATCTTCTTGATGAAAGTACAACAAAATGATGTAATGTCCTGGAGAGAGTGGGGGATGCTAGGATATCCTGCTCAGAAACTCTTAACGGAAGGAGCTACCACCCAGCTTTTGGTGACTATTGCCCTCCCAGGATTGTTCCAGTTGTGGGAAGCTGCCTTGACCTGTGAAAACACACATGATGGATCAGTGCTGGGCTGGCAACTGGGTGAGCAGGGGCCTCTACAGAAGAACTTCTAGCCTCGGGTCTCCTAGTGGGATTGGCTGAGGCTGTCGTTGGAGTCTGCATGGTAAACGGGCTTCCCCGTTGCCCATTACTTCTTTTACTTCTTTCTCCACTGAGGTTCAGGTCTTGACTGATGTGGTGAGGTGCACAGGTGCCAAGCTGAGGACAGGTCTTTACTCCAGGGTCTTGGAAGCTCAGTATTGCTCAGGAGCGAACCCTAGCTTCAAAACAGTTTTTAGATATACAAGCAAGCATCAAGATTTATTTTGTTTTAAGCACAGTCTCCATACCATAGGCTTGTGTGGAATTCCTGATCTTCCTGTCTCAGTTTCCCAAATGCTGAGATGACAGTTGTGAGCCAGTATAGCGGTTTTAGTTTTGTAAAGGTGATTTAAAGAACAACTTGGAATAAAAGTTTAGATTAAAGTTCAATCCCATATGGGTGTCATAAAGCACAGATATTTCAGGAACATAATAACAAAAGGTAATCTTTAGGCATGGCTTGCCTTACATGCACATATACATTTCAATTGGTTAAACTATCTCCTTGACTAGAAAGCTGTCAAGGTCTTTGACACCAATAGAGTAAAAAAAAAATCAAAAAACAAAAAACTGCCTTTTAAAATGTCTGGAAAATAAAGAAAACATTCCCATGAGGAATCACAATAGTCACAACTACCTATAATTCTTGCTATACCTTATTGACATTTATTAAATGTATATTATGGTCCATTGACTCTTTATACTCATATGGTGTAAATGATCAATGAAATGTGTGTGTGTGTGTGTGTGTGTGTGTGTGTGTGTGTGTTTGTCGGGGGGAGTGATGCGTGTGCCATGTTGCATGTGTGGGGTACAAGGATAACTTGCAGAACTTTCTGCTCTCCTTCCACCAGTGGGTACCAGGCATGAAACTCAGACTGTTGGGATTGGTGCCAAATGCATTAAAAACAAACCCCAGAGAACGAAAGCTCAAAAAGTATATACGTTTTACCCCAAATACAGAGAGGATCAGCATCTAGATTCATACCCTGGCTGCAAGGCCCTGCTTCTTCTGTAGCTACAATGTTGAAGGCAGTTCCTGCAATGGAATTCTAACTTGAACCCATGTTGCCGTATGGTTTCCTATTTATAAACCAGCTTTTGGCTGAGTGGAGTTCTGATCCTAGAATCAGATGTTAGCATGGGGAAAGCAGAACACTTACTGCTGGTAAGAGTCCAGACTGATACAGCCACTATGGAAGTCAGTGTGGAGGATTCCTCAGAAAAACTAAAAATAGATCTACCACATGATCCATCTATCCCAGTCTTAGGCATACACCCCAAAGACTCCTATTATAGAGACACCTGTTCACCCATGTTCACTGCTGTTGTATTCACGATAACCAAAAAATGGAAACAGCCTACGTGTCCAGCAACTGAGCAATGGAAAATGACAACAGGATCATTTACACATTGGAATATCTTTCAGCTAATAAGAAAAACGAACTTATGAAATTCACAAGTAAATGGGTGGAATCATTCTGAGTGAGGAAACCCAGACCCAGAACGGTACCTGTCTCATGTTCTCTCTCATTTGTAGAAGTCTGGTTTGAATTTTCAGGTATGTATGTTTGATGTAGAATATACAGAGAGATGTGTAATTAGTAAGATGTTAAGGGGTGTGGCTTTAAAGAGAGGGGAAGTAGAAAGCAGTGGTATATAAACTTAAAATGATTTAATGGAGCAGGAAGGGTTAATTAGAGTAAGTGGGGAAGGAGAGCATGGCCAAAGAGGAATTATGGGAAGGGATGAATTAAAGACTTTTTGAAAAAATCTTATGGAAATGTACCTGCTGCTGTAGAAACAGCACACACACACACACACACACACACACACACACACACATACACACACACACACATTCACGCACACGGTGGAGGGGGCAGTATGTTAAAATACAGTTCTTTTACAGGATGACAATATCCTCACTAGACACCACAGCTTAACAAATTAAAAACCCAGTTTCAAGAATGGATTTCTTCTTTTGGAGTTGTTTTCCAGTGAGGTCCCGTACACTCTCAAACATTGCAGGCTACTGTCAATGCTGCTGGTTACCCTTCAGAACTTGACAGTAGAGCCTACTACTGAAGACACCATGGACTTGAGTCACAGAACATGGATATATTAAACTATTACTGACCTGGGATTGCCATTCCTGCTGGCTAGCTTTCATAGTTGTGGAAGGTGCTATGCATGCTACCCTAGGAGAAAAGTCATCATCAGTCTTGCCCAGCTGTGAATGCTGTAAGCTGCAATAACTACTGGCCTGTCAAGACATGCCCAATGTTGCAGTAGTGGCATGAAACTCAATGGTAGTAACTAGCTACTTCCTCATTGGTTTTAAGTCATTCTCCACAAGCTGAAACTCATACCTGGTATCACTATTGGACCAAGAACCTGTGACTAGATGGCTAGAGACAGTTCAATAGGCCCAAGGGGAGAACCTACCTGCTAAATTGGCATAGTATTGAATTTACTCCTAACGACTTACTATTATACCCATAGACTAATGTATGTTTCACCACTTATCAGAGAAGCTTCTATTTACTGTAGATGGCAATTAACACAGAGGCCTACAAATGTCAAGGTGTAAAGAATAAGAGATAACAGAATGCTTAGCCTTAAATAGGACATCTATGTCACACCTCCTTCTCCCCAGGCTCAGGGACTTTCTGAAGATGGCAGAGAGATAATGCCAGATGTGCATGTCAGAGAGTGAATGAATTCAAGGAAATTCTGTTCACTGGATACACTAGGACATCTGTACATATAAACTAGAAGCATGAACAAATCCAGTGTAAGCTCAAGTCAAACCAAATCCCAGTATGGAGACATGAGGTGGACAAGACCGGAAGTCAACATTTTAAAATTTAAATGGCTTTTATACACTTTGTGAGACCTGTAGTACATATACCCCAGTCAACACTGTAAACAATGGATTTTGATAACAATGACATTTCAATGTCAGTTTACAAATTGGGCTACTGTAGACAGTGGGGAGAATAGACCTGTGAGTTCTCTCTCCTTTACATTGCCCTGTGATGACCTGAGAGCTTCCTTTTTTTCCTTCCAATCATACCTACCCCTCCTCCTAAGAGAGTGTTCTGTTCTCTGGATGGACAGGGAACACATTCTGACCTCTGTCTACCACCTCCATACTTCCGTCACTGCCCAGAGTGGTAACTCACTTCTTGGTTTCTGAAGGAAGAGGCCTCTTGTGCCTCCGAATTTCACCCTCTGCACTGGGGTGAACATAGTCTCCCAACATTCACATCCGCTTGCATCAGAATGTGACTCCACCCAGAACAGATCTTTACCGAGTGAACTTAGTGAAGTAGTTATGTAGGCTCAGGACACTGCCGCTGTCCTTGTGAGAAGGGGAGAGAACAACAACACAGACAAGGGGGAAAACATTCACATGAAGATGAAGGCAGAGATTACAGCCATGCAGCCTCAGCCCTGGAGAGTCAAGGATTGCTGACAAACACCAGAAGCCAAAAGAAGCAAGGCAGTCACCAGAAGCATGACTGTCACCTGAGCACTGGTGTAGCTGGGCTGGTAGCCTCCAAGCAGTGAGAGGATGAGTTCTGCTGTTTAAAGTTCCTGGATGCATGCAATTTTCTTTTCAAAACCCCAGAAGAAACAAATACAGGAGGGACTTTACCTTTATCGTTGCAATCCTGCATCTTCAGTTTCTGTTGAGACCTTCTGTTTCTCGGTCCATGCATGCATCTCATTCCATCTCCCCTTGACTTCCTGTGGAGAACAAGACCCAGAAACTCACATATGCAAGGCAATGCTTTATGAGCTTGGTTAATATGTTATATCCCTGGGATAAGTCAGTTTTCATATGTACCCTAAGCCCTCAGTCACCATCTCACATACATGCATCCTAATCATCTTGGGGATGGCTCTTCTAGACTCTCCTTCGTTTAGACTTCCATGACTGATCTGATTCCTTCATGTGTTGTCTCCAGCCACTCCATCTCTTTTCTCTGCTTTCCCCTCATGATGCCTAGAGCCTCTGGAAACCCTCTAGGGCATCCCTTCTCTCTGCTCCTATGAAGCTTTTAAGACCTAGACTAGTGCTTGCTCCTGTGGGAATATTTTTCCATCATTTTCCCCAAACATTTATGATTTTGTTTTCTGAACTTTTCCACAGTGTGGTCACCATCACTTTTATGTATCTTTGCATTCACTCATGAGCTGGTGACATTTTCTACCCTCTCTGACTTGATTTTTTTTAAGCTGTGTTATTCTAAAGACAGTATCTTCACCCTTTTTTATATGCTCTCAAAAGTCCTGAGCACAATGATAAGAGCTTGAGAGTTACAGAGCAGTCATGGGTTACCCAGCAAAGATAGCCAGTGATTTTCAGTGGGAGATGATGTGCCTAATCAAGCAGAATTCTCTGAGGAGGTCACTAAGCATGTGGACATCATTTCTTTAACCTTTCAAAAACGTCTTGACAAGCTTCCATACCAGAGGTTATTTAAAAATAAGAATGAGTCACGATGAGATTGTGGGGAATGTTTTGTCATGGTTAGGGAGCTGGCTTAGGAATCGGAAACAGCCCAAACCAACTCTTCTTGTAACAAATTCCATATGTTCTCAACCTTCTGCCTGTAGAAAATACGGCTCCTTTGTAAACGGGAAGGTCATGTGGGGGAGACCCCAAAAGATACTCAGCTTGGTTTTTATTACCATCTTTTGAAAGAAGATCTTACAATCCAATCTACTTCAGAATGCCAAGTTAAGAAAGAGACCTCGAGATTGGCCCGAGTCATCTTTGGGAGGATACATGTCATCAGCGAAGTGACTGATGAGCCTGAACCCTGGCAGTGGCAAGAGAGCATGAGAGGAGAGTGAGCGCAGGCTTCTCTCAAGAGGTGATGAGTTCCAAGGTATCCTTTACCACTGGGCAAGGGAACCAAGACATGCAGTTCTCAGTCTCAATGGTAAAATATTTGATAAACATTTATTTAGAAGAAAGGCTAGAGGCTGCCTGGGTGATGAAGTAAGACTGCCTCAGCAGCTCCCCATCTCTTTCCAGTTCTCCTTGGAAATTCAGTTCAACCTGGAAGTTGCATGTCTGCCTAAGGAAAACTCTGCAGTCTACATACCCATGGCGTCCAGTGACTGGCTGTCAATCTATCACATGTTTTAGGTTTTCATTGCATACTAAGAAATGTTAGCGCTCCAAATGAACTGCCACTTGGGAAGGAGAGGATTCTAATGTTAGAAAGGCTGCCCATTGTTAAGGGGGGAAGTGGCCTTGGGGAGGGGAGAGAACAAGAATACAACCTGAATGATCAGAAAGAGAAGGCAGGTTAATAGCAGAAAGTTTAAAACTTTCTGGATTGTAAAACATAAAGCAGAGTCATGCAGGACTGAGCTTCAAACCATGATGCTCAGGGATTGGATTACTCTGAAGGGAGATTGCAGACCAAAATACTTATGTGTGTGTTTGTGTGCGTGTATGTGCATATAAATATATATGCATGATATTTAATGGCCTGCATTTCATTTTTAGACGGCTTACCAAAACATTATTTATATGGAAAAAAAGAAAGAACTGAAAGATGAAAGAAGCCAACTCTGGAGTGCTGAAGGCAGAATTTGCCTTTAACCCCAGGGATAAAGGAGAAACTGGATTCAGGATTTGGGGTACAGGGACAAGAAAGAGATGGCTGGGTTGAACTCACCGATGATTGACTTTCAGGAGGCTCCTCAAGGACCATGAAGACATAGTCTAAACCAGGCAAGATGTTAGAAAGGGTCTTTTTTTCTGGTTGGGAGGAATTGCATTTGAAGTTCACCCATTTTGAAAAATAAGATCCATGAAAGGGTTTCTCCAACATAGGGACATTTTAACATTGAAAAACCAGTACAAAACACAGGTCTTCCTATGCAAGTCTTTGTGGGATATGTGTATAGATCATCTATGGTTCATCATCATATGCCTCTCTCCATTCCCAATCTTTGATAGGTTGGTGGGTCTTCCAGTCTGACACTGTCATACTGAATTGTGACCCTTGAAGTTGCACATTATGTTTTGCAGAAGGTGGCCTTTGGAAGTTGTGTGGAGGTTCCCAGGCAGAGAAGTGAGATTGGAAGAATCCCCCAATGAGCTGGTAGCATAGTGGTCAAGCAGTTTCCTAATGCATGGCAGGGTCCTACATCCAAACTCTAGCACTGCAAAAACCAAAACAACAGCACAGCTCCCGACTGAAGTCTGCCTGTGGCACATTTAGGTAAGGGTGAAGCTAGCGCTCCCGTTGGAATGGCGCTAGAGTGGGGAAGGATCTAGAGCTGCTGTTGGAATGGTCTAGACTGGGGATGGATCTAGAGCTCCTGCAGGAATGGTCTAGAGTGGGGATGGATCTAGAGCTCCTGAAGGAATGGTGCTAGAGTGGGGATGGATCTAGAGCTGCTGTTGGAAGGGTCTAGACTGGGGATGCATCTAGAGCTCCTGCAGGAATGGTCTAGAGTGGGGAAGGATCTAGAGCTCCTGCAGGAATGGTCTAGAGTGGGGATGGATCTAGAGCTGCTGCAGGAATAGTGCTAGAGTGGGGAAGGATCTAGAGCTCCTGCTGGAATGGTGCTAGAGTGGGGAAGGAGCCAGAGCTCCCATGGGAATGGTCTAGAGTGGGGATGAATCTAGAGCTGCTGTTGAAATGGTGCTATTGTGGGTATGGAACCAGAGCTGCTGTTGGAATGGTCTAGAGTGGGGAAGGAGCCAGAGCTGCTGTTGGAATGGTCTAGAGTGGGGATGGATCTAGAGCTCCTGCAGGAATGGTCTAGAGTGGGGAAGGATCTAGAGCTCCTGCAGGAATGGTCTAGAGTGGGGATGGATCTAGAGCTCCTGCAGGAATGGTCTAGAGTGGGGATGGATCTAGAGCTCCCATGGGAATGGTCTAGAGTGGGGATGGATCTAGAGCTCCCATGGGAAGGATGCTAGAGTGGGCTTGTGGTTGTGTTGATAAGGCTGGAGGCCCAGCAGGAGTTGTTTGGTAGCGGGATTTCAACTAGTGGGAAGCTGGAAATTTCTAGAAATATCATGAGAGGTAGAGGATAGGGATAGATCAGAATAAACTAGGGCCTCTGGTAAGCTCCTTCCTTTATCTCAACTCTCCCTCATCCCTCATTTTCCGCTAGGAACCTCAGAAATCCCCTTCAGTCACTGCTTTTTCTGTTTCTAAGTGGCAAAGTAGCCATTTGTGAAGTCTGCTGAATTCTTCCCTACTCGTCCCATAAAAGCAAGCAAGCAAGCAAACAAACCAGAACAGCAAAACCCACAACCATGGTATTCTCTTCTTCCCTTCTAGTTAAAGTGCTGGCTTCTTCCAGCCCAAGGATCTTGAGACACTAAAGCTTACAGAGCCACCAGGCTCCCTCTTTGTCTTAGCCTCGTCCCATTCTGTCCTGGATCCTTCTCTCTAGCCAATAAGGTGTATTCTCCCTCAGACCTTAGGTGCCCATGGCTCCATTCTAGTTCTTTCACAGCTGAGTTACTGGATAAATTCTACATTCATTGGCTTCAGTTACTTCTGTACCAGTTTACATCCGGGTTTGATCCCAAATTGCTCTGGCCAAGGTTCCAATGACTTCCAAGTATCTGAGGAGGAATGGCTTCCATTCTTCTTATTTGACATAATTATGACATTTTAATCAGTTAACTATTTCCTTTTCAACTCTGTGTGTGTGTGTGTGTGTGTGTGTGTGTATGTGAGAGAGAGAGAGAGGGGGTGGGGAGGGAGATGGAGAGAGACAGGGGTGAGGGTAGAGATCTTCCAGCACCTAAACTGGAGAAAGAGAGTTCAGAAGATACCTTTGGTTATCAATCCTCAGGTCCTGTCTACCTTGTCTTTTGTTGTTGTTTTTGAGACATGGTTTCTTTGTGGCTTTGGAGGCTGTCCTGGAACTCCCTCTTGTAGACCAGGTTGGTCTCGAACTCACAGAGATCCGCCTGTCTCTGCCTCCCTAGTGCTTGGATTAAAGGTGTGTGCCACCAATGCCCGGCCTACATTGTCTTTTACTTGCCGGTGTAATTAATAAATCACCAAGGTCCATGTTCAGAATGAGGTATAGTTCAAGCTTAGAAGAGAATTGCAAATAAGCAGGAGGTATTAGGCTCCTATCTCCCCTAGCAGGTAACTGTGCTTGCTTTGTAGGTGCTCTCAATTTATCCTAGAGTTGGAAAGTTACAGGACATCTACTGTATTTTAGTCCATGTGTCAAAAGAGAAAGAAATCTCAAACCCCAAGATACTTGTTAGATAAGACTTTGCATCTCAAATTAAGAGGATGAGGAATTTGGAGAGGGAGCAACCCTGGACACCAAGAGGATTGTACCTCCCTAAGAAGTCATCCAATGAGAACCAAAGAAGATAGAGAGAACACTGTTCTGTGCCAACTTGGCCTGCCAGTCACTTTTGTCTAAGCTAATGTTTGGCTTCTGCAATACTGAAAATGTGTCTTGTTTTCACTACTCTCCATCTCCAGGACTCTTCTTGTGAAGTGAGGATCATATTTCTCACACCTAAACACCAGCAACCTGGGATGAATGGGATGAATGGCAGCAAATCCTGGGATCCTTTCCAGAAATGGGGTCCAAACCCAGTCACCATGCCTGCCTAGGGGTTTTGTTATTTCCCTTATGGAAAATAGTATTATTACTTCCCTGGTTTATTGAAGGCTTAGACTTTAAATGTTCAAATTTTCTGGAAACGTTTATTTGGACTCCAGAAAATAAAGGGATTGCAGGGACATGCTAAGGCATCCTTGTCACATGGATTAACAGAGATCCACCCGTGAGGTGATGTGCAGTAATAAAAAGAATGGAACCCTAAGGGATATTGGTAGTTACGAACTTGGGAAGAAAAACCAGAGAAGAAACTGAAGGTGCAATTCAAGAAGCCAAGGACCCAGGGAAGGAGAAGCAGGAGTATAAGAAAAGTGATGGAAGAGGGTCAGAAGCTACATCTCACCAGGAGGGCCAGGTGGGTGTGTCTACTAGATGTGGCAAGTAGGAGGCCTGTGAGGGGCGGTTTGATTAGAGTTGTGAAAGCAGAAGAGGAAGAGATGAGACCTACTTACACTATTTATCTTAGCACCAGGAAGATCAACACATCAAAGCCCTTTGATTGACATAATGGCAGGGGAATGGGTTTACACTGGGATGCTTCATAAAAACAGCCTTCATAGGGGATACTCATGCAAAATGGATTGACTTAAAGACTTGAGGTGACTCATAGGACTTATCTGTGAGTGTGGGTTGGTATAGGACCCAGGAGGCTTGCTATGTTAGAAGTCAAGTCTCTATGTGACATGGTACCATAAAACTTGGTGAGGTTGAGGCAATAGGAGAAGGAGATACTAGATTTGTCACTAAGCTGATACCACTTCAGACTTTACTCATCTCAAGTTAAGGGGGTTGACCAAGGTGACTGTCTTCATGGCATGTTTTCTGTGGCTTCTTTCATCTCTAATAATCTTGGCAATATCGGGCTGTATTTCCCTCCTTCAATGGTTGAGTGATTCATCCTGGGTATTAGAGGTTTCAATGAACAAGTCTCAAAATTCATATTCCTCTTTAATTGCGAAAAGAGGCAATCAGGTTATTTCGATGGCAAACTCAGACTTCAGCACATGCATTTCATTTTGTATTACACATATTTTTGGATACCCTAAAGGAGCAAATTTTTATAGGCTGAAAAGTTTCTCTCACTAGCTGTAGTAGTTTCTTCTCTTTTCATATTGATAATTCGCATCTCATTTGTACCATTGAATTATGTTGAATTATTTCATCACCAAGGTTGAAAGAAAAAGAGGTAATGCATGCTCCCCTGTAACATATGCAGGCCAGGCAAAGGACAAAAGCTAGCTCTGGGCTCTAAAGGAACAAAGGCTTATGGTGGGAAAATAGCGCCATTGAATCATAAACAGCAGTGTGGGTTTGCAGAACTTGCAGGAAACTTAGCCAGTTGTAGCCAGCAGCCTCTTTTTTGTACTGGTGCAGCTTATTGCCTTTCACACTGGGTGAGAGGCTTGAGTTTTTACTAAGCAACCTCTTTGCCCACATTGCATTACTTAAATTTTTGGCTTGTGGTTTTCCCCCTTAATTTGTAATTTTATATCTATAGAAGAGCATTGACAGGCATAAGGAATTTACACTTGATTTGTGCTTTCAATTTCAGTGAAACAGTCAAATAAATAAAGATATGTCAGTTAAATAATTTAGATTATTTACCTTAGGTGATGATTGAGGCTGTGCATTAGTTATGTTCTGTTGCTCTGATAAACACCATAACCAGGACAACTTATATAAGAGGAAGAAGAAGGAGAAGGAATAGGAGAAGGAGGAGGACAGGAAGAAGGCATTTATTTGGGTTTATGGTTCCTGACAGATAAGAGTCCATCATGGCAGGGTGTTGTGGCAGCAAGCAGCAGGCATGGCGACAGGAACAGGAAACTGACGCTCACATCTCAGCCACAAGCAGGGATATGGAAAAGTAGGGAGTGGAAGTGATGGGAACTCTCAAGTACCCCACCCCACTCCCAGTGACATTCTTTGTCCTGTTCACCGCTTCCCTTTAGAAGACATCCATGCCTAGCATATGAGCACCTGGCATTAATTGCATAGATCTACTTATTTCCTGACATTCTTCTAAACAGTTGTGGGGAAACAGGTAGCACTGGGAGCAGCGGCATGCTGAGGACGCACAGTAATTTTGACGTGGTCAGGACTTCAAGTAACAAAGCATCGCCTGGCAGCAATGACATTGTCAAACAGTGGAAACCACTTTGCCAAACCACTTGTGGAAAGGACATTGAGGTGAATGAGATGATAAAACAAGGAGAAAGAACAACTATGCACACAATATTGCACGGTGTGTGTGTTCAGTTACTAATTATTAATAGCCAATTGAAAATATTAACTATGGAATCCTATAGAGAAAACTCATAAACTTATTACAGTGTACCCCTGTACACTGTGCAGGGGTGTGGTGTGATGAGAACTCATGCTGTAGTGCTCACTGCTAGACAGTGAGTAGTCATCCCTTTGTTCAGTATATACTCACTGTGTACCCTGCCTGGCCACTTAGTTCTTTGGGTAACAGTGACCCATTGCATTATCACAGTGCTCTGGTTTAAATAAAATTTTATTTAGTAATTACCTCAAAGCACAAGATCACTGATATAAAAGAGGCATTGAGCGCCATACATGGAGAGTGAGAACTCGGCCAGAGGGTGGGTTTCCACAGGAAATGAAGGAAAGCACATGGTGTATTCAAGTTTGGTACTCTGACACATCAGGCTCCCGCTGGAGATCTTACAGTTTATCCTTGAATGATAAGAGGACTTACGTTCATTCACAGGAGTCAGAATACGCAAAGTGGTTTTTTAAAAGACAAATTCAAAAGTGGGTCATTAATGAATGAAGAAACCAGGAGGACACGAGCTGACATATTGGTATTCAATACATTCTTGGCACGAAGCTTGAAAACAGTAGGTAACAGTATCGGGTAAAAATATAAGAAGTGGTGCAAAATAAACCAAAGCTATTTAGCCTGACAAAATGAGAGAATGACTCCCACCCCCACCTTCTGCAATGAGAGATTATGCAATATGATTCCATTTCATATCTTACGTCATGGGAAGGGAAGTGAGGTCATAACTGGGACAATGGGGTTTCCACTTCTTAGCATTTAAGAGGAAGGAGCTCAAAGGGAGCTGTGGAGAACTTGTGTGGTCTTGGGAGGTTTCTGGGTTGTCCCTCAGAGAGCTTGGATGTAGGTTTCCTAGTGTCTAGTGGGATCTGCATGAAGTCTCAGTTGTTCACCATTTTTGAGTACCATTTATGGAAGAAGGGGGAGTCAGAAGTTGAGAAGCACCGGGTCCCATCAGGACTAGAAATGGACAGATCTCCTTGGGGGGATGTGACCTGTGTGACTTGGCAAGAACTCCCTCCAGGAGGGAAGGGATGAGTAATGGGGCCAAGGTTGCTGCCGAAAGGGAGGGCATGTTTGCTGTCCTGTGAGTGGAAGGGGCTGTGTAAATATTAGGCTCTTTTTTATTATTAAGGCTCACATACAGCAAATTATTTTCAGTATTTGCTAAGACTTTCTACTCCTAGTGTAGAGTAAATCTTCCAGCAAGCTAATACCAGACTCTTCTCAGCAAAGGGTTGAGGGTTTGCTTTCCTCTCATCAAGATGTGAGTCCTTGTTGAAGGTCAAAACGTTTCTTTTGCCCTAGAGAACATCTCAGAAGGAGTATTTAAGAATCAGGGTGGAAAGGACAAATACATTGAAAGTTTGTAAGGTGGGTGGAGAAATTCTCACATATGTAACCTTGCAGCTTGAGCTGTTATTTAACCATTTAATGAGCAGTGAGATCATTGCCAGATCTGGAAATGTTTCACTGGAAAAGTAAGTCATTCTTAGGAAAGCCTTTGGTTCTTGGGCCACTTTTCTCAAAGTTCAGGCTCTGGGCATAGCTCTCTGAGGAGTTCAGACAGAAATCTATTTTATGGGGATGGTTACTGTGTAAAATGGATTGGGAAAACACTGGAAAATGTGAGTTTTCTCCTGACATTTGCTGTCTCTGACCTTACCCCGAGGAAAATCTGAGGATCGAAGGGGTTCCATAAAGAGAAGCTTGACGTCTACCCCTGAAGGCCATCATTCTTGAGGTCAGGGTTCATAGGTACCTCTCCCTGGGTGTCAGTTTCCATTCCCATGTGCTTTACAGGTCAACCAAGGAGGCATACATTTAGGAAGAGTTACAGCTTTTGTTTCTTACATCTCACCATTGCTTTCAGAGTCCAAGGAGGATAGACAACAAACAGACTTGGAGAAACTTGAAAGTTTCTGCGTAAATCATGTCTCATGCTTTGAATTAATAATAGAAAAATCGACTAAATTATTGAATAGCAACATCAAATAGTTAAAAATTAGTTTAAATTTCCACAATCTGAACTGACCTTTTATGTTTTGAGGAACTTCTTAGAGGTTCAGCCTCCATATATATTTAAATAGAAGTTGTTGTGTGACTTGACTACTTAAGACCCTCATGACAAGTCACAGAAATTATTCCCCACAAATCCAGGATGATGGTCTCTAGGAGCTCCTGTGCCATGTTTGGGGAGCTCCATCACCTTCCTGAGTTTGATAACTGCATATTCAGTCCTGGAGAATTTGGTAAGCTATTTCCCGAGTCTTTTGTGTCTCACACTGTCCTGTGAAACATGGTGAGTGTTTCAATTATGGAGCACAAACCTACAGGACTTAAACCATCCACTATTTTCCTAACAGTTGCCTGGAGGAGACCTTATCTTGTAAGTACGAAAAGCAGAGGGTGCACAGAGGCAAAGTGCAGAAATATCTGGGTACGCTTAGGGCTCTCACTGGCTGTGTGACCTTGACAGATTCATGTCACCTCCTTGCCAAAGTTTCCCTGTTCGAAGAAGTTTCAGTTCCCCTGAAACCTTACTGCTAGACTGCCCTGTCTGTCCACCTTCCACATAGTCCATTCTCATCAGATCCGGGATCAGCATCAAATGAAGATGGGAGGAAAGTCCCGAATTCTTGTTAGCAGTTCCCAGGAGGAAATGCTTCTCATAGCCTTAAAGGCATTGGGGTGAGGTTAGGCAAGTTGACAGACCCTGGGGGACCCCCTTGATCTTCCCAACTCAACTTCGTCACAGAGTGGTGGCTGTTACTGGCACCACAGTTTTCCTCCAACTTTTAGGAGAAAAACAAGATAACGAATAAATCTCTGCTGGGTGGTGGTGGCACATGCCTTTAATCCCAGCACTCAGGAGGCAGAGGCAGGCAGATCTCTGTGAGTTTGAGATGAGTTCAAGACCAGCCTGGTCTACAAGAGCGAGTTCCAGGACAGCCTCCAAAACCACAGAGAAACCCTGTCTCAAAAAACAGAAAACAAAACAAAAGAATAAAGAATAAAGCTCTGCTTTTACTGAATAGATAAGGCCTTAGAGACAGGGAGAGGAGTGAGGTGGCTAAACTTCTTATGAATTGCAGAGCTGCGGTCCCAGGAAGAATTCACCCACTGTAAGAATGTTGGCCTTCTTCTAAGATTCAGGCAGTCCGGCGGCACTGACAGCAGCTGATTGTCAAGTGCAATGGCTAATCTATAGGTGATGGAGTGACAATCTAACCTCCTGACTGGTTTTTCATCTAGCGGTTTCCCTACTCTTTTTCTCCTTATAGTCTCGTTTCCCAGTGATTTGCTTTGATCAGCTAACTTGCAAGGCAGCAAGTTATAAGTCACAGTGATAAAATTTCTCCCCTAGGCCCAGCTGTCAGGTCAACACTGGCACAGTTAGCTTTCTTGTACCCTGCCTTCTTAGGGGCACTAGACACAGAGAGGAAAAACTGGGTTAGAGCTCTACCATCTAATGAAAAGCTCCGTGCCTATAACTTTCATAGAAGGTTGAATCCCATGCTGACCCTGTTCCAGGACCCAAAAGAGGTGCACCTGACATCCACACTTTCAGTACAGAGCATTCGAAACAGAGTGTCCCTTTGATTGGTGGCTCCTGTGTAAATAAGTTTGAGCCTAAGATGTTGCACCTTCCCAGACCCTAGATGGCTATAGAGTTACCTAGCACTGAAGCTTGTCATCTCTGGTCAACACTTCCTTGGATATGCCCTGTAATCAGGAAGGCAGCCCTTGAAATAGCCTGGACTTTGATATGCATTGGATGTCATTATCAGATAGTACAGCCACTTAAATTTGTTTTTCTTTGTGAGACAGGATTACTTATGTAACCCAGCCTGGCCTCAAACTGAAGACCCTTCAGCTTTAGGCTCTTAGTACTGGGATTACAAGGTAAATGGCCATTTCTGACTGCTATCCTTTCTTTTGTAAAAGATGACCTGTAGACAGGCACAAGCATGTGAGACAACAGGGCTATAGTTGATTTTAAGAACCTGGACAGTGGGGCTTGGGATTACTTCACACATCCTTGGGTCAGTAACAGGGACCATCAAATAATGACTCAACGGCAAAATCTGACCCGATGTCAGTTTTCATCAGTAGCTTCTAGAACCTAGGCAGAAACAGATTTGTTTTTAAATATGGCTGCCCTCATATTACAATGGTGAAGTGAACATGGTTGAACATGTGTCTATTGTGGCTCTCCATAGAACAGGTTTGCTGTGATACTTTTCATCCATGATATCATATGAGATTGTCCCAGGATCCAGCTGAAAACACGTGTGTGATCAGAAGGTTCTGAAAGTCCTCTGGGCTGGTTAATAACCCATGCTGTTTTCGCAGTGTGGGTGAGGGTGGGGATATGTATATAGGAAATGGGATGGGTTGCTACAGCAGCCATAGTTTATTAGCAACCGCAAAAGTAAAGTTGCATGCTAATGAGATGGATGGTCTTGTTTATTTTACATAAGGAATTAAACACTGGCTGAATTGTTGATATATCAGCTATAAGCAGAGTCTACTGGTATTTTGATTTTATGAGTATCAGTGTTTCAAATGTTACTTCATATAACTATATAGCATAAGATAGCAGAATTAAGTTCAAGACCATTTCAGGAATTACTGACAATTCTGTGATAATCTCAATCCAACACTCATTCAATGACTTTCTGTGAAACTCTTGTCATCAACTCAAACAGCAATTTTCAAAGTCAAATACTCTAATTCAATACAATCTAATTCGATATTGGTATGTTGAGGAGTGATGACAGGGAAATACTAAAAGGCTTTTGTTTTCTATATGAAATCATCATTTTTCTATTAGCACTGCCACTTTATAATACAGTAAATTCATAACACATAGCAATCTCAGGTGCTTCAGATAACTAAGGTGTTTCAGCTAGCCTTCTCCATTGTTGAATGGCATGAGGGCAAAGTGTACAATGCTGTGTTCAGAAGCAAGGCTGTGGTGACGTTGTGTGATACAAGGCAGGTGAATGCTGGGGGAAATACATAAGAACCATACATATTTTATTTCAAGTTAGCTTTTCTTTGTGCTTTCAGAACCCTTTTCCTACTGTCAACTTTTTGTGCCCACCCCCACTTTCTGTTGTATGACCCTATTTAAGGTTATGACCCACAGTTTAAGAATTTATGCTTTATTCTCTGTGAATAAGTAGCATGTCTAAGTGGTATTATTGTTTATGTATAACTGATCAGATAAAACTAGTCCTTGGGAACAGATGAGTGATGAACTGATGTATAGATTAGGAGAGGTGTGGGAATCTAGGATAAATATTCATTACTAGGGAAGACAAGATCTAAGGCAATAAATTTTGATGATATCCTTGCTCTGGGTGCCAGAGATGCCACAGTGCAGGCAGAAATCCCTTTTGAGCTTTGCCTTCTGTTAATTTTTGATAGCCTGTAATCAACAGTCTATGGAAATGGCCAGGCTAAAGTTTTTGTTTAAAATAAATGTCCTTTTACCAGGTGGGTTCTACTGCAAATGGTCCCATGGTGAGAGAAAAGATGTATGAATTGGAAAGAAAAGCCAGGTGAAGGGATTGTTGTCTCTTTGATTCACTGCTGTATCTTCAGGACTTGCAGCAGGGCATGGAACACAGTGGGTATTCAGTAAATTCTTTGTGAATGAACACATGGCCACTCTCATAATTTATTGACATAGGCAATGCAGGCAGCAATACAGGCAGTCTTTCCTGAGGCTTAGACTTCATTAAGGCAAACTACAAGCTCACATGCATAGTGTATATTCAGTGTGTTAGATGGTAACAGCTTCCAGAGAGAAAGAACAAAGCCTGGAAGCAGGATTTGGTGTGCGTGTGTGCGTGACTACGTGCGTGCATGCGTGTGTGCGTGACTATGTGCGTGCATGCGTGCGTGTGTGCGTGTGTGTGTGTGTGTGTGTGTGTGTTGAATTGGAGGAAGCGTTGACATTGTGTATTGTACACCAGAACTGAGACATCTGGGTGTCCTTAGTCTTATCAACTAAATGCGTGCATATGTGTTTGGGGGGGGGCAGAAAGAGAGATCAATGTTCCAAAAGTTTTTCCAAACTAACTGCAAACTTCACATTTGATAAAGAAGTCACACAGCTCAACAGCAGAAAGACTAATATTATATTAATATATAGATGATGGTCTTGAACAGATTTTTTTTCTGAATATGCCTTAAAAGTCACAGATATCAAAAGATGCTCTACATCTTTCATCACTAGGGAGATGCAAGTTCAAATTACTGCATCTCTCTTCACAGGATGCTTATTTCCAAAGAGGAAGGAGTTAAGTATTGCCTAGATATGGAGGGTAGTGAGCCATAGTATGCTGTTAGGAATGGAAGGAAGTTGGTACAGCTATTTAGAAAATATCATGGAAGTTACTAAAGAAATTAGAAGGAGAACTACCATAAGACCCGATGGTCCTTGTTTTGGGTGTAACTCCAATAGGATGAAGTTGCCACCTTACTCTTATATTCCCATGCTCACAGAAGACTGCACAATATCTAAGACGTGGAGAGAAACTAAAATTCTCCCTAATGAACTGATGGATAAAGATAATTATGATATATGTGTGCTTGTGTGTAATGGAATATAATTTAGCCTTAAAAGAAAGAGATCTTGCTTTGTACAACATGGACAGACTTGGAGGATACCATGCCAAATGAAATAAGTCACATGCAGAAATTTAAAAATCTGATGATTTCAGCAATATATATATATAGAATGGAACAAAAGAGGAACTCAGATATATAGTGAGAGTGGAGGTGGTTACCAACGGTGGGGTTGGGAGTAGAGAGATGTAGGCCAAATTGCACAAAATTCCAAATAAGTAGAATGAATAGGCCAGATGCCTAATATATAATATGAGGACCAATTCAATAAAATCATTTTGTATGAGGGACATTTGTCAAATTAGTACATAGTAGTCACTCTCCTCTAGAGAAGTTACTATATATGATGCTATATTAATCTAGACCACTGTAACAACCATTTTGTCCTCCATATAGATTCCATATAATCATGTTACAAACTCCCAACATACGGCATAAAATTATTAATTCGTTTATTTCCTTATTTATTTATGTATTATCATTTACCATGTGCAGGTGCGTGAGCATGCAGAACCCACGGTATGGAGTTTACAGGAGTTGGCTCTTTCTTCCCACTATTTAGTTTCTGTGGCTTGAAGTCAAGTGGTCAAATTTGACTGTAAATCCCAACTGGTTGGTTGCTACGTTCACTTCCTTTAACCTATGGCATCTTCAGAGGTCCAGTGTAAAGTCAAGGGTCTGGAGAGCATCAAGCACTTGAACCTCGGGTCTATTTGCAGCTTTGTCACTGCTCTGTCCTATTGGTTAAAACAAATTCAGGGCTTGCTTTCTTAAAGGCTTTTAGTAATGAGTGTAATGTCCCTCGTGGTGCTAAAATTCCACACAGTGAAAACCCAGGCTATAAATTTTGCTATGCCTCTCTGCTAAATGAATGCTGTGAGTGGAGACAGGCTGGCGGAGCTGAAAGTTATAGCTCAGAGTGAGTGCAGTTCTGTGGCTCCATCCAAGGGAGCATCTCAGCAGACTTGAGATTGTGGAGGGTATGGATGGGAGTGCTACACAAACACTGGCCTGGGTCAGCTTATTGGATAAGCTGCCATGGCTTGGCATGGTTAAGTCACATGGGCATTAGGAGACAGGAAGGAATGGAGGGACATGATGTTTGCTAGACTCACTCTCTCCGAGCCTCACTTTTTCCTGGAAGTCTCACAGGCAAGTCTAGGAGAAACTTGCATGTGCAGACAGACAATTTGTACTCAATACAGTGTTTAAAGAAAAGACTGATTGATAGTATTTATTTGCTTCAGATATCTTAGATTTAAAGGATTCCCAATTGTGTTTCTTTATCATGCTTATAAAGTTTGAATGAAGCTTGGTCAAATGCAAAATCAATTTTTAATTAAAAAAAATCAACTGCAGATGGTAGGAATGAGTATAGATAAATGCTATGCAATCAGAACATAGTTCTGGTCCTCACCAGAGATATGTATTCTAACTCGAAGGCTCCTAGCTGAAGGAAATGGATATATGGTTGAAATCAATGAGATGTTTAACTGTGAGATTTTAAAAAAGTTATTGTACAGCCTCTTCCGGGTTTCTCATCAACTTTCTTTTGGAGTGTTTTGATTGACTTTGATGATGGTAAATCTCTTGTAATGCCATAATTATAGGAGTAAGTCCGAATCAGTTTAGCTTAACATCTGTGAAGAAAATGTGGTGTTTGATTTGTTTCTTTTTAATTTGCAGTTTGGGAGAGTTTGATGAATCTGTTGGTCGAGTCATCTGTTCTGTCTTGAGTTACACCCATTAGAGGTTGTCATAGGCCCATCTGTGTAGTTAACTAAGAGTCCTGGCGACAAAATGACTACAGATCTGTAACCATATTAAAAAAATAAGAAACTATGGTTTTTCTATTTACTTTGCAAGGCATTTAGATAGCATTCCAGGAAGCCCATGCTTTTAGTAACCTTCCACGTACAGAAATCACGTTTGCTGATCGGTGTCATGACTTGTAGTCATCCTGGCTTTCCAGACCATGTTGAGTCAAAAGTTTAAGGTTCGTTTTCTTAAAATCCAAATATTTGGCTTTGTCAAATTGTGTTTCGAAGCTAACTGGTTCAACTGTCTCTTGAAAGATGCTCTCCCAAGAGGAAGTGTATGTGGGCAAACACTGGCCAGTCCCCAAGTCCTCAGTCTAGTTTTCCTTTTGTCTTTCTCTGCGGTGCTAGGGATGGAACACTGGGTCTTGACATGCCCATGAGTGTTTATTCACGGAGCCATACCACAGTCTTGCCCTTCCTTCTTGCTGTTGTTGTGTAGCTGAGACCTTAGATGAAGCTCAGGAGGCTAGCAGCCTGACCTAACAAAGCCAAGCCAAAGGACAGACACTGTAGGAAGACTCCTGAGGGCACTGTCATATCAGTTACCCAAAGGCATGTGTTTGGTGGACACTTGGGTCAAGAGGCTTAGGATTTCAAACACTTTGACCAGGGCCCTTCTTTGCATACGTGTGTTTGCAAGTCTATGTGGGTATAGGTGCACTTAGTCAGCATGAAGTACTTTCCTCCATCAATCTACACCTTAAATTTTGAGGCAAGAAAGCTCACTGAAACCTGGATCTCGCTCATTCCCCTAAGCAGGCTGGCCAGCCATCCCAAGAGATGATCTTGCCTTTCCAGTGCTGGAATAGTAGGTTTGTACTGTCATGCTTGGTTTTTATGTGTGTGTCGGGGACTCTGAACTTGGATCCTAATGTTTATGTATAAGCACTTCATTGACTAAGTCATCTCTTCACATCTCAAGCATTCTTTGTTTTTATATTTTGTTTTGCTTTGGAGTTATGATCTCACTATGTAGTCCAAGATGGCCTCAAATGCAAGCATTGCGTGCATCAGACAGCTGCATCCTGAACTGATGGGTGTGTACTACCACAATCAGCCGATTAACTTCTAATGAAATGTCTAAAGAGGACAAAAGGGATAGAACTTGACTCTCAGCTTAATGGTGGCTATAAATTGTAACTAATTAGTACCTGTGCATAGTTGGAAAATAAAATGAATAGAAAGCTAGACTGTGGAGACTAAGATGAATGAATACCTAGACCCTCAGTATCACTGTATACAACAGACACAGTCTGAGTGCTCACCACTTAATTATTAACAGCATGAGTCCTTATGTAGAGCAATACTGGAAGCCAGATTAAATGTATAGGCAACTAGTAGATATTTTCATTTCTACTCATGTAATGTGTGCAATGAGACTTTGATCATTATTTCTGAACTCTGAAAACAAGAATATGGCAGGCTCCCAGTTTCCTAAATAACAAGAGTATCAATACACTGAACACAGAGAACAAAACATTTCTGGTTAAAAGGTTGCTGTGTCTGGCTTTTAGATTTAGCTGGTTCTACTAGAGCTCCTCTCTAGAAAGGCAGTAAGCCTTGTTCTCCTACTCTGCTTAGCCCTTTAGTTTCAATCACCTAGGTAAAAGGGAAACTTAATCAGTAATAAATGTGGCAGGCTACTTTTATAGCATTTGCATGTGAAATGGCAATATTTGAAAAATGTATTTTATCCATAAATATATAGTCACTTGAAATTTGCAAGTCTTACTATTTAGATAGCTTTTCAAAATTTATTATAGAAAAATTAAAACAAGAAGAAAAATAGACAATTGTGTGACAACTATGAACAATAAGTCCCTTCTATGTAAATGTGTCTTTTTCAAAGTTAATATTTAGGATGATGATAGGTCTAAGCATTTTCCTAAGGACAGAATAATGTTTCATTATTGGTATACAGAAGTTCTTAAACATAAAACATCTCTAAGAAGATTCATTTTTTTCCCTCATAGACTTTGAATTTCAAACATCTTACCTAGTAGTAAAAGAGATAAGGTTTTAGGACAAATGTATTCCTATCTTCCATCTTCTATCCACCTGCAGGCTTTCGACTCAAAGAGCCCCATGGGGTCAAGCCAAGCCATGTCTGCTTGAATGGAGAGGAAGAATGAATGACACATAAGAGAGCTTCAGAAACTAGCTAGCCCTTGGGTCATGCAGCTGATCAGGATGCCACTCAATGGGCATTGTTCACAGCCATCTTTAAAAATGATATCGCTTGAGTGAACTCAAAGAAACAAAGGCGTGTGAGTTAGTCCAAATGCGTATCTTTGTTAACTGAAGGTCGACTGACAAGGGCCAGCAATGTACTTGCTTAGGGATCAACACGTGGCTTCTGAATGTCAGCCCAATTAGGTCAACGTAGCCTGTACATGGCATTCTGCTGCAGGCCTGGGCTGGTGACTCATCCCACTGTTGCTAGCAGCATTGGCTTTTAAGCACTGACAAATAATATTAGGGAATACATTCAGTGCTAGAGTCGGGGCACCTGATTAAAACAGTGTGGAACATCTCTACACTGCCTTGCAACATCAAGTTCATTATTAAATTTCTGTGTCCCAAAGTTGGACCTGTTGAAAGGATCTTGAGCAATCCCATTGTCTTTTAGCCACACCCCAAACTGACAAAACATTTCTATAAAAAAAATCTTGTTCACTTTCTGCTGCCATTGCCGAATTTAATTTGCCATAGATTTATGTCCCTAAATCTTTCTTGTGGAAGGCAATTATAGAATTTAACTCAAGTTATGAGTGTTGGGAAGGTAGGGTATGTAAATCATCTAGGATGACTCCTAAGCTCACGGAAGTGTTGTGTTTGTACACCTGTGGTGGTGAGAGAAAGAACATGGAATTCTTCCAATCATGACCGTCACAGCGTGAAAGCACATGGATAAAGACCTGCATGAGACTGAGTGGACCTGGAAGACAAGGTAGGCGAGCCGAAGTTGACTTTCCAAAAAGACTACGAGCTGAGAATGCCCACTGCTTTTACAGATGCCCGGATCTGGTGATGAATCATAGCCTGCACTTTGAGGGAAATGTAGGAAACAGAACTCCCCACTTTCCATGAATCTGAGGTGAAGTGTTGACTAGAGAAGGCATTTCATGATGTGGTGTTTAAATCATATAAAACTGCATTTGTATATGGTAAATCTTGTGCTTTAAAACTTTTCCAATTAAACTATGAGGGACATTTGGACATCAAAGGTAGGAAAGTCCAGTAGAAAGAGAACAGAGCAAGAAACTTTGGCCTCAGTTTCTCACTATGCAAAGTGACCTTGGGGAAGCAATTTAATTCTTTTTGGTTTGTTTTGGTTTTTGATTTTCAAGACAGTGTTTCTCTATGTAACAGCTCTGGTGTTCCTGGATCTCTCTATGGAGACCAGGGTGGTCTTGAACTCATAGAGATCCAATTGCTTCTTCTTCCCTAACTATGGGATTAAAGGCATGCATCAACACTGCTGGGGTAACTTAACCATTTTTAGGTTGTGTGCATGTATGTGTGTGTGTGTTTTAAATTTTTTTACATCACTGTTGTTTTTTGTTTTAACTTTAATTGACTCTTTGTGGATTTCACATTATTCATCCCCATCCCATCCATCTCCCTGATGTCCCCTCACATCTGTCCCCTACTCTTGGAACCTCCCCACAAAAGAAAACAAAATTTAAAAGAAAAATCAAAATGCAAGAAAAGGAGGAGGAGGAGGAGGAAGAGGAGGAGAAAGAGGAGGAAGAGGAAGAGGAGGAGGAGAAAGAGGAGAAGGAGGAAGAGGAGGAGGAGGAGGGGGAAGAGGATCTAGACCTCTAGTCCTGTGGCCCAATGAATCACACAGTTTACCCTTTAGTTTATATTGCTGTCATGTGTCATAGAATCCTGCAGTTTCAGATCTGTAAGTTTGTCCCCTTCACATGCTTCAGCAGTTCATAGATGATGTGGTTGTTGGGGTGGGACAACTCATTGCCCTGGTTCTGGGCCTGGTTGGTAGCTGGGCTGCCAGCTTTCTCCCATTGTTACCAACTGGGTGAGCTTTGCCTCAGCCAGCCTGTCTAAGGCAGCCTGCAGCAGGCAGTAGGGCTGATTCTCTTGATCTCAGGCCTCAGTTCAGCTTACCCACACTCACACCACCAGGGCCAGATCACTGCTCTTTTTTTATTTTTATTAGTTCCTTGATAGTTTTGTCTAATATATTTTGATCATATTCACCTCTTCCCCCAAATCCCTCCAGATCCACACCCCCCCATTTCCTACCTACCCAACTATAAAGAGGACTTTATGTCTTCTTTAAAAGAAGAAAAAAAAAACAGTTCAATGTGTGCTGCCTATGAATTCTTGGATATGTGGCCTTCCACTGGAATGTGGTTAACCTACCAGGGGCCACACCCTTTAAAAAAACTGACTCTCTCTCCCTGCAGCTACCAATTGTCAATAGTTCCTCAACCAGTGGCAAGACTTTGTACCCACGTCTTTCTCCATGGCTGGATTTTTTCTCTCTTGAGGTTGCACAGGTCTTGCACTTGCTGTCACAACTACTGTGAGTCCCTATGTGTAACCGTCTGGTTGTTCTATAAAAGGCTGTCGTCCACCGTCCCTTTTTACAATCTTCTGACCACTCTTCTGAAATGAACCTTTTGGGTGTGATATAAATGTCCCATTTAGGGACAAACACACACATATGTGAATATGCATATGCACACACATGGACCAACATAAAAATACCCTGGTTTCTTGTTGCACATGTAGGGGGCTTAGAAGCTAATAATCCATGTTGAACTGAAAACTGAACAACTTGAGAAATCAACAACCCCTAGACATTTAAGAGAAGAGGACTCAGGGGTAAATTGCTGTCCTCAAGATTGAATAGGTAGATCCTAGAGGAGAAACCTTCTCTGGGACAGCTGCCAAATTAGGAGAAACTGAGTCATAACTGTTGGAGGCCGGTGTGGACAAAATGCCAAGGGACTCAGTCAGTCAGGGCCCACAGGAGCCTGACCTAATTATGTTAATTATCAGAGAAAAACCTCCTTATGCTTCTTCAAGGGACAGGGAGAAAGCAGTATTTCAAAATAGGCCAGAGTGCCAGGTGTGGTGGCATACACCTTTAATCCCAGCACTCAGATGCAGGCAGAGGCAGAGACAGAGGCAGAGGCAAATGCATACAGACCTCTGAGTTTGAGGCCATTCTGGTCTATATAGTGAGTTCCAGGACAACCAGAGCTGCATAGAGAGAGGCTTTGCCTCAAAAAACAAACAAACAAAGCCAGAGCAATCTGTTGTTTGCCATGTCTCAGGAGAAACTGTTTAAGCTGAGCCTAACCTGCTGAGGTATATTAGAGCCTTGTTGAATTGGGGGAAATTACACCCAACTGCAGCTAGATCTAGCATTCCCAGTGGGAGAAGGGAAATACCCAACTCCAATGATACTCACTACTGTGGTTTCAAAATTATACAGATGCCATACTATTACAAGCAGCACAGAACTATGTAATCATTTAAAAGTTCTTATAGAATTTCTCTGCATACCATATCCCAATCTTATTTTCCATACTCTGGAGCCGAGCACTTGTAATGATATGTTATGTGTAACTCAGCCATGTTTAACTAATACACACACAGATGCCTAGAAGTGTTCACATAAATTTTGGGACACAAGAACAGGCCCATGTTAGGACATGCACGGGCTTTGCAAAGCTCAAGATGCATGACTTTGAAAAATGACCCCATCTTTTGAGTCACTGAGATTTAGTAATACATTTAGGGACAGCTCTCTCAGGAAGGTGATGCATTTAGGGACAGCTCTCTCAGGGAGGTGATACATTTAGGAAGGTGAATTTACTGAGAATGGGTGAAGCTTAATAACCCGATTTTCTGAATTGGGTAGATTTAAAACGTGTTGTGGAGATAACATTCATAGATGATCCTTAGACATAGATTTATCAATGACTTCAGAGCACATTTTACAATTTATAATATATTTTTTATCTACCTTATCTTACCTTTTAAAGGATTCTGCTTCCCCAATAAATTGAAACCGTATGCTGGGTTGGGGGTTGGGGGTCAGGGTAGGGTTTTTGTGTTTTAGAAGCAAGCAGCATACATTCCAGTGTGCTCTGTCCTAACTTCAATGCAGACTGATTAACTCAATCTCCTTACTCTCTTACTGTCACAGTGCCCAGCGTACATGTCCATCATTGCAGTCTCCTCACTGTTTAACACGCTACAGAGACGAAAGGACTTCCGCCTGCTTTGACCAGCTGCACACCGGTAACCAATGTTCAGTAAGTACTTGCTCAGAGGAAGGTACTGTACTGAGTCCTCTGTCACACTGTAAGCTATTTGCTTGCGTGGGGGACCACAGCATATTGAGCTTTAGAGTGCTACAATATGAATTTGATGGGAACTGAAAAATATTTATTGAGAGTTACAAATAAAAGATGAATAAACAATTTAGTCACCAAGTGCATGAAGTCAAGATAGGTCACCAGCAGCATACATAGACATCATTGCTAAGCAGTAGACTTGTCCAGGCTCCCTTAGAAGTTTGAACTAGTGTCTTTGCTTTATTTGCAAGCACTGACTCTTACTTTAACTACCTTGGCCTGCTACTCTTTTCTTTGCAAAAAAAAGCCTGGTTCCTTCAAATATATGAAGGGATGTATAGGTTAAGTTAAATAACCCTGAAGAAGTTCTCTGTAAGAAATCATGATTTCAGCACTGAGGATGTAACTCAGTGGCAGACTGCTTGCTTAGCATGGTCCTGGGTTCAATCCCCAGAATAAAATAACAACAAGAACAACAAATCATTTCAATAACTTTTCATCCTATTCTACATACAACATGCCAAATCTCATGGTTCCGATGGGGAGGGTCTAATCCTTTTCATTTTTACACTCTCTGCATTTCCTTAAGTTTCCTGTGTATGTTTGTCATGTGGGCATGCATGTGTGGGTGTGTGTGTGTAAGTAAGCAATTTACCTACTTACCTCTTGAGTTAAGAATTAAGGGCATGGGCAGCTATATCAGGAAATGAGGAACTGCTAGCAACCCAAATTCCTTTTGGTCTGAAATAATTCTCTCTCTCTCTTTTTCTCTTTTTCTCTTTTTATAGTTTGGAGAATTCCATATAGAAGTACTGTCTTTACAGCAACTTCTTCTCAAATTCATCACCTCTTCTTAATTACTATTGTCCTGCACACACTTATTAAGTCCAATTTAGTGTTGCTTGTATGCACACATGTTTAGATCTGGCCACTTTGATTTGGATAACCTATCAGGGAGACTGTCCTTGGAGGAAGCTGAAGCTCCCTACCTTAGCAGCCATTGACTGTTGCCTCTTCATCTAGGGATGTGGACCTATAAAATTTGTCCCTCTCCACCTGGCCATGTCAACGGGTGTGGTCACATGTAGAACTTGTTTAGGTGATCAGATTTGAGATTTTACGTGTATCTGTTTGCAAGTTACTCTAAGATGTTGCTAAATGAGAAGTTTCTGAGATCGTGTTCCCCAATCCAGGACCACTGCACAGGAGTTTCCTACTGAGTACATGGACCTTTCCTTTTTTGGGGTGGGGGTGTTCAAGATAGAGTTTCTCTGTGTAGCCCTGGCTGTTCTGAAACTTGTTATGTAGATTAGGCTGGCCTCAAATTCAAAGATCCTCCTGCCTCTGCCTCCCAAGTTCTGGGATTAAAGGTTTGTACCACCAACTAATGCTGTTCTTTTCTCATATTTATCTAATTGTGTTTACCCAGAACTCATTGTTCATTATTTACCATTCACAAAAGACATGCACACCTACCGCCCAGATCTCATTTGGAGAGGTTGACTGAATTAACAAGAAGAAGCAGGTGTTTGACAGCAGAGGCATAGAATCTATTGGATTTGCGTTTCCATACCTGCCTTCCTGGGTTTCTTTGGACCTGTGAATTGGCTACTCATAGGAGTCCTGTGAATTTTAAGATCCCAACCAGAGGTGAGTAAGGGATTTAGAGAGAGTGAAAGCAATGAGGAAGAAACTAGACACTGACTGATTGACTACTGTAGCTTATGCATACCCTTCATTCTGAAACTTGTAAGTTTTGGTCTTGTCTCGGTAAATGTTCTATGATTTCTTTGCTACATCAAGTAACTAATGTAAGAGCCAAATGGTATCTGTGCCACAAACCTGCTTCATCATGGAGAGTCATGAGTCAACCATGTCTAATACTGGAAATAAAGTAGTAGACTTAGGCTGACACTCACATTAGATGTAGTAAATATATTCATCTACTGGCCGAGTCTGTGCATTTTTCTCTCCTAACTTATTGTAATTAAATATATTACTTTGTACATTTTATATTTATATGATACATTCAATTCAATATTATATTCTATTTAGTTCTGTGGAGTGAAAATACTGTTAGTTTAAGTGGCTGAAGATAATGCTGTTACTAGATTAGTCTAAGAAATGTGTTGCTGCTTGTTTGATTTGGCATTTCAAAATACTCTATGACTATAAAAATTATAGAATTTAAAGAGCTTAAGAGTTACCAAATATCACCAGGTGGTGGTGGCGCATGCCTTTAATCCCAGCACTCGGGAGGCAGAGGCAGGCGGAGTTCGAGGCCAGGCTGGACTGACAGCCTCCAAAACAATACAGAGAAACCCTGTCTCGTAGAACAAAAAAAAAAAAAAAAAAAAAGAGTTACCAAATATCATAGAATTCTACCTGAGGAACAGCAAGTAAAAATTTATCTCATTCAGAAATCTGAGAACTCTAAGGACAGTCACCTTGTCACAAATTTCGGGACTACAAGCCAGTTTGTGATACACAGTATGTGATAATGTGCAATATGTGATGATGCACATTACCTGATGACACACAGTGTGACCATGCACATTACATGACCATGCACATTACGTGATGATGCTCAGTATGTGATTTTGCTCAGTAGGTGACGACACAGTGTGTGATGATGCTCATTGCATGACAATGCACATTCCATATGATGCACAGCATGTATGTATCAACACTATGTGCTGACACTGCACTCTATTAATAGTATCTGCAAACATCACTGTCACAGTGGTTCCATACTGATTCCCGTCTATGTACATAAGTCCCTTGTTCTAGTACTAAGTACCAGTTAAATAGGGATGCTTTTAAAAGTCTAATTTCTTCTCTTTATTTTTTTAATGTGCCTCAGAAGTAAAATTAAAATGTCATGCAAATGAAAGCAAATGGAGACATGAACACTTACATGAAAGGAATAAAAAAGAAGATGAAATTGTATCAGAATGCACGGTCCATAACAAATAGAACTGTCTGGGATTTTGCAACCCCCTGTGTTGGGACAGATCCAGCTAAGTCTATTCTCTGGAAGGGATAGGATGGGAATGATGAGATGGGTAGGATGGGTGGAGCTCAGAGTGGGTGTCCCACTGCTCAGTGCACGAAAGTGTGATTTTCCTTTTAAGAGGTCTATGTATGAACACATGTCCTGTATGACTGACACTTCAAACTAACCAACCCTCAATTTCTAGGCAACAATTGAAAGAATGAACAAGCTCAAAGGCTGCAAATTCTGGATAAACCCCAGAAAGTCATGGGATTGGGAAGGATAGACTGGAAGTTCCATACTGGCGAGTCAATGGCCTGGATTACATCTGGATTTTAGGAAAACCATTGCCATATAAAATATTATAGGTAATTATAATCACAGGCTCATAAAAATAGCAGTAATATTCATCATAGTAATGCAGATATGTGGACAATGCTCAAATCTCTTTTCAAGGTGCTTTCTCATATATATTGTTTAGTCTAATCTTTCTAGTACCTCTTTGGAACAAAAAAATTAAGTATTGACTGTCCCCATTATATGGACAAGGGAATCAAAGCCAGAGCAGTGGCTACTTGATCCAGTCCCCAGTATTCAGGAAGTCCTAGACTGTTGGTTTCTTTTACAAAATGTCCTTCTAGTTTCTTTCTTTTTGTAAAAGTTAGGGGGAATTTTTCTTATGGTTTCCAAGCAGCTGACCTGCTCTCTGCATTGGTCTCTGTTATTCATAGGCCAGTGGGTGGGTGGTTGTAGATTTGTTCTGTATAACCCCTTCATTCAACCCCAAGTACAGATTTCCTGTTTTGATAAGAAGAACTGGGCTTCAACAAGCAGGGGTAGGAGTGAAGTTTGCAAGAAGAAAGTTGCATGCCTGCCTTGGGTTAGCCACGTGGAATGCCTGTTATTCCTCCTTAAGCAGTTGCTGGCCTTTTCCAATGAGTTTTCTGTGGCAAATAACTCCAAATGCTTTACAAAGAGAATAGCTTGCAGATGTGGATATGATAACCTGCAGAGCAGGACTTAAATATAGTAATTGTCTCGAGCCTGCTCTTAACTGTGGCGACAGAGTCTCTACTATGTCATTAGGGAAAGAATTACCACGTCTTGGAACACAGCGAGCCAAGATTCTGGCATCAGCTGTCTCTCCCATGTTTAAGCAGAGTTAATTGGCTCTTCACCAAACCGATTAGGGCATGAGGTTAAAGCACGTGAGGACAGAAAAGAATAAAGATAACTGGCAGATGAGAGCATCCAAAAGTTTCTTTTAAAGATGTTATTATTATTGCTATAATAGCTAAGAGGCAATCACCTTATCTTTTTGTGCTGGGCTCATTGTCTCTTTTATCCCAATTCTCTGACACTGTCTTCAGTGAGATAACTGCAATTTGAAGGTAAGTGGTTTTGCCTTGCAGAAACGTTTCATCAACCAGTTTCCCCAGGCCCTGCCTAGCACAGTCAAGTAGAACAGCTATGGAACTTTGGGACCAATGAAATTGAGATAATCCAGTCTCATGTCTACCTAACAAGCATATGCAAGTGCTTTGAGAAAGAAAATCATGATTGATTAATATTATCTGCCATGGGCAGAGGGACATTGGAGCCACACATTTCTAGGCTTTGTCCTTAAATGAAATATAATCACTAAGTACCATTGTTCTCTTTAAGTCCTCTGTGAAGACCAGAGTTAGCCAGTTCACTATCTAGGCTGATTTTCTTGGAACAACATTCCTCTTGAAAAATACCTCCCAAAGGTGAATCCAATGCTTCTAATGTGAGGTAGCTAAACCAGAGACAATGGGAATGGGATATTCATTAAAGCATATTATCATCAATGTAGACAACAATGGAATTAGTTTCTTGGCAGCCATTTCAGTCTTATGACTCATGGTGATTTGTGGCCTAAGTTATTTCAATGTAGCAGTCATTAATGTAGTGTGATTTGAAGGGTACTGCCAGGCCCAACCACTTCCAAAATATGTTCCTACATGACTGCCTACTGCTGTTGTCTCTATCTATGTGATTTGACACCTCCCCATTAGAGTTAGTCTTTTAGGTTAGACAGCTGGAGAATAAATTGAATTTAGACTGTTTTCACTGGCATGTTAGAAATCATTAGCATATTGGTGCACAATGGCTTTTTCATTGTCTCAACATTCACTAATTGCTTAGCATATACTAGATATGTTTTAGGTAGTGTGGATAAGATAATGAACAAAAGAGATGAACGTATTTTTACTAATGGAGCCCAGACTATAATATGTAAAGATGTACAATGACAAGCAATATAAAGGAGATGTTAATAAATGCTTTGTAGAAAAACCGGAGGAGAGGAAAACGTGGAATTGTGTTGTAGAATATTATTTTAAGATGTATTACATTTGTTTATGCTGTGGAATATTTGTCTAATGATGCAAAGGTGTGCTGCATTTTTTTATGTTGCATTTGTTTAACTTTGTGAAGCTGTGTTACTTTGCCTGACTGAAGTGCCTGACTGATCTAATAAAGAGCTGAATGGCTGATAGCTAGGGAGGAGAAAGGATAGGTTGGGCTGGCAGGCAGAGAGGATAAATAGGAGGAGAAATCTTGGAAGAGAAGATTGAGGATTGGGAAAAAGAAGGAGAGGTGGATATCAGGGGCCAGCCCCCCAGCTACACAGCAAGTCACAGAGAAAGAAGTAAAGAAAGGAATGTAGAGAAGGTAAAAGCCCAAAGGCAAAAGTTAGATGGAATAACTTAAGAAAAACTGGCAATAAACAAGTCAAGCTAAGACTGGGCATTCATAAGAAAGAATAAGTCTCCATGTATGTGATTATTATAGATGCATGGAGAAAGATGACACAGCCAGATTGTGTAGGCCATACACACTATTGTGAATGGGAGGCTCTTGGTGAACTCTGTCAGAGAAATTTCAGTGAAATGGCTGAGACAAGACCCTAATCAGAGAAACAAGGTGATACCTTTGAAAACTGCAAATGACATAGAGATATTTCGTTTTTAGTGTTACTAATAAGGCCTGAACACAGAGCTTAATATGTGTTAGGTAAGCTGCCTGCCACTGAGCCACATCTCTGGCCTCAGAATACATGCTAATGAGGTTTTCTGTGAAGAAGAATACAGAAATTAAGAGCAGATGGAGTGACAGCTAGAGAGAGGAATGAAGTCAGTAAATCATTGTTTTTAAGATAAGCATTTTTCTATGATGGAAAAGACCCAGGAAGAATGGAGTTTCAGCTGATGGTTTATCATCAGGATCTTGAATGGATGAAGCCCAGAACAAACAGCTTTGATAGGAAGCTGTGTTACTTTGCCTGCCTGAAGTACCTGAATAGCTTATTTCTGGGATTATTGTACAAGTAGCATGTCTACTCTCTGGGAAGAATTGGTCCCAGCACCTGGAAAACAAGACAGACATGCTTCAGTCCTTAGGAACCTTACATTGTTACAGGGAAGGCAGATAACAAGCAGGTAATAGAAATGCAAATCACTGATAAGTACGATGAGAAATGTACAAAATAACAGAGAAATATATTAACAGTAGTCAGAGACAGCATCTGTATTTACAATTCATTTCATTTTTAGCAAGAAATTATACCCAACCCTGAGAGAGTAAGGGGTGGGCCTCTGTTTGTTATCTATTGCATTATTTGCTCCCAGATGCTCCTGGCTTTTCTGTGAGGTGAGCCTGAGATCTGAATATACAATTATATTTATCAAGTCTGAGGTATAATTTTGGGAATATATAGTAAAACAGTAGCAATCAGATAAGTGGATACTGGCAGCTGGGAGAATGCCCTCTGATGCCTGACTGGAAATTGGCAACTGTCAGAATTCCTCTGGATCTTTTCTGGCTTAGGATCTCAGTCCTGGCAAGGAGAAATAGTAGGTAAAGATCAGATCAATGGTCATCAGGGCTCAGCCTTAGGAGAATGTACAGGGTTGATAAAACACTAAGCCAGTATTGATTAGGAACATGGAGTATATGACCAGAAGGATTTTAATTACAAAGAGGATCACAAGTTATAATCTGAGGACTTGTCAAAGTGGCCATTAACAAATGTTCTCTATCCAAAATTTGTGTAAGAACAAAACCAACTTTGTTGATCAGGGCCAGTGTGGTGGTTTGAATAAGAATAGCTCCCATAACCTCATATATTTGAATGTGTAGTCATTAGGGAATGGCACTATTTGAACGGATTAGAAGGATTAGGAAGCATGGCCTTATTGGAGCAGATGTGACCTTGTCAGAGAAAGTGTGTCACTAGGGGTGAGCTTTGAGGTCTCAAAAGACCACACCACATCCAGACTCTCTCTTTCTCTCCCTGCCTACAGATCAGGATGTAGCTCTCAGCTACTACTGCAGCACCTGCCTGCATGCTGCCATGCACCTTACCATGATGTTAATGCACTAATCCTCTGGAACTGTAAGCAAGCCCCCAATTAAATGCTTTCTTTTATAAGGGTTGCCCTGATCATGGTGTCTCTACACAGCAATGTCACAGTGACAAGAATAGCCAGCACTCATAATTCACCATCCTTTGTGAAGAGAGGGGGGAAATGAAACATACAGGGTGGATAACAAAATGTCAATCAAAATAAACACCAGGTACCAAGATATTTTGGAAATTCAAAATGCAGAATGAAAAAAGATTTTTAAGACACATGATGTCATGAAGAAGCTGCATAAGGGGAGACTATTTTGGGGGAAGAGTCTTGTGTCACTGAAGTTACAATTGTGAGGCTCCCACATGTGTGGAGGTGGGGTGATAAATGTTATTTTTAAGTACTCTCTTACTTTCAGTGTTTTTAATATGTGCCTCTGAATGGAGTGGAGCAAAGACTTGAAGAAGCTCTGTGTGATTTCAAGAGTGAATTTCAGTTCGAATTCTGGATATTACTGCTTGACATTTATCTCTTCCGGTGACTTGAGTGCCACCCAAGGCATTTGGGGTTTCTCTATCCCAGCTGGGTTGGATTGCAGTGAAGCCGTGCCTTTTAAACGTTTACAGTTTACTTCAATCCACCCAAACCTAATCATGGCTCACAGTGGGTAAAATTATCCCTTCCTGCAAAGTGAGGCTCAAATCTCTCGTCTGGAGTTCTACTCAGTTCCTTATTGCATGTAACTCAGGTTATGCTAGCCTTTATAATGGCCCTAAGCCTTAATCACTCCCATCTGTTCAATATTACATGGTAATTTGGTAGTGAAAGAGTACTAGGCTAGGAGCCAGTTTGATTTTAGTCCCTAATTAGCTGTGTGACTCCAACAGAATGGTTCATCTCTCTCTTGGTTTATAACCTCTTCCTCTCTGACTTAGCTCTCTCTACTCATTCTCTGACCTCCCAAAATTGCAGGGGGTGGGGGCACTGCTCTAAGAAAGTACCTTGAGACTTCACCCTTAAGGATGCAGTAGTGAAGAAAAGGGGGGAGATGTCCTCATTTCAACCTAGACATCATACATACATACATACATACATACATACATACATACATACACACACACACACACACACATATATACAAACATATACACTTCATCCATCCATCCTCTCTCTATGTCCCTCCTCATGTTGGTCTCTGTCTTCCTCTTCCCACCGATATTGATGAGACGGTTCAGCACCCACCAGAGCGCAGACCTTCCACTTGAGCTCCGATTCATCTTTCTCTTGCACATACTCTTCTTTATTTCCTCTTCCTCGTTGGCTCTCTTATTCCCTGAGTAAGTCCTCAAGCATATAATCATGCTCTCATAGCCCTCCAAAGTCTTCTCTTGCCCATGTACCCTGCTAATTACCGTCCATCTCTCCGCTACCATGGGTAGTACGGCCTCCTCAAGGAGTTGGCCTCGTGTACCATCTCAGCACACCCTTTAGTAGGTACCAGTGGCCTCTGCCCTCTGGAATACGGCTTCCATTCTCATTCTTCTCACACACTCCTGCCTCAACTTCATGAACAGTCTTAGTGTGTGCCCTCACATCACATCAGTAAGTCTGAACAGTCTTCACCTTTGAGTGTAGGACTGTTGCGGGTTACCCTGCTTGGTGAGAAGATGTAGCATCAAAGACACAGGCACCTGGGAGTCAGTGAGTAGCAAGCAGAGGGTGCTGCAGACTTCTTTATTCGGGAAGTTAGACCCGCCTTTATACCCCCTCCCAAGGTCCCATTGGCTCAGGCAGCTGACTCTGCAGCATTGTCCTTTCCTCATTGGTGTCTCTGGGTCAGGTGTCTCTTCTTCAGCAGTCTCTGGGCATAGAGGCAGGCTTGGCTCAGGGAGCAAGTGCCTGCTGCATATGCTCATGTGGGCTGGCCTGGGCACCTGGGCAGGGAGACTATGGCTTGTGTAGACTGGCCAGTTTCTCCTACACAGGACTATAATTTTATTACATATTTTGTATAATTTCTAAATTAATTTTTTAAAAATTTCACACATGTATGATTTTTCTATGGACTAGCATTATTTATTTTAAAAATTGCTTGCTTTTCTATGTGTTCTGACCAATGACCAAACATTACTGTGATCCACTCTTACAATTTCTCACACTTTAGGTGCATCTGTTTCACTTTCATTTCCCTGGAGACTTCTGAGATCCTCTAAGGTACTATTCTGAAAATGTCACTCCTGCCTAACATCTGGGGACGTCTCTTGACCATCACCTGATGATGTGACTAGGATTCAGGGAAACTTTACTTGACAGCCATTTGTGAAGCACACTGGAACCCAAAAAGTAAAAAATAAAATTGGAAGAGGAACAATGATTCAGTGGGATTTTGGTGGAGTGGAGGCTTGAGAAGATCCCCCGGGCTTTTCAATATTCTCCCGGCTTTCCTAGTGTAGAAGGTCTCTCTTCTTCTTTCTGTGTTACTCAGGGTTCAGTCACATGAGCAGTGACTCTGAGAGTTACGGGTCAAGAGATATACTTCCTAACCAGATTGCACAGTTTGGGGAAGTAAGGGGAAATTGGGGGACAGATCTGAGGCCTTAGTAGCCAAACATGTTCAATCACTTACATGTAAAGGTAAGGGGATGGGAAAACCTGTGGTTCTGAAGTGTATGATGATCACTGATGATTGCTGAGGGCAGACCCTTGTCTGGGGGTCACCAGTGTCAAATAATGGCTGGGCAGCAGAGGAGAGCCAGGATAAACTGAGTCCCCCTGCCATTAAGAGTGCATTGCTTTTTCTAATAGCTGTGACCTCCTGAGGGCTGAGGCTACTGCCCTTCTGTCTCCAAGTTTGAAACCAGTACATATTTTGGCCAATTTGGAGCCATTTAGATAAATTGGGACACATTTCCAGCTTAATCAGATTGATTATTATGGTTAGATTGAACCCCAACCTCCTCAATTTTACAAGTTCGTTTCTCTAGTACCTCAGAATGTGTCTGCCTTTGGAGACAGGGTCAGCAATGAGATTATGAAGCTCAGAAGGGGTCACTAGTACAAGTGTAATTGGTGGCCTTCTAAGAAGTGTTGACAGATACAGAGAGAAGACTGTATGAAGTCAGACACAAAAGCCAGCTTCAAATCAAGGAGAGAGAGAGACCTCAGTAGGAATCAACCTTGCGATGCCTAGATGTGTAACTTCTCATATCTGGAATTGTAGAAGATACATTTCTCTGGAAAAGCCTCCCAGGCTATGCTACATTGATGTATTACCCTGGTAAACTAATGCCTTGAGCAATCCAGCACAATGACTCACATTTGCACAGGGCAGGGTTTGGATTTCAGCTTCAATACTGTTGCTGCTATTAAACGAAAGTTGTGCAGCAAGCATTGATAATCACAGTTAATACAACAGTGATCCAATATGCCAGGTAATGCTCTAAATTATTTACATATATTAGCTGATTAAGTTCATGTAGCAGCCTGGGTGAGATAGATACGATTCATACTAAAGCACAATTAACTCAGCTAACTTGCTGAAAGTTATACAGTCCCTGAGTACAATATTGAAGCTAGAAACCAAACCCTGGCAACCTAGTTCTCCTCCTCCTTCCCTGTGGGTCTTTCTGACCTCCAGGACAGCTGACCTTTCTTCCCAGTTCTACAGCGTCACTCTGTTCGTGGCACATTGGTTTAATCTTCCCCTTTTCGGGTCATGAATCTAACTTCCCTGTTCTTTGGGTAGATTTCTGCTTTTGCACCCAGGGGCAAATGGCCAGGAACCCCTGTATATTCCTGGTGCACACTTGGTCCTCTGACCACAGCAGTACTGTGATGACAAATCCGTATTCCCCCAGGGAGTAGAGACTCACAGTGTGACACAGGATTGCTCACATGGAGAAAAAGAACCAGGTAGTGAATGTTTATTTCTAAAGCAAAATAGGTTTCTACGTCAACTTTTGCAGTGGTTTCAGAACAGCCTGCCCTGAGGTCACCTCAGTACTGGCTGGCAGATATTAGCCCTGATCCTGCAGGGGGAGAAATTCAAAGAGTTGCAAGAGGGGACTCCATGTTTTCTCTTTATAATGAGTCTCCAAAAAAGTTGGTCCTGCATAAAATCTGTATCCATGCCATTTCTCCTGGGTATAATTACTGACTGGAGCAGGATAATAAGGTGCAAAGGAGTAGAGAATTGATGATTTAGACTCTTGGAGCCACAGTCACTTGTCTCTATACTGCTGCTGCAGCTTGAAAGCACCTACTAAGGCTAGGAATATAGCACGGTGATGGAATACTTGCCATTAGTGTGTGCAGCCTAGGGTACCATCTTCCACTCTTCACACACACAGAAAGAGGCTTATTTATAAAGACAAATGGAGGAGATTTGACTCATGGACTATAGTTTGTGAACACTGAGCCACACAAATATTTTTGGCCTAGGCTACCATGATAGGCCAAGACTTACATAGATGCGGATAGATGGGATGGACAATATTCTACCATCCTTAACATGCATGGAATACATTCATAATTTTTGCCACAACTGAACTTACATGCTTTTATGTTTATGCTATTATTTTTCCTAGTAGTTATTAAGATGCTGAAGTTCTGTATATGTTAGTGAATTTGATAAGTCAATCAGCTTCATCATGATCCATACTCTAAGGGGGTTGAGACTCAAAGAATTTTTGCTCACCATGACACCACAAAGAGATGTCTGGCTGGATATGTGGAATGCTATTAAGGAATAGCAGTGCTTGTATATACTTGATCTTACTTCTGAAAAACAAATGATTGATTAAATGTCAGCCTTGCAGTAACTTTGTCACTCACTGGCATACTTTTTGTGTGTTTTCTTTTTGAAGCAGTTTCATGATGTAACCCAACCTGACCATGAACTTTCTGTCTTCCTGCCTCAGCTTCTCATATCAAGAGGTCTGTGCAAGGATCATCAGTCCATGCTGTCAAAGAATAATAGGTGAGATGGGCCAGTGGAGATGTTACAAGTAGGAAGGTAACAGGGTGGGAAGCATTTTGACATTGGATCTGTGTGTGAGCCTGATGCTGAGTGTTTGAGTACTGTTACTGTAGCTTTTAGATAGTCCTTGAGGAGACATCTTGTAGAGACTCCAATACATATCCTGAACTTCACTTACCTCTTCCTCCAAACTCACAGACCCTAAATGAATTCTAACTGTGTGTTTCTTGATGTATGATTTCCAGTTCTGAAGAATGGTGGAAAAAGAGATGGATAGTGCCAAAAAATCTCTCTCTTGGACTAGAATTTAATCATTGCTGTAGGGAAAAATAGAATTCACACATAATATTATCAGTCCCTTTTCAAGAATTATTTATTTTTTGACCCCGGAATAGGTGAAGGAAATCCCCCTGCTTAGAGTTTGTATTTGGATGTCCCAGGTTATACAGAACTGCCTCCTGTGGTCCAGGTCCAGGGAGCACAGCCTCTTAGGTTTCCCAGTTGTCATGAAAATTAAACAAAGGCTTATCAGTCTCTTAATGCCAGTATGGGAAAAGAAGGTTCTGGGAAGATATCTGCTGGCAGTATCAAAAGGAAGTGAACATTTGGAAGCAAAGAGAAGAAGAAGAAATAGTCTTAAAATAAAGTGAATCGTGAGTTATATAGAAAGGTTTTTATGATTTTTCTATAGTTAATCAATTACCACAAAAGGACATAAAATGAAATTTATTCCCATAAACTTTTGGGTCCAGAAGCCATCTGGATCATCATTAAAAGACCAGCAATATAAAAACTTGGCACCTAAGATAAGTTAGAACTTGTCTCGGGGTCAAGGGGTTACCATGGGAACTATAATCTGTAAATTTGTGCTTTTAAAACCATGGGTATTTTTTAGCTATTAGAACAATGACTTCAGATTTTCTTTTAATTTTTGTTTTTCTTACTCAAAGAAAAGCAGGCACTTAAAAGTAGGCCACTCTGTCTTAGAGAGAAGCTTGTTGACAAAAGTAGAAGTGGAGATATATAGTTGTTCCTTGGTATCCATGGGAGACTGGATGCTCAAGACATTTATATAAAACTAAGCAGTCTTTGCACATAACCGATCTACATCTCCTGTATACTTTAAAACATCTCTTGATTACTTATTACACCAAATACAATGGAAATGTCATGCAAATACTTGCAGTGCAGTGCTGTTTGGAGAACAAAGACCTGGGGGAAGTCTGCAAATGTTGAATACAAGCACAAGTTTTGTGTCTGAGTATTTTCTGTCTGCAGTTGGTTGGATTCATAGACACACTAAGCCCCTGGGTACAGAGGGCTGACTTGACCGTGTTTCTGAGAAGTTTGAGATTGCTGGACTATGTGACTCAGTATTGGTACCAAGTGAAGGGCAAAGGAAGCCAGGAACACATCTGTAAGCCTGTATTCTTCTTGAAAATCAATGTAGCCAAGAGGTGGGTTCTCCACCCAACTGGCCTCTTTTATCACTTCATTTCTCCCTTCCCTGTTACTTCCCATTTTCTTCTCTATCTCCCTTTTAATATATCCTTTCACTCTAGCCATCACATAGTACTACGTAACTCCCAGTGCTTTCCCAAGAGACTCCTACTGAGAAGTTAGAATGACCCCATTCTCTTTTGCTCTAGAGAATTCTGATGTTTGATGATGAGGAGCCTGGGTGATAAAGATTGGGCTACAACTCAGGTGGATGATAGTGTTTACTTAAATATTAGGGATGTATGGCAGGGGAACACTGCTGTCCCACAGCCTTCCCATTTCCAGAACTGTTGTCTATCCCTCACTTAGCTAGTCTGCTGTTACTTCCAGAGACACGTCTATTTCATTAGAAACTGTGTTTAAAGTCTGCTTCCCAGCCCTAGCCATGGCAGGAGGACAGGGCTTTTGGAAAAATAGGGTCTCGAGAGGTATTCCTCAAGTCTTTCACTAGGTAGAGTCCACTCCCATTAGCCTTGGTCCATTGGTTCATTCTAGGGCACTGACCCATTCTAGGGCATGACCAAACAGAGACAAACTGAGAGAGGACTCACATTCACCTCGGAGGGAGGCCAAGACAGGCATGGGAGGACTCGCATTCACCTCAGAGGGAGGCCAAGACAGGCATGGTAGGACTCGCATTCACATCAGAGGGAGGCCAAGACAGGCATGGGAGGCTGTGTTAATGTGCTTTCAAGGGGACATCCTTGTAGTGATATCTTGTTTATACTCTAACAAATAAAGCTTGCCTGGTGATCAGAGAGACTAAGAGCAAGTCACAGCCATACCTTACCTCGATAATTTCCCAGCCCAAAAGAGACTGAGCTCCTGTCTCCTCCCACCTTATCACTTCCTGTCTGTCTGTACAGACCTCGAAATCTCTATGGTTAACTATTGGCTAACTCCTCCCTCTCATCTTCAGTCAAGCTTTATTTGTTAGAGTATAAACAGGATATCACTACACAGTCTTGTTAAGACAGGATGGGAGTTAATGTGAAGTAGGTCAGAAGTACAAACAAAAACTACTTCTTGCTCAGTTATCACATCCTTGTTGAATCCTGAAATAGTCTGTATTAGTTACCTATTGCTGCCTCATAAATTGCCCCCAAATATTCTTCAAATGAAAAGGATGTGCCACCATTGGGGACATTTGAAAACAAAGCTGTAAGTATAAACCATGTGGCCAGTGGAAGAGACTAGGTCAAACGGGAGGATATAGAGCCTGATGATGGAACCTCAATAGTTTCAGTTCCATTGAATTTTTGCTTATTGCTAATTGTCAGAAACAAACAATGACAAACAGCCCCCAAACCCTAAAATATTATTTTGTTTTCCAAAACCAACCAAAAGCTTCCTAATGTAAGTCTAGCTCCCTCTAAATTCTAGGGACCTCAAGATGAGCAGGAAAGAGAATGTTTATCTGTGTGACTCAGTTTGGTCATTCTGAACCTCTGGACAGATGGGATGGTTAGTGTTAACTGTCACCTTGCCAGAATGTAGATTTACCTGATAGATAGGTCTCAAGGCATGCCTGGGAAGGACTGGCATGATTACATTAATTGATGTGGGAAGCTCTATCTTTTTTTTTTTTTTTCAGTTTAAATTTAGATAAGAAACAAGGTTGCTTCACAAGTCAGTTCCGGGGCCCTCTCCCTTTCCCTCCCCTCCTCCCGTGCCCTCCCCCAACCCCCCCTCATTATCCCCTCATTTCCCCAGGGAGGGTGAGGCCCTCCATGGGGGTGTCCATAGTCTTTCATTTCATATAGGGCAGGGCCTAAACCCTTCCCCAAGAGTTCAGGGTGAGAGTGCACCTCACTTTGTTGGATGGAAGTCCAAAGTCCGTGTGTATACTCGGGATGGGTACTGATCTGCTGCCCAAGGCTCAATAGATTACCTAGGCCTCCTCACTGACACTCACATTCAGGGGGTCTTGATCAGTCCCATGCTGGATTCCCAGGCTAATGCCTGGGATTCAAGAGTTAACCTTTGTCAGGTCAGCTGTTTCTGGGGGTTAAACCAGCCCAGTCTTAATACCTTTGGTCATCAGTCCTCCCTCTCTGTTACTGGCTTTCTTGAGTTCAGCTCAGTACTTAACCGAGGGAGTCTGCCTCTTCTTCGATCAGCCACTAAATGAAGTTTCTGTTTCCCAGACTCTCTGGCCATGGGATTGTAGGCTGGCACTCCCCAGATCTATGTCTAAAATCCATATATGAGAGAGTACATGCCATGTTTCTCTTTTTGTGACTGGGTTACCTCACTCAGGATGGTTTCTTCTAGTGTCATCCATTTGCCTGCGAATCTCAGGATCCCATTGTTTTTTTCTGCTGAATAGTACTCCATTGTGTAAATGTACCACATTTTCTCTATCCACTCTTTGGTTGAGGGACATCTAGGTTGCTTCCAAGTTCTGGCTATTACAAATAATGCTGCTATGAACATAGTGGAACAGACATCTTTGTTGTATGAATGGGCATCTTTTGGATATATGCCTAAGAGTGGAGTTGCTGGGTCTTGTGGTAGGTTTAGGGAAGCTCTATCTTAATTGTGGGCAGGACCATCCCTTGGGGTGTTTAAAACAGTGAATTGAACACCAACATGCAAGCCTTCATTGCTCCTTATTCTGTCTGTGGACACAAAAGTAACCAACTGCTTCCCATATCCGCAACTGTGACTTTTCTGCTGGAATGGACGGTAAACTCTACCCCAGGCCAGGATAAACCCATCCTCCCTTAAATTGCCTTTACCAGAGAATTTTACCACATCAACGGAAAAAGAAAGTAAGACAATAAACCACGCAGATTTGAGAGCACCTGCATGCAGTTTAAATCCATCAAAGAGCTATTGTACTGTGTGGCCAGTGTATTGAAAGAGGACCCAGGCCCAGCTAGATAGAACCAGACAGGAGGGGAGCTTTCCCTACCTAGCTCTCTATAAAAAATTTGTTGCTTAAAAAAATCAAATTCTCCTGACTTAGAAGAAGGAGAGTTCATATTTAGAAATATAGAGATACTGTGAACCAGGAAAAAATGGTATCTTGAATCCTGGCGTTCCAAGTTTGGTTGGCTTCTGACCAAGCTTTGGGATGCTTATTAGAGCTATGCAGAGAATGCAAACTGCGGTGTCTGACTGACTCAGTGGCATGGCAGTCAGGAGGGCTGGTGGTCCCATTGCACACTGTGAACCTACCACACAGATATTCACCTTCTTTGCACCAGGAGCAGCTCCAGACTTTGGCCTGAGCCCAGTTCCCTGTTTCATCCAACTTGCTCTTAGCCTTAGTTATTAAGCCAAAGTTTTGTTCTACACACAGGCTGCTATTGATCGGGCTCCTTATCTTTGTCTCCGCAGATAAGTTATACATTAGCAAGGCTATTAAGAGTGGCCTTTTACAAAGGCAGAAAGTCTAAGTCTTTGGGAGCCAGTGCAGTACTCAGAGTCAGGAAGGGCAGTGTCCAGGAAGCACTGGCTATCTTGGTGGTGTTTGTAGACGTAGTGTACAGAGGGTTCAGAGAGACACACCTGGACAACCACGCTACATTAAAACATGTCCCTTGTCCAAGTTGGAAGTTGTAGCCTACACAAGTTTCATTTCAGGAATGGTGTGGTGTGGTGTGTGTGTGTGTGTGTGTGTGTGTGTGTGTGTGTGTGTGTATGTGTGTTTACATGCACAGCAAGCCCTGTGGAGATTGGAGGTTTGCCTTGTACTCATTTCTGCTTTGGAGGGTCAATGGAAGAAGTGTGTGCTGGAAGCTCATTGTTTCTCTCCTTGCAGCTAAGGCCACAACATGACTTTAGACACACACACACACACACACACACACACCCTTAGTTAGAAGACAGTGAGGCAAAGATTGTAGAAATTAACACAGTCTGTCCCCAGTTCCTGGATTCCCCTTTCCCACTGCTCTGAGCAGCATTTTAGACTAGTCAATGCTTGCTCACCAGCCACTGTGCATTCTCTGGCCCAGGCACCACTGTTACTCAGTCTGAAGAAAACAAAGGCTGAGGGAGGGGAAATAAAAAACCAAACCAAAAAAAAAAAAAAAAAAACACCTTTCCTGGAATCTGTCATGCCTGTGAGAAGGAAAAAGAAAAGAACAGAAATGTCAAGCCTGGGGTTTCATGCTGATAGGATCTGTAAAGAGAGACTTTACCTTTTCTTTTCTTTAACTATTATCACATTTTAAATTCACACCCATTATTAAGTGTTAGGAGCACAATAATAGATTATTTCAAGGAAGGGAGGAGCTAATTTACTGAGAGAACAAATGAGTGAGGCTATTTCTAGTCATCTGTACTCCCTCAAATATGTTCAAACTATAAATAGGAAATAAGCAGGGGCCAAAGAAGCAAGCAACCCTCAAGGGGAGGGGAGGCAAGAAAGAACGATAGGAGGCCTCTTAGGCCAGGCCTGTGACCACCTTCCCTTGTTATCAGTTCTTCTGGATAAAGAAAGGGCTGTTGAAGGTGTGTTTACACGAACAGTCATTTCATAATGTGAGTTACTTATTGCCAGAGCTCTTACTGAATTTCTGGAGCAAGTTTTAGGCTATTTATCAAAAGTCAGTCTAGGCTAAGACTGACATGCTGTAAATAGACCCAATGTGACCAGTTGCCACAGGCCACCATGACATCTGGCTGTCAGTAGGGACATGGAGCGCTTTTGGTACAGGCACCGGTGAAGAAGAAGCTCTTTCTTGGCTTAGGAGCCTGAATGTCCTTGCTGGAAACTGGTCACAAAGTTTTGGAGATTGAGAGTCCCTGTTTGGAGTTGATAACTCAGTTCAGTGCTGGGGAAAAAAAAAAAGCAGTTCTAACAGCAAGTCCTCTGAAGAAGCAGAAAGCAAAATTCTTTTTTTCCTTCATTCATAAAGAGAATGTATTCCAAATTTCAAGAACTTTATCCCAAATTTTAGTGTAAAATTTTGGCATGAGCAAACCAAGGTTTCAGTTTTTGGTTTTGTTTTGTTTTGTTTTGTTTTGTTCTGCCACTTGATTTTCAGGAGGAGCTGGGCCTCTAACAGTGTGGGAAGCAGAGGAACAGAAGACCTGAATGCAGCCCTGCACACTCACATCCTATTGTTGGAGGCTGCTACACCTGTTCTCGGGGGACAGTCAAACCTGAGGTGAAGGTGGCCCCGTGCTCCCACAGATGTCATAAAATCGCGTGCAAGCACTGTTTCCAGGAGAGAGTGAATCAGGCTATTAGATGGGATGTTTAAGGATTTTCCTAAGAACGTGTCCAACAACTTGAGGTATATTTACTATTTATTGATGCTGGAAACAAGAGCATTTATGGTGTGTTAGGACCTTTTGTAGACACTTTACAGTTCACTCATGAAACCATCACAGCATGGCTCCACAGCCACGAGGGGAGCTGGAGGGACAGCATTCCCTTGTTTATGATTTATTTCCCCAGCTGATAATCTTTATCTTAGATTATTTTTAATTTTTTGATCATTTTGAGACAAATTCTCATGTCCGGGAATTTTTTTTTGTCCCCAACACCGTTTCTTTCTTCTTCATTAAAGTTGCTGCACATTTGGACCTTTGGGCCTCAAGGTGACTCACTGAGAAATCTGTGGGCTTTTGGATGTCTGTGTTCCGGCCAGAGGATGACCCCAGAACAGGAAGAGGGAGGGTCCTCAGAGTTGGCACTGCCTCCTTGGTTGCTTCTTGAGTCACTGAGCAGGTGGCTGAGTGCTGTCTGTGAATCTCCTCATGATTTCCAGAACTTTCTCTTGTACTACATGGGGCCAGACATTCTAAAGTGGGCCCTCACTCCCATTTTTTCTATAAATCTATAAATCTCTCTCAGCAAATGTCAGGTGGAGAGAGGACGATTACCAAGAATTCTAGGCTGGGTCCAGAGAGTCCTTGTATTTCAAGCAGTCTTAGTTTTGACTCCATTGAGGTGTCCTTTTAGTAAACTGTTGGTACAGTTCAGGAGAACTTAGTTGTTTCTGATACTGCTTGGGTTTACATGAAGTATACCAGGTAAGCCTGTGTGAGTGATGTTACATTTACCTTTAGCACACATGCTCAAGTGGCCTTTTCTCCAGTTAGCCGCAAGATCTCAGGGACACCAGTCAGTCTCCAATTCCTGATTTCTGTACTTGTAAACTGGGTGCCTGTGGGTTACAGAGCCCTGCAGGACTAATTGTTGATAACATTGGTTACCACTATTTGCATTACTCCTTTTGTAAATTATGAACTCTGTGTTCCTGCTGGCAGATTCTTCTTCTGACTTTCTCTAAAACAGCCTTTGTTCTTTACCCACCCCCTACATCATTTGAGCTCAAACAATGAGACAGGCCATTTAGTCAGCCTGTGAGAAAGCATGCCATTTGAGTGGGAAAAGTCTGGCATCTGGAACATCTGGGTTACGTGTTCTTAGGGAGAGGTTCTAGCTCACCTCCCGGTTTTCCCGCAAGAATCCATGCTTCTCTCTAATGCCTTCTCTCTTGAAAGGAGCCATTGCCTCTTTCCACCTTCTGAGGAGAGCAACCAGTATTAGAGGTCTTTGTTGCTCAAGTTGGAGCCTCAGCAAGCTGTTCTGACAGTAAGGCATCTACCAGGCATGGGTGTCTATGCAGAGGGCAGACTACAGTGGACAGCCGCTGAGTTTTGGATGAATTAGGCTTTCTCCACAGTCAGGCAATGGCATTGATGACCCTGCTGTGACTGTAGTGGGAGACTTTAGGGACAATTCCCTAAATCTATTTATGCCATTTGACTACTTATGCCTTTTGATTCCTAGAGACACCAACTGTTCCTTTAACCCTTATTACTAACTAACCCTATATTATATCATTATCTGATTTCTTCCCTCCACACCCCCCACCTCTATTGTTTTTTGATTTATTAACACAGATATGCCTGAATCTGGCTTCATTTCTTAAATGAAGCAAAGTTGCAAAAACGTAGTACTTTGAGATGTGACTTGCTCGTTTCTGATATCACACTTTCTGTCTGCTGTACTGTGTCAACTGGAGACTGTGTTTGAGTGTTTAGTGATGGGTAGAGAGAAAGGTTGGTGTTAGTCCCCAGTGTATTGCTCCAGACTCTGGCTGTGAGGTTGTGCCAACTACAACAAAAGCAGTATCTTTATATATCATACTAAAATGTTTATATTGTAAGGATATATGTTTTCAAAAATAGTATTTCTGTTAAAATCAGATTTCCATGCTGGGCTGACTGAATAGGTAGCTTAGCATAAAATAATTTACTGTCAGGATACAACTGTAAAGCTTCCTCAGTATGGCTATCCCGACATTACAATATCATGGCAATGAAATATAAACATTCTGTAAATAGCTCCTTTTTGCTGGTTTGACAGGCTGGGCAAAACTTGGCTGTTCATGCAGTCTTTGTACGGTTTATCATAGTCTCAAATGAAAAAATGTACCCTTGAGGTTTATAAGATCTTAACAAAGAAAAATAGAAGAGTTCTCTCATCTGTGGACCCAGCACAAGTATTAGTGTGGCCTGCCAAGCTCAAAGTAGAACAAGAATGTGACTGTTGCAGCCAAGTTCAGCTCTCATAAATTCAAATATGCATTCCTTCTACTGGAGGATGGCTTCCTTCCGGTCACTCAGAGGAAGAGCTGACTCTTCCATTGCTCACATGTGCCAGCTTTGGAAAGAAAGCTATAAAGTAAATAAAAAAACTATAAAGTAAATTAAAGTGCCCATGAGACATTTTCTAGCCTACAAAGTGTGCGTGAGCTTTCAGATCTTTCCGGCATGCCTCATGATGATGCTAAGCAGATGAAATTGTGCAGCTGCAGCCAAACTTCATCTCCGAGTTTACCAGTAAATAGTAACTATCAGCTACCAAAGGCACTGGAAAAAGAAATACTGACAAGAGGGAAAAACTCCTTATTCCATGCTTCAATTTTTGAAGAAGAAAAAAGTTATCACTACAGTGTTTCCCAAAAAAAGTCATTTGAAAAATGGTGTTTTGGCTGCAATAGCTTCAGGGTGGCACCTACTGTATTTTCTTCAGAGGTCACATAGTCAGGCTATATAAGCAAGTAGGACCAGGGTTAGCAAGGAGCCATGCATGTCATCTGCAGGCCTTTCATTTTGTGCCACCGCCAGCCAGCACCCTAGTCATGACGCTGAGAATTATTTTTAGTTATGTATGCTCAGCCTTAGCTAAGGTTCGTTTCTTGCTAGCTCTTATAACTTTAACCTGTTTTTCTTCATCTACATTTCGTCATGAGTCTTTTTATCTACCTTCCTTCCATCCTTCCTTTCCTCTCACCCTCCCTCCCCCCCTCTTTTTTTCTGTCCTTCTTTCCTGCTTCTTTTGTCTGCCTGTCTGGCAGCTGTCTGGCTTCTGGCCTTGAGCATGCGCCCCTCTTTTTCCCTGGTTCTCTTCTTGCCTCATTCTTCTCTCTCGCCTTGATTTCTCTTCCTATTTACTCTCTCTGCCCAACAGCCGTGCCTATCCCTCTCCTGCCTAGCTTTTGACCATTTGGTTTTTATTAGACCAATCCAGTGCCTTAGGCAGGCAAGGTGAAACAAATGGAACACATCCTTACATCATTAAACAAATGCAACATAAACAAATGCAACGGATCTTTACATAGTTACAATAATATTCCACAAGTCATCAAATACAACATTTCTTTCAGCTCTCTCTCTCTCTCTCTCTCTCTCTCTCTCTCTCTCTCTCTCTCTCTCTGTGTGTGTGTGTGTGTGTGTGTGTTGTTACTATTAGGAACCATAGCCAAATTGCAATGGTGACATGGATGCACACTGATAATTCCCCTGGGTTTCAATTGGGATGAAAACAGGGCCATTAGGACATCAAGTCTTCTCTAGCAAAGAGGAAGATGAGAGTCTTTCATGTATCAGCAAACCAGGAACAAGGCAGCAAAGTGGAGAGTGAGCAGGGCCCTTCTGATTCCAGAAAACAGATGGCATAACTGCCACACTGGTTTTAAGTCTGATAAAACTTTATGAACAGATTGAGAATGAGGTGGGCTTCCCTCTGCCTGTAGCTAAGCTCAGATGGGTCTCTGCTGCTGTGCAGTGTTGAGTTTCCAAGAATTCATGTAGCTGTCAGCACTGAAGATGCCCAGGCAGATGAACATCTAGTGATAACCATGATGGATAGTTAGAGGTTGCCATACCCGCAAATACCACTGAGAAATACCTTCTGATCATGTGGCAATGAGCATTGGCCTCAAGAATTGTGGTGCCTGTTCTTCCAATATGTAGATAATAAAAGATTTATTACCTGCTTGAAGCTTGATAAAAACAGATGTCTGTAGATAAGGCCAGCAAGGATAACTCTGTGCAGTTCTATTTCCTGGCTAAGTTCTACCCTGAGGATGTGTCTGGGGAGGTCACCCAGGACAATACTGAAGCTGTTTTTTCTTCAGGGAGATCTACTGCCGTCTGGAGATTGTAGTACTCCTGGGATTATATTCATTGTAGGCCAAGTTCAGACGCTATAATAAGGAAATGGACAAACATGGGTACCTCAGCTTGAGGGTGCTAGTCCCTTAGTGGGTCATAGATCAGCACAAGCTCATGAAGGACCAATAAGAGGGTGGGATTCAAATATGGCATGCAGAAAATTCCCTGATACTCAGAGATGGCTACTATAGAATACCTAGATTGCTTGGATCTGGAAATGTATAGAATCAACTATTATGAGTCTAAAAAAATAAGAAAAGAACAGACTTTTGGCTTGGAGTTGATGACCTCGGACTAAATATTCATGAGACAGATGACAAGTCAACTCCAAAGATCAGCTTCTCTTGGAGTGAAATCAGGAATATCTCTTTCAATGGCATAAAAGTGTGTCCTTAAGCCCATTGATGAGAAGGCGACAGACTGTGAGTTCTCAGCCTGAGGATTAACATGCTGACCCTGCAGCTCTGCCTGAGGAACCCTGAGTTACACAAGCACCAGACGAAGCCAGGCACCATGGAGGTGCAGCCGACGATGGTCCAGGCATGGGAGGAGAAGCTACAGAAGCATCTGGAGCGACAGCAGTTGGGAGGCAGAGAAGGGAAGAGAAACCGTAGAGAGAGAAGGGGCAGATGCTTAGGGAGAAGGAGGGATACAGCTGCAGGAGAGGCAGGTCGGGATACGACCTCAGGTGCCATGGCAGGGCTGTCACACTGGGCTCTGTTCTCTCAATCCTGAAAACCCCCGGATATACCTCTAAGAGAGAAGTTACCAGGCAGAACTGGACCCAATGGAAGCCTCCTTGCTTATCTTCCTGATTGTATCACAGTGCCAAACAGGCCTGATTTTTATGACAGGTATAGGACTGCTTTCCTAGGATTTGGATACGTCTAATGTCAAGAAAAATCAATATTGGCTGGTGTCACCCAAGCTTCAGCATCAGTTGGGAGCAAACTATGGCAGATATCTGTGGCTGCCTTTTTCTCTAGTTTTGAAATGAGCTCAAGCTGCCTGGCTCTCTTTTGATTCCTATGAAGGATCTCTCTGTTTTAAGGGATGAAAGTTATGTTGAAAACTGAGTCTAATGCATGCTTCCCCCACAACAGTTTCTTTCTTCCCAGAGTGAGCACTTCAGAGCTCTGTCAGAGTCTACTGCCATTGCTGAGAGTGTGAGGAACGAGACTCTTCCATAAACAAAACTTGGTTGCCATGCCTACCTGCTACAATACATTGATGGACTCACACAGTCAGTGATCCAAAAGAATTAAATATTGAAAACCAAATTAAAACAGCAAGCAGTTTGAGACTAACAAGCTAATTACAGTGCTCAGATGGAGAAACTAGAGCACCTCAGGAGTTCTCCTGAAACCACGTGCTTCCATCTTTACAGGGCACAAGTTCTTGATAGCTTCATCTAGTACCCTGGTGTCTGTTGTCACCGACGCTGGCCCTGCTCCCCTCCACTTGCCTCAGTGTCCCAGATGAGTCTTGCATTAGCATCTTCAACTCCACCTCTTCGCTCTCCAGAATGCTTTGACTACACAACAGGACTTGAACTTTTCCTTCAGATCTAAATTATACTCTGAAATCCTTTTCTCAGCCAAAAGAGCCAACTTATGCCCAAAGCAGATTATTTTCATTATTATAACTTTAGGATATATTTGTACCCATTGGTAGGTTTTTATCAAAAGTACATTCCTAAGCAATGGACCCAAATTGCAATTAGCTTTCAGATTGTACTAAGATGCTTCCTTTGCTGTTTGTTGGTGTGGCTATGTACATCTGTTCTCTGAATGGTCTGAAAACAGTTCCCAAGACAGCAAGTTGGGAGTGGGAGTCCAACTGAGAGGGACTTGGGCACTTGAGCTATGAGGTGCCTTTCCTCATGGGTGAATATACACACCTATCAAAAGGGCTTGTTGGGGAGGACTCATTGTCTTTTGATCTTCTCACATGTGAGGTCACATTGGTCCTCCACTTGCCATTCTGCCATGTGAATATTATTATGTGGACCTTTCCCAAATGCTCAAGTCTTGATTCTGGATTTCCCAGCCTTAGAATCTCGAGAATTTTATGTATCAATCCAGAGCAAAGTGGACCAAGACACATATATTATCTCATCATATAATGCCCCTATATCATCTACCTACTCAATTCCTTGTGTCTGTCTTTCTCTACTGGGATGTAAGCCCCTAACATGTACATTTATCCTTGTATCCAGAAAATTGTCTGACACCCCAGTAGATGAGTTGTATATTTGTCAAGTGAACAACCTTAGTTAACACTGAGCAGGCAGTTCCCAACAAATGCACAGGGTAGGAGATATGAAAGAGCCTAATGAGGTAGCCACTCCTCTTTGGATCTCTGCTGAGATAAAACCTGATAGCACCGACATGGATGCTATAGCCATCTTTACTTTTTTTTTTTTTTTGTCTAGCCTAGCTCTTTTCATCATGTCTTGTGGATGTCAAGCACATGGAATTAAACAATTACCAGCTCTACAGTCCTCCAAAAACACTCTGAAATCTTCCACAATAGAGTAATAATGCCAAACAGGTCCGGATTTAAAAACAGAAGGGCTCACAAGAAGAGGAGAGCATCTACAGGTAGTCGATAGCTGTTTATTACTCATCAGATACGGGTCGGGCGCTAACTGGATGGCACCTGTAATCAATCCACGGAATGATTTGAGAATGCACAGTGTCACTGAGCCTTTCTTTGCTTTTTATTCTTTCTTCAGCATCTCCAACTCATGGTGGCCTTTGAGTGGACAGGCTTGATATCCTGTGCCCCATGGTTACAAACTGATGGATTCGTTCTACTGTCAATCATCAAAGTTTACTCTACTCTATGTCATCAAAATGCAGCAAGCCCTTCAAGGCTAGGATTTGTACCAAGGACAGAGGACAAAGAATTCTCATATCTGGAACCAATCCATTCTAGAGAACCATGCAAAGGTTACCAGGCATGAAGAGCTCGCTTTTGCCCTCAACAAAGGTAAAGGCTGAACCCAGGAGGGATTACAGCAAGGATGAATCCACTCCTCCCTAACCCTCACTCCATTCTGCAGTAGCTCACCTTTCCCTAGGGATCTATTACCATCCCCACTACCATTGCTCTGGGAAATTATGACCTGTAAGTTCACACTAACAAACTCCTTAACAAAACTAAGGCAGACAGAAGTTGGCGAATGTTAATGAAGAACATTGTGAAAATAAAAGTGTCAGAATAGCATTGCCTCTGAAACTCATCACGATTGTAGTATTGCTGCTGACTGTGGGACTCTGGGAAAAGCATACTGTCTTGTAACCTTTTCCCCTCTACCACTTAACTTAATTCCAGTTACCTTTGTGTCCTGTACCCCAGTAATCCTCCTGTTGGGCGGGTTGATTGCCTTTGTGGGGGGGGGGTTGAGACAGGGTTTTGACAGACTTTGGAGGCTGTCCTGGAACTAGCTCTTGTAGACTAGGCTGGTCTTGATCTCACAGAGATCCACCTGCCACTGCCTCCCGAGTGCTGGAATTAAAGGCGTGAGCCACCACCACCCAGCTTGTGGATTGCATTTTCAGCGGTAAGGATGTTTTCCTCCAGAAGCCCCCGAGTTTCAAATTGTGTGGAGTACAATGAATCATGTACACAGTCCCTCAGTGGATCACATACACAGTCACTCAGTGGGTCACATACACAGCTGTTCAGTGGAACCTTTACACATTCACTCAGTGGATCCTGTACATGGTCTCTCAGTGGATCCTGTATACATTCAGTGGATCCTGTACACAGTCCCTCAGTGGATCACATACACAGTCACTCAGTGGGTCACATACACAGCTGTTCAGTGGATCACATACACAGCTGTTCAGTGGAACCTTTACACATTCACTCAGTGGATCCTGTACATGGTCTCTCAGTGGATCCTGTATACATTCAGTGGATCCTGTACACAGTCACTCAGTGGGTCACATACATACACAGTCACTCAGTGGATCCTGTACACAGTTGCTCAGTGAATGCTTCAATTCAAACCTGAGTGCTGAGCATTTTGCACTGGGAGCTGAGTTCAAATGTTCTCTCCCTTCATCTCAAGGTGTTTTTTTTTTTTTTATGGCAATCTGCTTAGCCATTCCCATATCTCATCCGGGAAGCTTTTTTAGCAATCATAATTTCTCCTGGAGAAGAAAAAAACAAACAAATAAACAAAACAAACCTGAAGCCTTCATCAGCTGATTTAAGTTTACCAGTACATCTTACGAGTTGTAGATCTATTTTGGGTGTTCTCCCAAATCTATAAGTGATGGGCAGAGTGTTAAGAAACTTCCAGACCGTGTCAGTGAGGAGGCCTAGGTAATCTATTGAGCCTTGGACAGCAGATCAGTACCCATCCCAAGTATACACACGGACTTTGGACTCCCATTGAACAATGTGAGGTGCACTCTCACCCTGAACTCTTGGGGAAGGGTCTAGGCCCTGCCCTATATGAAATGACAGACTATGGACACCCCCATGGAGGGCCTCACCCTCCTTGGGGGAATGAGGGGATAACGGGGGAGGGGGGATGGGGGGGAGGGCACGGGAGGAGGGGAGGGAAAGGGAGAGGGACCTCGTACTGACTTGTGAAGCAACCTTGTTTCTTATCTAAATTTAAAATGGAAAATAAAAAAATATTAATAAAAAAAAAGAAAAACAATAAAAAAAAATTAAAAAAAAAAAAAAGAAACTTCCAGACCACATGGAATAATTACAGGTTGCTGGGAACCGCAGTGTTGTGTGTCCACACAGCAAAGAAACTGCCATCTTGGGGGTGTTCGATCATATGGTCATATGTCTTCTTGAAGATGGTTGTTTACAACCCCTTATGGACCAGTATATAAGGTCATGAGAAATTTGGTCATGGTGGGATGTGCTTATCACCCTAGCCTAGGGAAAGCAGAGACAGGCAGCTTACTAGTTAGCTAAATCTAGCTGAATTTCAGGCCTAGTGAGAGACCTCATCTTAGTGAATTACTTGGGGAGTGCTAGAACAAGGCACTCACCACTGACCACTGACTCCATGAATATGTGCATGCTTGTGTATATGTACATAGATACACACACGCACATACACACACAAACTACCCACACATACCACAGGAGGGAACAAAAACAGCAACAACAATTGTAGTTCTGAACCAACCTCCTCCCCTTCAACAAATGAAGACTAAAAACCTTCAGAGCTAGCTAAAACTGAAAGCGTGAACTTTATGCACACAAAGGATGATATGCTTTCAACATGGCAAAGACTGTCCCCAACACACACACACATATACACAAACACGCAAACTTGAGTATGTCATGGCATCTGTCTCCCACTGGACACTGATACAGATGAAAGTCAGCCTCTCCAAGAGAAAATGAGTAACAACAAAATTATAAGACAAAATAAAGTATGAATTATATCTGGAAGGGTATTCTATACCTGCTATATTTGGAGCAGTTTCCAAGCATTTTAAAAAGTCTGATAAAAATTTGGGAAGACTGAAAGTTGGAATGACTCCCTGGGAATCTCCACTAGTGATTTGAATAACAATTTGTCAATGTACTGTGAATTAGAAGACATTTCCATTAGCCAGGCACTGGTGGCTCATACCTTTAATCCCAGTACTCGATAGGCAGAGGCAGGTGGATCTGTGTGAGTTCGAGGCCAGCCTGGTCTACAGAGTGAGTTCCAGGACAGCCTCCAAAACAATACAGAGAAACCCTGTCTCAAAAAACCAAAGAAGAAGAAGAAGAAGTAGAAGAGAAGAAGAAGAAGAAGAAGAAGAAGAAGAAGAAGAAGAAGAAGAAGAAGAAGAAGAAGAAGAAGAAGAAGAAGAAGAAGAAGAAGAAGAAGATTCTAGTGATGGGGGGAGTGTCCTAGCACAGGTACACAAGAACACACACCCCAAATGTTCATGGAAACATTTGTTACGATTAAAAATAGAAATCACAGCCGGGCGATGGTGGCGCACGCCTTTAATCCCAGCACCCGGGAGGCAGAGGCAGGCGGATCTCTGTGAGTTCGAGGCCAGGCTGGACCGACAGCCTCCAAAACAATACAGAGAAACCCTGTCTCGTAAAACCAAAAAAAAAAAAAAAAAATGGAAATCACTTACATAGAAATAGCCAAGCATGAATCATTAAGTAAATCATAGGATTCCCCAAACTATGGAATTCTCTAGGACAGTTAAAACATACCAATTAGAATTACAACATGGACACTGGAGTGTCAGTATGGACAAGCATTGGAATGAGAAATGTAAGGGAGAAAGCAAGCCACATGCCATTATAAATAGTATGATATGATTTATTAATAACAAAAGATAAGGGAGATCCAGGCAGTAGCTGTGCACACCTTTAATCCCAGCACTTGGGAGGCAGAGGAAGACAGATCTCAGTGAATTAGAAGCCAGCCTGGTCTACAAAGTAAGTTCCAGGACAGCCAGTGCTACAAAGAGAAGCTCTGTCTCAAAAAAACAAAACAAAACAACAACTACAACAAAAGGTATGGGAGGCAACATTTTCTTAATGGAGACATCTGCCGATATTTGCTCACAGCAAGTAGCTGCCAAGTGAAAGGAAGAAGGCTCATCTAAGGGAAGAAATATGAGAACTATGGTACCTTATCTTTTTAAAAGCCTGAAGCTAGGTGCTTTCGTGCACATCTGTAATCCCAGTGTGTGGGAGAGGGAAACAGGACTTTAAGGTCATCTTAGACTACCTAGTAAGTTTGAGTGCAGCCTGAGCTACATGAAACCTTGTCTCACAGAAACAAAACAAAACAAAAATCTGAAACAAATAATGGAAAGCATTAGTTCTTGTTAATTTGTGTGAGGGTACCCAGAGTTGTTTTTTTTGTTTTTTATTTGTGTAATTTTTTTTTGTATTTGCTATGTTCAATAGACTTGAAAATCTCAAAGTGAAACAAATGTTTTTAATAGAATGTACCTATCCCTAAAAGGAATGATGTCTAGACATGTATGATCATGGGTGCAAATCACAGTGGCTGTATGTTGAATGCTGAACTGGGCCCAGGGTGTCCCACAGTCACTGATGAGCCACACAGAGTCAACCTTGGTTTATTCATCTGACCACACAGCTTGATGAGCATACAAACCAGGCTATAGCTTAGGGTCAGATGATCCTGTGTCCCTGCTCAGAGTAACCTAAGAGAAGAAAAAGGTATTTATTGCTTATATTGACAGTACCAAGTGTGTTCTTTTCCCTTCATGGTGGCCTGATGGGAAAAAGATCTATTATTTACTTTGCAAAATATATACCAAATTAAAAACTAAGGAATGAGTACTGAGGCCATCATCAATCATAGGATCTCAGAGGCAAAAAAGGGAAGTGTTCTTCTGTAGAACACATTTTTAAAATTGGCAAGCCCTAACCCTAAATCATCTAAGCCTGTGTGAGTCCTGCTTGCTGTTTGCAAAGATCCCATGTCTTTCCTAGTGAACTTCATTTCACACACAAAGGGGAAGACTATTGGTGCAAGCAGTGTTGCTAGCTTCTTCTTCTACACCCACAACCAGGCTTGCCCTAGGATTGTCCCTAGTGATTCCCAGAAGCAAACAGCTCTCCTTTCCTCTCCATCACTCTGTTCTGTGGTCCCCTCTACACACAATGCCTGTTTTGGGTGCTAGGATGATGTCTGACTTTCTCACATCCCTACTCAGTTCTCATCTCTTCAACACTAACCACAACATGGGATTCTTTCCCAAACTGTAAGTGGAAGGATGATTCAAAGCCCCGCTACTGGTGGTCATCTATCCTGCCTGAAAGTGGCCAGAATGGTCTTCCAGAGAAAGACTGTATGCGGTAAGTCACACTGGCCCTTGAGGGGGGGGGGAGCCAAGAAGGGGAAAAGGTCTTTAAGTTAAAAGGTCATTTTCCACAAAGCACATCAAACTCAAACATGATCAGGACTAGCAATATCTGAGGAAATGCTCCAAGATGGAGAAGAAAATGCTAAGAGTTAGGATGGCCCATCTGTCGTGAAACATGGCAGTAGACTGTGGCTGAGCTTTGGGGGGGGGCATCTCTAGCCTCTTGGAGGATAAAACAGTAAAATGGCAGCTCAAGTGACAGCTTCAGTTGGGGAAGAAAACAATGGGATCAGTATAAGCCTGGAAAGTAGGGCTCAGTAGCTCAGCTGTGTGGGCTGAGACATGTGTGGGCATGCTGATTAGCTAGACTGAGGTGTCAGGGTTCATTCTTGGAACATGAACTCTAGGCTCTGGGAAGTTGGACTCATTGTAGACCCTACATGTGCAGAGTCTAAATTTATCAGTTTCCTGCCTATCTGCCTTAGGAACTGCTTTAAGACTAAGACTCTCAGGGTAGATGCCCAAGAGGTTAGGAAGACAAATACTGACCACGGTAAGACTTCAAAGTGGATGAGTTTCCTTTCCAGAGTTGAAAAGCAAACCTAGTCTCTGATGGAGACGGAGATATGTATGCCTGCATTATCTAAATGCAATAATACCCATGAATACTATCCTTTTAAAATGGCAGACAGGATAAATAAACTTCTTTGCTACTCATTTTCAACTGGGCCCATGAAACCACCAGTTTTATACTTCAAAAGTATGTCCAGTATTGGAAATTTTATGTGGTTCGTAAGAGTCCTACAAAGTTTAGACAATGCAAACTCATAGTGGGAAACTTGGTGACTTTTTCAAGTTGCAAATGAACCCTCATGGCTGCTTTAGTTCCTCCACCCTTGAACAGATTTGATTTAAAGCCTAGTGATGACAGTAAGAGTCGCTGAAAGAGAATATAGAGCAAGATATTACTGTATTAATGTCATGCATTAAGCATAATAGTAACACGTGAGAACTTCCTCACCAGTAATAGTACTGTTAATGGATGCCACCCATCAAAGTCTTAGCACTTCGTGCCCTTTTCTGGCTGGATATCCAGGTGCCCTTGCTGCCAGGTGAAAGCCAGGCATTTGGAGAAAGCAGTCACACACAATAGAACCTCCATAGTCCTCTCCTGGCATCCCGGATACTCCGTGGAGTCTTTTCCTGCCTTACAAGACCCAGTTACCAAAGGTCAATAGGGGTAAGGTTTACAAAGCAACCGCCAGAGCTTCCCAGACCTGAAAATAAATCTCTCGGCTAAGCAGGACAAAAGTACCTTCTTTACCTGCTGTGGGAGCTGCTTAAGCAGGCCTTGGACCAGGAAAGGCACTTAGGATGTTCTTCCTGGGACAGTTTGTTCTTCCTATTTACAGTGTCCAAGCCAAGTTGGGGAGGGAATCAGGCAGGGCGATGGCTTTTCACCCAACCCTCTTTTCTGGCCCTTGCTTTCCAGGAAGAAATCAGTAGACATATTAAGGCTGTTGTAAGCACTGAGGTAGGCAGCATCTCAGTTAAAGAAGCAGCAAGGCCTCATTTCTAGAGGCAGTCATACTGTGCAGGCATTTCCTTAAACTGCCAGAAACCCTGGAGGCATCATGCAGGAAGTGACTGAGCACGTGCTGGGTGGGCAGTCCTCCTTCCACCAGTGAGTCAGGACTTAGCCCTCAGACTGGAGCGGGGAGCTCTGTCCAGGATAACAAAGGAAGTATCAGTTCAATCAGAGGAGCACGGAATAAAGATAATAAACAATGAAGGCAAGGACTCACTCAGATCATGCAATATTTCCCCACACACATGATTTCATTTATCATCTGTCCCCCAAACAGGGCAATCATTGACATCATCCAGATTCAAGCAAATAAGAAAAGAGATAGAGTCAAATGGAATCCCAGCCTGTGCTCCCAGTACCAATAAGGCAAATCCACATTTCCTGATCTAGTATCAACTTCCTTTTCCCCAGAACCCTGACCTTCACCTCCTATTTTAACACTGACCCCTGACTACATGGGACTTAGAGTATAGTGGTCTCATTTCTTCATTCCCACATCGACTTCTGTTGTTCCTCCCAAGCTCAAAGAAAATATCTGGCCTCTCTATCCAAGTCCATGCTGGATTAATATGATGAATCAGTGAGCACACTGATGGCTGCCACATGCTGGGCACTGTGCTTAGCTCTGGAGACCCAAAGCTGTGCAGAGATCAGTTTTAACTTCACAGAGTCTGTGATCTTAGAGAAAACACCCATTTCTTTTCTGACCTAGTCCATCACTTAACTCTTGGGGGAAAATTGTTCAGACCACTTACTTGTCAGTTAATAATCTGCTTCCTTTTGTCTACTGCTCAACGATGTCGTTTTTCTGACGCTGTCAATATCTACAGTGTGACCAAATGCACGCCATCAGATCTGTGAGGATAGAAACTTCATTTAAATCAAGCATTGTGTTTAAAATACATTTGTGAGAAGATGACAAAATTATAAAATATGTACCAGATAATGATGGAAAACAAAACTCTCATATCCCGTACTTTACTGTCTCAAGCCTAATTCATATTTCTTAATGTCAAAGTCAATGCCCCTGGAGGCCTGAGATTTGTCTGTTGAAGGGCTTCTTTTGGTTTAGAGGTTTCTCAGCATCATGCCTGGCTCTAACTATCCAGTGACTGAAGCTTCCCTGCCCCAGCTGTTACAACCAAAGTATTCCCAACATCACTAAGTTTCCTTAGAGGAGAAGATGATAAAAATGAAACCAAACGCTAGTCACACACACCTGAAATGTCTTGAGCTTGCTTGCTTTCTTCTGTGTCACTAAATTTACATATGCATATTATGTTAATATTTAAACATACATATTTAATTCCATGGAGGGCACAGATTGTTTTTCAAGGTATTAAGAAGTAACTAAGAAGCCCATTTCACTAAAAGAGCAAGGAAGACAAATCGAGAAGGACAGAATTGGCTCCCAGAGGGAATTCTTTTGACTTTGGAGAGTGTCCCAAATAATCCTACAGCTGTAGACCAGTGAGCTCTTGAGGCAGTATCCCGGGATGAGTGGTGGTTGCATATCTAAGCAGGGGTAGCTGGAATTCAAGATCAAATTCCTGTGGTCCCCATCCTCCTTGAGTTCACAGCTGGAAACTCCCATGCCCGCAATGACTGCTCAGTGTGGCCTCCCCCTCTTGTGACCATCCAGTAGACTAAGATTAGTACTCCAAAGGAAAGGTCACCTTCTCCGGTGTCACTGCCAAAGAGATAAAGTCTCCAGTCCTGCAAAGGATGAAATCATGGTGAGGAAAGTGTGCTACTCAAAAGTCACTAAATCCAGAGAAACGATAGCATGAATCCTGGGCATCTCCCACTGAATAAAAATACTGCCTTTTTTCTGGATTTTACAGAAAAAATCAGAATAACACTTGTGATGGAGCCACATACACTTACTGTTTTGCTAGGGTAGGTTTCGTGAGGAACCACTGGCAGAAGAGGGATGTTTCTGATGCTCACTTGACTGTAAGCTAGCGGGAGACCCACAGAAGCCCAGGCCTGCCATCCATCCTATCCCAGCACTTAGCACTGAAGTTGGAATGCAGGTGCTCTGTCTGTTGATTGAATAATTTCAATAAAACATGTCCCCTTCCTCTGTGGTTCTGTTTAATATACAATTTTATGTATGTGCATTTATATCAATCCTCTATTCATAATATAAATTATAACATAATTTCTATGATGATATGATAATAATATAACATATATTTATAATATAAAAGAAACTTAAATTTTGAATGTTGAAATAGTTTATATATTTCATTATATAGTTTAACATAAAGGCAAAAAGTGATACACACTGAACATCACCATAAGTCATGCGGTCTCCTTGGTTCTTTTCAATATTTCATTTCATTTTGTTGAGATTTCTGTACATGTTATCCCTCTTAAACCCTAAAAATGCATAAGAATTCTGGTGTGTATTCCAAGCAGGTTACCACGGGAGTGTACAGGGGAGGTAACAGGCAGGCAGAACAGGGGCACCTAATGATCCAGAAGGAGGACAGATGGCAGCACAGGCTGCTGACAGAAGAAACGACGAAGTGGTTTCACATCCGTGGAAAGTGATCCAGACGAGGGAATAGATTTGGAGAAGTTGTATAGATTTCGGGCTGAGGGAGTGCTAAGTGAAAAAAGCATGAACTCAAAGAAGAAGGGGGGGGGAGAAAAAAGTAAACAAAGATGGATGGAAGGAAAGGAGGGATGAAAGAAAGAAAAAGGAAACAAGGGAGGAAGGAAAGAAGGAAGGAAGGAAGGAAGGAAGGAAGGAAGGAAGGAAGGAAGGAAGGAAATGCGCAAGAAATGGCAAACGTCTTCATCCTGTGAGTGTAAAAGACCTGTGGTCTGGATGGAGGCAGCAGTCTAGCACACTTGGCTGGTGCTCTGGCTACTTCACCGTGGCTCCCTGTGGTAGGGAAGAGCGAGAACATGAGGGGCTTTCTCAGTGCAGAAGTTGCTCTAAGAGTCATGCCAAAGGGTGAGGAATGATGTCACAGGCAGCTCTGTGGAGAGGGAGAAGAGGGAGGGAGGATCTATTTGACTTTAGGGACTATTTGACATTTATCTGCAAAGGCCAACAAAAATAGTTTCTAAGACTTTGTGAATCCCCTGACATTGACCCATGTTACCTTTTTTTTTTTTTTTGGTATGTAGAAAGAAATAACACTTCTCCAAGTTTTCAAGATTTATAACCAAATTCTGAAACATTATTTTATCTCATCAACAAAGTTCTTGGTTTTGTTCATGAAAATGGAACCATCCTTCTAACAAGCCCCTGGTATCTACTGGTAGCAAGTAGTTAAGATTCTGTTAATTACGAAGTTGGCTTTTAATTGTGCCAATGAAAATAACACTCTTTGGGAATACGGCAGAGCTTAATAACTGGGCTCAAGATAGTGAACTCATTACTATTGCTGTGCATGGGCTGCTTTCTTCTCTCTGAATAATGGAATGTGTTCTCTCCAGCATGTACTACCAACCTCATGTGTATTGTCAGACCCAAAGGAAACACCACTCATTGCTCACACTTTGGTCTCAAAGCAGCCCCCGATTTAATTTGTATGTTTAAGTATTCCAACGAGTTCAAGTTGGCTAACAGAGTCAGTTGTGTAGCCAGGTCTATTAGCTCTGCCTTTGCTAGTCTTCTTCACAGCAGATAATAGAGGGCAGTGAGACACGGGAAACAAAGTTAGTTAATCAGAACAAGGATCATGAGCACGTATTGTTCTTTTTACCTCCACCTTCTCTCAAAGTATTCTGTATCCAGCCAGGTACAGTGACAAATGCTCACCCCCTGGTAACACATTCTGATCAATAGCCAGAGCCATGGTGAATTTGGACATTCTAAGTACTAGAGCCCATTTACTTTTTTTGTTTTGTTTTGTTGAGACAGGGTTTCTTTGTATTGTTTTGGAGGCTGTCCTAGAACTCGCTCTGTAGACCAGGCTGGCCTCGAACTCACAGAGATCCGCCTGCCTCTGCCTCCCGCGTTCTGGGATTAAAAGTGTGCGCCACCAACGCCCGGCTGAGCCCATTTACTTTAGTGGGAAAATCCACTCTTAATTGAACCAGAGCCAAAGAAGATCCTTTAGTATTTACCACTTGCTGAAAGGGATAAATGAAGAACAAACCATGGTCCGATCCAATCTGTCTACGAACAAGGTGGCATACAGATGACCCTGCTACCTGTTTCTAGTGGGAAATGTGTGGACCCTAAGGAAGTGTAGTAAAATTTGGGGTTAAAATAGAGACCTAAAAGAATTTTACTAGCTATTGTATACGTCATCTGTGAACTCCTACACATCTCAGGACGGAAATGTGACCCAAAGGATACAGCCTGGTATCACTGACCACATCATGCTGTGTCACCTTCGTCACGGGTATAATGATGTAAATTCTTGTTTAGAAAGCAACTTTGCATCATACATTCTTTATATGTTGTGCTACACTGGACTCCTCTGTCTTACCCTAAATATTTATCAAAGTTATTTCACCCTCGGCTTTCTCATTGACAACATCTGCAAAAATCCTGGAAAGTGCTTATGTTCAAACCAGTGTTTATGTAAACAGTCGAACAGCATAGCAAGAAATTCTGTGGGCAGTTTTCATCTTCAACCCTCTTTAATTTCCCCTAACATCTCTAGTGACCGTAACTGAAGATGAGAGTACTGGAATAAGCTCTGTTAGCAGAGTTGCCACATGTAGTTATTGTGAAGTGGTGAATTTTCTAATGTTGAGAATGCTTGTATGAGTTGTGTGTATGTGTGTCTGTGTGTGTATATATACATGTATGTATGTATGTATATGTATGTTCCTCTGCACTAAACTGATGAACTAAGACAAAGTAAATTATGTGTGTGTTTGTTTACAGCTTGTTTTTAATTTATACTTTTAATTTGATACTTTTTAATTATTTAAAAATGTTTTTCATACAATGTCTTTTCATCATATTCTTTCTGATTCCCCAAGTCCTCCCAGAGACTTCCCACCTCCCAATCCACCCAGCTTTACATGTTCTTTCTCTCTAAAGGGAATAAAAAAACCCTAAAAGACAAGCAAGCAAACGAACAAAACAAAAATCTAAAAGGCAAAAACAAAAAGCACATAATAAAAACATGGAGTGTGTTTTGTGTTAGCCAACTACTCCTGAACATGATGTGGTTTGTCCACTAATGTGATATACCCAGTATAAAGACATTTGGAGAAAAATAATTTTCCCTCTCCCAGTGGGCACCAAATGTAAATAGCTTCTTAGTCAGGGATGGGACTTTATGCCTCTTCATCTTCCCCGTGATGCGACTTTTCCTGGCTTCAGTTTGTACGTGTTTTGTGCTTGCTGCCACAGTCTCTGCTGGTTTGTATGTACATCGGCCCTGTTGTGTCTGAAAGACATTGTTTCCTTGGAGTCACCCATCACTTCTGCTTCCTCTTCTGCTTAGATCCCTGAGCCTTGAGGGGAGAGCTTTGGCACAGACATCCCCCTTAAGGATGATGTCTCTCACTCTCTGCTCACTGTTCAGTTGCGGGCCTCTGTGTTGACTACAATCTACTGCAAGAATGAGAAATAGTGTCTTCACCTTTTATTATCAGACAAAATCTGTGCACAAATGTTAAAGGACAAATGTGGAACCTGAACCGAGTCACAAGCCTCTGTTTACACCTGCCTTTGCTCGTGCTTAACTCAAAAAGGGCCACCCCTAGGTCATGGCCAGGCCCAATGAAAATCCCTGCCTCTTGGACCAAAAACACTCCCTTCAATTGGTTAGCTGACCTGTGACAGAATCCCCACCACACAAGAAGCTGTTCCATTCATGATTAAACGATGCAGCAGTCTATGGGTACAGCAATATGTCATTAGCAGTCTTTTTATTGCTATGTTCATTTAGCAGACTATTTCCCGTAGGGCCCATGACCTAACTTGTCTCAAGTTTTTGGACTCATTAACAGTGTCAAGTGTGGGTTCTAACTCATGAAATGGGCCTTAAATTCAATAAAAATGTAGTTGGCTATTCCCACAGCATTTGGGCCACTATTGCATCAGTATATCTGGCAGACAGGTCACTGTTGCAGGTTTTGTAGCTAGATGAGACTAATGTCTTCGCCCCTAATAGCATGTATGTAGTACCTGCCAGCACTATGAACAGTGGTCAGGGGTAAAGGTTCTAGTTGGGTACCACCTCCATCTCCATGTTCAATGACCATACATAACTGGTACCTACAGCGATAGGGGTTTACTATTATATTGTGGAGGTTAACCAATGACACTGGTAATAGTTTGTACTGTTTGTGGGGAATATGGGACCCCTTTGGTGAACGGCTCAACAAGATGTAACCCATTCCTGGAACTAGGGATTTTATTTGGTAGTACATGGTGTCTAGTTGGGGAACTGTCTCTTCCATTATATGGTAACTCAACTTAAATTCCTTTTCTATATTTTAGGAAACTTCTAGAATAGTGGGTTTCCACATGCCTTTTCAACACATCTTTAGCATTAGCTATCCCTCCCTGTGTTACCTCCTTTGTCCTGCCATTAATCCCACCTCCCCTTTTACTTCTTCTTGTCCAGTTTCCCCTTCATCCATTTTTAGCACTATATTCTATATCCCCTTCCTTGGAAGATCTTCTCCTTGTGTCTGGTCCCTTTGCCTAACATCTATGAATATCCTAAATGAAACAAACGTATCTAAAGCTTAAAAACTAGCATCTACATATTAAAGAAAGCAGGAAAATATTGTATTTCTGAGTTGCGTTTCCTCAGTTAAGATGATCCTTTTTATTGTCACTCATTTACATTCAAATTTCATAATTTTGGTTTTTTAACAATCAAATCATTACATTGTATAAATGTACCACATTTTCATTATCCAATCATCAATTGATGGGCAATTAGGCTGATTATAACTTCTGTATATTATAAATACAGCAGCAATGAACATGAATGAACAAGTATCTCTATAGTAGAATATAGAATCCTTTGAATATATGCCCAAGAGTGACATGCCTGGATTTTGTGGTAGATTTAGTTTCATCATTTTGAGGAACCTACATGCTAATTTTCACAGTGGTTGTACAAGTTTGCAGTCCCACCAGCAATGAATAAATGGTCCTCTTTCCCCACATTCTTGCCAGTATGTGCTATCTTACTGATTTTGGTCATTCTGAAAGGTGCAAGATAGAATCTTAGTTTGAACTTTCATTTCCCTGATGACTAATGAAGCTGAACATTTTAAAAAGTGTTTCTAAGCCATTTGTGTTATATCTTTGGATAACTCTATTTAGTTCCATATCCTGCTTTTTTCAAAACCGGGATTTTAAAATGTTTTCTTAATGTTCATGTTCTTTAGTTCTCTATATTCTAGACGCTAACCCTCTCTCAGATGTATAGTTGATAGGAATTTTTCCCATTCTATAGGCTGTGTCATCACTCTAATGATGGGGTTCTTTTGCTGGCCAGAGTTTGCTTAGCTTCTCGAGGCCCCATTTATTAATTGTGGTCATAATGCTTCTGCTGTTTGTATCCTGTTCGAAGTCCATTTCTAAGACAACAAGTTCCAGCCTATTTTCTACCTTCTCTTCTGTGAGATTCAGGATATCTGGCCTTATGTTGAAGGTCTTGATCCATTTGGCAATGAGTTCAGGGTAATATAGATTTATTTTTATTCTTCTACATGCAGCTAACCACCATTTGTTGGAAATCCTGTCTTTTATCCTGTATGTATTTTTGACTACTTTGTCAAAAGCCTGGAGTCTGTGGATGTATAGAATTATGACCAGTGCTTTAAATCCATTTCATTGATAAACATGTCTGTTTCTATGCCAATGCCACACTGTTTTTATTGATATAGTTTTCTTATATAATTTGAGATCTGGGGTGGTGATGCATCCAGGAGTTCTTGTACTAGTCAGATAAAATAATCAATGTGATGGCTAATCTTGATTGCAAACTTGACTACATCTGGAATTAATTAAAACTCCAGCAATTAGGGCATGTCTGTGAGGAATTTTTCTTGGTTGGATCATTTGAAGCCAGAAGACTCAACCTAAATCTTGCCACACCTTCTGGACTGGTGGCAGTCTGCATAAAAGGATATGGAAGAAGTAAACTTTGCTTTTTGCCTGCTTGACCTAACTCTCACCAGCAAGTTCATCTCTCATGAGCCATTTCTTCTCTGCTATTAGAACCTAATTCTTAGATTTCTTGTGCACTGAAAACTGGCAGTTCTCTAAGACCTCCCTGGGGCTCCCACACTTGATTGGGACTACTGAGACATCCAGTCTCATAGACTGAACCACTCTCAGATTCTTGGCCTTTCTGTCAAGAGACAACAATTGCTGTACTACTTGGACCAGAGCCTATAAGCTACTTTAATAAATCCCCTTTCAATATATGAATATATATCATATAGTTTGGTATATAATTAACATGTATAATATAACTATATTAAAAGGATATTCATTTTAAATTCATTTAAAATATTTCAATGTTTATTAATATATTACACATTTATTATATAAATTATTTACATATGAATGTTGATATATCTGATATTTATTGATATACATTCATTGTATTAGTAAGCATATCTTTTAATATGATGAGTGTGTGTGTGTGTGTGTGTATTGCTTCTATCAGTTCTGTTACTTTTGAGAACCCTGACATACAGCTACCACCACTTCTTCAGAGTCAATATGCAATTTTAGATGTAGTATTGTTTCTTTCTTGAAGTTGGCTACTCTTGTATTTGGTGCATAAATGTTTAGAGGTGTGATAGATTTCTCCTTTAATGAGTGTGCAGTATCCTTTCTTCTGTTTATTGAAGTCTGTTTTGTCAAACATCAAAATAGCTACTACATCTGATAGCTTCTTGATTCCATTTGCTTACAATACCTTTCTCCATCCTTTACTCTAAGGAGTTTTCTGTGCTTGCTTGATGATGAGGTATGTTTCTTAGATGGGTTCTGTTTTCTGATCTGCCAGTCTTTGTCTTTTTATTGGGGAATGAAGATCATTAATGTTGAGTGTTATTATTTAGATGTGTTTATTAATTCCCATTATTTTGTTGTTGTGTTTTTGTTTCTTCTTTTGATAAACTATTCTGTAATTACTTATTCATTATGTCCTCTTTGGTGTAGTTAACCTTGTTTTCAAACGAAAATTTTCTTTTTGTTGCCTTTTGTACTACTGGGTTGGTGGATAGAAATTGCTTAAATCTACTTTTATCATGATTTTTTTCTTCCTTCAATTGATAGTTTTGCTGGGTATATTAGTCTGAGTTGCCATTTGTGATCTTCCAGCCCTCCTAAAATGTTGATAAAAGCTCTTCAGACTTTTAAGCTGTGTACCTAGGAAACTAGACATTTGTTATGTACTTATAAAATATGGATATAAGCTAGACATTCTTATTGCAAAAGGGATAAACTGGACAGGACAGTAAGATAACCAAACTTAGGAACTTAAATCCCATTAGCTCTTAGTGCTCAAGCATGATCAGCACCTACATAGATGCTCTGACTTCCATCATCCCCATGGCACTATCTGGGAGCCCCAAGCACTCAGCTCTACATAGCAGTCAAATCCCTTCAGGATGAGAAGCCTGGTCCTGGACAACAGCCTTGTCATCAAGCACAATTTATCCAGGGTTTCTCCCTTGATTTTCTGTCTGTTTTTTTACCTAATTTAATTCCTCTCTGAAACCTCAGAGTGACCACTAATGTTCATATTTCTACCAACATTCTTTTTCCTGATAATATATGTTTTCCTTTAATGTGGTGCTCTGGTTAGGTGTTTGTTTGTTAATTTGACACAAACTAGAGTAAACTGAGACTAGGAAACTCAATTAAGAAAAATACCTCCACCTCAAGTTGTCTGTAGGCAATTCTGTGAACCATTTTCTTGATTGATGTGGGAAGGTCCAGCCCATTGGGAGCAGTTCCACTCCTGGTTAGGTAGTCCTGGGTTATTAAAGAGAAGCAAACTGAGAGAGCCATGAGGAGCAAGGCAGTAGGCAGTGTTCTTTCGTAGTTTTTTTTTTTTTTTTTTTGGTTTTACGAGACAGGGTTTCACTGTATTGTTTTGGAGGCTGTCGGTCCAGCCTGGCCTCGAACTCACAGAGATCCGCCTGCCTCTGCCTCCCGAGTGCTGGGATTAAAGGCGTGGGCCACCACTGCCAGGCTCTTTCATAGTTTTTGCTTCAGGTTTTGCCACCAGGTTCTATCCTTGATTTCTTGCCCTGACTTCCCTTCATGATGGACTAAAAGCTACAAACTGAAGTTTACTCTGAACTGCCAATGTTTCTTTTGGTCACAATAAAAGACTAGGACATGTGCCTGCTCCCTCTTAGATATATACTACTCTTACTGCATTGGAACTTAGGCTGTGACCTCATTCAAGTTCAATCTCCTGCAAAACCATGGCTCTAATACACAATGGACACTGGGCTTTAATGTATGAATTTGGTGAAGACACAATTTAGTTCATATAAGAACCCAAGCGGTTCCATTAAGAGGTTTGCCTAAGCATACAGCGAGACAAAGGATGGGCCAGAAGGGCTGGAGTAGCAACCTGAACTTAAAGGAACCAACCTTTAAGAAGTCAAGTCTTACTATTTGGCTTCAGAAAATAAATGTCCAAACAGCCTAGATGAGACGGTTTTCTATTTCTTTTTTAATATTCCCGAATGTGGAAAGTCCACAATCACATTAAACAGCCTTCTAAAAGTCAAGGACTAAGTGATGCTGAACATAACTTTCCTCTTTTCAATCCTCATGGATTACTGAAATCAATCAGCACATTACATATATAACAGAAATAATATCACTTAGTTCACATCGTGATGGAAGATTACTCTGTTGTTAAAATGTTTAAGTTTATCCAGTAAGGAGACACAAACTGCGACTCAACGATCCCACATGGAGTTTATTGGTGGACAGGGAGGGAAAGGGGGGTGAGAGGTAACCAACCCGTGAAGAGCAGAGAGAGAGAGAGATAGATAAGATATGAGAGAGAGAGAGAGACAGAGAGAGATAAGAGTGCAAGAGAGTGTAAACAGGCAGGGGTCAGTCCTTTAAAAGGGTCCTTTGCACCTGCGTGGTTTCACGGAACTCTGGGCTGGCCAGAGTGTTGCCTGAGTGCATCCTACCAGGTAACAGGGCAGGCCAGAGTAATGCCTGAACCTTTCATACTCCACCCAAAAAACCATGATCCTGTCCCGAGGAAAGCAAGGCCATGGTTGAGGGAATAAGGAAAGGTCCTAGAGGTGTGTGGCATCAAATCATCCCCTTTGTCTTAGTGGAAACCGCATCAGTCTGGAGATCAAAAGGTTTTGGTTTCACCTTGCTCCCTAGTTCATCTCATAAGTAGGTTCATTTGACCCATCCATGTTTCCACTTCCACAAGACACACAGTGGATATCATGTCTGACCTTGGCTGGGTAGACAGAGGTGACAGAAATAAGTGTTGTTTGTAGAGTGCATATGGTCTCTGCATCCTTTCAGTTCCTCATAACATCTGAGTACCCACACCTGTCAACTTCATGTGTCTCTGAGAAACTTCCCTGAAGCCATCCTTCTGACAGGCTTCATCTTCCGGCATGTCCATTATTTTTGTGTTTTTTTTTCCATATAATGCAACACTTAAAATTGGAAGTATGTTTTAATAAAACTTTGGCACATGCTGGATGTAGCAAAAGAATTATTCCTGGCTCTGGATAAGATTCTGCTTTTATGATTTCTCAATATCATGTCTCGCTTTTCCCACAATGGAAGTTTGGCTGAGGATTTCATAACCCAAAATAAGGTTGAACATGATACGCCATAAAAGGTTAAAGACGCCAGTGGAGGCCTCTTAAGGTTTGTAGCCGGTCCAAAAGTAAAAATATTTACTTTCACATGAAACATATTCCCTACACAAGCAACAATAAATATCTGTTCCTTTTATTTCCTTTAGAGGAATATTTTCACCTAAGAAGAATTAAATACATTGGTACACATTACCATGGTATAAATTATGAGGCATGGCAGTGATCTTAAGTTTTTTCACCCACTTGCTCTGTATTTCAGGCCCAGCTCAAGTCGAGGGGTTTAATCACTTAGAGGGTAACCTTTCAAAGTGACTTATGCATTCTTGAATGTATGAGGTCAAATCTGTCTAACATGACACCTTAACCTATAGTGTCTTGAAATTTGATTCCACAAGTTTGCATAGTAAGCAATGCTATCTTTTAAGGTAGGGATTGTCTTTACTTAAAAATAGCAGCTCCCCGTTTGAAAGCAACCCAGATGATGTAATTGCCATATATTACCCTGCAATTTAAAGAGATCAGGTTCAGGTCTCAAATTCTCAGACACTGTGGTAAGGAGACTCTAAGACTGTCACTGAAATGATAAGCTTCTCTCCAGGCGAGAGAATGTGTTCATCTTACTTTCTGCACCTTTTGTTGGTGGGTTTTATGCTATAACTATGAGAATCGAAGATATCTGCCTGCTTCTCAAAGACTGGGTGGAGCGAAGGAAACCCAAACTCTTTGAAAGTGGCAATGAACTGAAGTATAAATGTGACTGAGTAATTCGCTTTGAGGAGTGACATGCATTGTTCTCTTTGCATCAGATGCATGCTGGGAGAGCTAGGTGAAATGAGGAGAGGATTCAAGGCTGAGTGCTTGAAGTCATGGTGACATGCACATTAGTCACAGCACAATAGCACAAAGTACAAATTGGGTAAGAAAACCAAGTGATGCACAGACAAGAGGCAGGAGTCCCAAGAAACTTGACAGGGGAAGCTCCTGGTGTCTTATTTTTATCCTCTGGAAACAGAATTCCTCACAGGGGCTCTACATTCCTCAGGCTCAGACATGATTAAACACCATACCTTTTAAAATGTTTTACTATTCCAAGCGGAGGAATACATAAATAATCACTTTCCAGTTGCCACTGCTCAGCCTGGAATTCCAGCCAAGTGTTTTCTGGCCTTCAGTCTACTTTGACCAGACTCTACGTGGGAGGAGGGCAGGCTAGCAAAAAAGTTGCCTAGCTAGATTACTTGAGACTCTGGATGGAGAAGAGTATAATAGTGTAAGGATGAAGGAGATGGACTGACGCCGTGTTTCAGGGAAGTTGTAGCCACATGGTGAACTGCAAGGAGTTTGGACCAGCTGAGATCTAGAACAAGGTTCTAATACCTCTTTTCCTCAAGTAGCTGTAGTGAGAGAGACAGCGGGTTCTCCTGGGCCAACAGATGTGAAGCCTGTATTCTATTAGAGCTGGAGAGCTTCGGAACCAATATGTAGATTACATAATACAACAGTCTGGGTGTGGCCTGTACAAAGGACATATACATCAGGGCCCTGTCTGAGTTGAGAGGACTGGTGGTACACCCAAATTCTGAACCCCAAAATCACCAAGAGACCCATTTCCGATGCAAAAGCAAAGAGTCTTTTATTATTAACTCCACCCCTTCGCCCCTTCATCTTGGGAGGGTGGAATGAGAAGGACCCTGAAGGGGCCCACAAGGAGGGGAATATATTGGGTAGAACAAGGTGAGTGTCTAGGGGTCTGCAATAGTCTCAGGATTGGTGTACTTCTGGGCTTGGGCAGCCTGTCCCATGTTGATTGGTCAACTGGTTGCTATGGCCTATAGGCCCTCACAGAGTGGTTGCTATGCTCTGCACGTCACTGTTCCACCATGTTTATGGTAAAGTGCCCTAAAGCACCATAAAGCAAGCCCAAAGCCTGCCAGCTAACTTCTGATTGGTTCCTTGCCGCGTGGAGGGTATCTGACATCCTAGTGACTGAGAGGAAGGGCAAGGTCAGACAAGCACATGTTGCTGAGTCTTTTCTGCAGCCTGTCATGGCTGCTAAAGCAGGGGTGGGTGAGGGTCTGGTCCCTTCCCTGGTGCCTGAACAGTCTAGCCTAGTCCTCACCTGCCTGTCTGCTCTTCCACCCTTACCCTGGAGGTCCCCCTGACACTCGCAGCATGAGTCCTTCCTTCCTTATCTGTTTCCCCCCCTCCCTGCCTCTATTCTTCTCTTCATTCCCTCCCCGCTACCCCTCCCTTTAGTATTACTTGCCTTTAACTCACAAGTCGTCTCATTCCCTCCTGAGACGCTCTCTTATCTCTTCTCTTCTTTTTTCTCCACTGTCTTACACACTCCACGTTCCTCTGTCTTACCCCCCTCCTCTCTCTCTGTCTGTCTCCCCTTTCGCTCTCCCTCTGCTATAATATAATAAAACTATTGACTTGTACACTCCATGGCTCCTGCTGCATCACGCTGCTCCCTGTTGCGTGCTCACGTTTCACCTTTCACCCCTTCTAACTTCTAATTTCTGGTTTCTAATTTAAGCAAAATAGCAACGGTCATGGTGTTTAGATTCTATCATCCACATTGTATTCTTTTCTCTACATTTTGCCTACACTTACCTTGGAACTAGAACATGTCTTTTCATTTCCCTATGGCAACATTGTGGCTTGTTCTTTCCCTTAGGGCTTCTTCGTGAAGCATCCTATAAGGATTTAAGGAAATCAAGGTACAGAGAACACAATGTCACCAAAGTCTGAAACACCAACAGCAGAAAAACATAAAATAACTTTTAAAACAAGACGAGAAGCCTATTCTTAGTTCACCAAACAGAGCAAAAATGATTCCTCTCTGAAAATGTCAGGTAGCATTTACAGGATATACCCACACTGAGAGGTTCAGGCATTATGCTCGCTTGTCCCTGTTACCTGGCAGGTTTCACTCAGGAAGTTCTCTGGCCAGCCCAGAGTTCTATGAGACTCAGTCTACACACAGGTGCAACTGACCCCTTTAAAAGATAGACTCCTCTCTACTTATGTGCTCTTATTGTCTCTTCTCCTTTACCTTTTTCTCTCTCTCATGCCTGTCTCCCCCCTTTTTGGTCTTGCTATAATAAACTATGATTAATACACTGTCTATGGCTCATGTTGTATTGCGAGGGTTCCTGGCCCCGGTTCCTGCCCTTGGTTCCTGTCTCCTGCGACACTTTCTTTTCCTTTTTTCTAATTTCTAATCTTAAGCAAAATAACAACACACACATAACTCCCAATGGGCAGATACCATACAAAGGACACAGGTTACTTTAAAAATAACCATCCATATTCATCTACCATACATGAAAAGATGGACAACTAAAGTTAAAGGAGAGGTGCTTTTAATAACAATAACTAGATACGTTAAAAATGAAAACTTACACAAAACTGATTAATTAGCTCCCCTGTTGTCTCCTCAATCATACACATATTAAATGAAAACTGGAGAGATGGATTAGCAGTTAAGAGTACTAGCTGCTCTTCCTGGGGTCCTGGGTTCAATTCCCAACTCTTAAATGGAAGCTCACAACTTTTTATAATGGAATCTGTGCCATCTTCTGGTGTGCAGATGTATATGTAGACAAAACTCTCATATCCACAAAATGCATAAATAAATAAATCTTTGCTGGGTGTTGTTGGTACATGCCTTTTATCTCAGTACTCAGGAGGCAGAGATAGGCAGATGTCTGAATTCTAGGCCAACCTGGTCTACAGATCGAGTTCCAGGACAGCCAGGGCTACACAGAGAATCCTTGTATCAAAATCCTCACCCTTTCCCCAAAAAAAGAAATGAAAATGCAAGACACATAAGCAGTCATTTTAAAACTAAGTAACAGGTAAAATACTGAGATATTATCTACAATGAGGGAAACGCAATTAAAACTAAATAGTATGAACCACACAGAAAGCATTTGCAGAAACTCTTTTTAGAAAACAAAGTTTATGTTCTATTTGAGCTAGGATTTCCAGGTAGTTTTTCTTTCCCTCTCTCATTAATTTGTAATGGAAATATTAAGTACCTACTGAGGGTCTGCCTGCATCTCTAATTTTGTATTTTACAAAAGTAGCTTCTAGAAACCTTAAGCAAAGAGAGTGGGGGCACATTTCACTTGATGGACGTATCAACTAAACCAAAGATTTGCTATTGTTGTTGTTGGTGCTGCTGCTGCAGCCGCTGCCTCTGCTGCTTCCTCCTCAGTTACTGCCGCCCCTCCCCTTCCTTTCCTTCTTCAGTAGGAGCTCATCTAACACCCTAACCAACGCACTGTCATAACAGAAGACACAGCACCGAAGCTTCAAACAGACAAGACACTTGGCACTAAGCAAGGCTATTTTAAGACCACATTTTTCAAAAGACAAATCTCAATACTCCAAAGAAATAGAAAGAATTGAACAAAATAGAGAAACTGAAGAAAAGCTTGGAGGAAGACGGAGAAGGAGCTCATCATTTTTGATTAATAAAGGGAGAAAACAAAAGGTAAACTTTCAAAGGAGACTTGACAGTGAAACTGTCAGTTACATCATAAGATCAGCTTATCTATCTGTCTGTCTGTCTGTCTATCTATCTACCTACCTAGCTACCTACCTAGCTACCTACCTATCTTAACCATCAAAGAAACAGAAACTCTACACCTTTGGGAATGATAGCTTTATTGCAGACTAAAGTTAACAAAGAGCAAAAGTAAATTAAAAAATATTTTAATGATCTATTTATTTTTCCTTTATGTGCATTGGTGTTTCGCCTGCATGCATGTCAGTATAGGATCCCCTGGATCTGGAGTTACAGACTAGGCAGTCTGCTGTTGCGTTGGAGATCTGTCTAGGACTGCAAGCTGCTCTTCTCGGCTTAGCATTGATTGGCAAAGTAAACAAGCCCTGGGGGTTACCGGGGGACTCCACCCTCGGCTGCATTCACTTGCAAACTAGACTTTCTTTACCTGGTGCTCTCAGTTTCTGAGACCTCCTTTCTTTAAATATGTTAATAGAGAAGCTGGTCCCCAGTGGGCCTGAAAAAAGATTCCTGGAGTCTGAGCAAATCTCCACCCTTTAAGGGATTTTCCTTGGAGAACAAAGAACTCACCTAGTAAGGGAGGTTTTTTTCCCCATCTATTTTCTCACAACCACTCACCCCCCCCCTTGACATCACCTCCCACTTAGAACATGGCAGCTGTATATGGACTCCATTTTTCCAAAGCTAGGACTACAATAGGACTAGAATAAAGCTATGTCCTCCACCAATGGCTCTCCCCTAATTTTCTTTAGGGAAGGCTGAAGGTAGCTGGACCTGAAGGCGACAAGAACAAACCTGCTTTGGTGCTCCCTCTCCCCCCAATCAAAAGGTCCCAACTTCCTTCTGAGACCTGTTTTCAAATTGCCACATCAAGGTGACTAAGAGGAGGGGAAAGGGAACACTAAGGACATATTTCGATACTGAAATTCATAACTTACCACACAGTGCAATGTCTCTTAGCAACTGTTTCAAGGCATCTTCAACATCTTCACTACAAGTACATTTTAATTGAAACAGGTAGAGGCATATCTGTATACAGGTGAGTTCTGAAATTAATCTTTTAATTTTATACTTTAAGTTTGTCTAGCGAAGGCAGTGCAGATCTTTTTGAGCAGTTAATAAGGTATGTTTAGCTATCTTAGGTTTTATCACTTGTAAATTTTGTAATCAGATTTTCTTTTCTCAACCCAAGTTTCTATACAAATCACTTGGAAGCACCTGAAGGGGTAGCTTTGAAATTAACACTTCAATCAATTTTCGATAAGCCTGACAGAGGTAAAGTCTAAAAGCCAGCTTCTTTTTCTTCCAAATGTCTGAATCCGTGGTTTTTAGTTTTTAAAAAATAGACACGGAAGCAATTGCTCTTACATAATTCAAAATGACTCAAAAGACATTTATACACACACTTTTATAAGCATGCCAATCATGATTATCAGCTCAATGAGTTTAATAAAGAAATTTGAAACTGCATGGCCAGAATTTTCTCATTAGGAAGGAGTTCCAGGGGTGGGGATTGGGTTTTGCTTCCTTACTGTCTTAGAAACCCTTTGTAAATGACTAGGCAACTGCAGTTCTCCACAGGGTGTGCCATGCTAGTCAAGACTTAATATTCTCACGGTTACATAAATCACAGCAGATCTCAGTGTCCTTCAAGAGAGCTCCAAACCTTTCCTGTCACATGGTGACTGTCTCAAATAGTTCCACAGAACCCCACATTTTCTCAAAAGAGTTTCCAAATGGGCAAGACCTGCCCTACAAGTGGTTTTACTGTTAAGACCTTGGTCACTCTAGAAAGTCAAGCCCCCTTCCTCCCAGAACTGGCAGGCCCTTCCTAAAACACCCAGACAGAGGAGACCTAACCACATCTCCCTGAAGCCTTCAAAAGAGGGCGCCTCTCCCTGTTAAGACAGGGTTCCAATGTCTTTGAGGGCTCGCTGCATCACTGTCAGGTCATTGCATTTCTCTCTTTTACAATCGTACCCCAATGCCACTTACCAGAATACTGAAAGACAAACGCAGTCAACAAGTGGCAACTGCCCCAGACGGTTCAAAAGAACCCCAAATTTCTCAAAGGAGTCAAAAGACAAACAGCAAGGCAAAGCAGCCCAGGCAAGAAACTTAGAGGGGTTGGATTTTCTCGAGAATCCATAACAAGAGAGGTAAACCAAGCAGAGGTAAAAACCTGCTGATTCTGCTAAAGTGGGAAAGGCAAATGTCTCCGGAGTAAATGACCCCAGCAGATGCTGGGAGCTGCCATCTTCTCTCTCTACCCAGGGTCAGCTCACTGAGACTGGCAGACTTCCCAAAAGTCTGCGTCCCTTCATGACTGCCATTTTGTTATCAGGCCTGGGGGAGGGGTGTCACAACCTGTGTCACAAGTCAGGACCAGCCACTCATGCTCAATAAGCCAGGTAATAGAACCAAAATAATAGTCCCGTTGAGAAGAGAGACAAAGATCCAGCAAACCCTTCAAGTCCATCTCTGGAATCCTGAAGTGAGAGCAAAGTCTAAATAGGGGCAAAAGATATGTACATCTCAACAGTCCTAATCGAGGTATAGCCCTGCCATCACTGACCCATCCTTGTCTGGACTGCAGTCTCACCCTCAAAGGGTGGTCTGAGAAGCTGTTCCGTCTGTGTGAAATCTCTTTCTGGAAGACTAGTTCCCTTGCTGGCTGCTGCCCTTTCCTTCTCCCAGCATGGGAAATTCCCATGTCTTTGGGGCCCATTGTTTTAATAGTAATACGGAGGCACAAGTGTTTCTTTATTGTATCTTCATTTCTGCCAGACCAGTTACAAGTAACCTACCCTTCGTCTTCTTCCTAGCTAGTTGATATGAAACAAAGGATCAATTTTTATGGGAAGAGCTTAAATCCAGATATACAACTGGTAATTCTATCACAGAATTAACTTCACATACCCTATAAACCAACAGTCCCATCTCTTAGCTTTTATCCTATAAAAGCAAATTGCTTAATGCAATGGTTTACAAAGACGTTTGTTATATCACTGTACTTGCTAGTTCTATGTCAATTTGACACAATCTAGAGCTGTCAGGCAGGAAGGAGCCTCAGTTGAGACAATGCCTCTGTAAGATCCAGCTATAAGGCCTTCTCTTTATTAGTGATCAATGAAGGAGGGTCCAGCCCATTGTGGGTGGTGCCATCCCTGGGCTGGTGATCCTAGATTCCTTAAAAAAGCAGGCTGAGCAAGCCATGTGAAGCAAGTCATTAAGCAGACCCCTCAGTGGTCTCTGCACCAGCTCCTGTCTCAGGTTTCTCCTCTCTTTGAGTTCCTGCCCTGACTTCCTTAGGTGATGAACAGCAATGCGGAAGTATAAGCTGAATAAACACTTTTCTCCCCAACTTGCTTTTTGGTCTTGGTGTTTTATTGCCGCAATAGGAACCCTAAGAGGAAAGCTTAGAGTTTCCTCAAAGGAAAAAGGTTACAATCATATTAAATAGCTACAAAAGGAAAACTAGTTAAGAACCTACACACATCAGTTCATATGGTTATTTTTCAATTATAAAATTTAAAGTCCTTTTTTTTTCTTTCAGAGACAAGGTTTCTTTGTGTAACCCTGTCTGCCCTGGAACTAGCTCTGTAGACCAGGCTGGCAGCAAATTCAGAAACACCCCCTCTCCTCCTCCCTCCCCACACCTCTACCTCCCCAGTACTGGTATTAAAGATGTGGGCCACCACACCAGGCAAACTTAAACTTTACAGTGTAATAGGACTTGGTTAAAATATCCTGCAGTAGGCCACAAACAAACAAACAAACAAACAAACAAATAAATAATCAGTTCCCTAAATGGATCAATGCCTGACCTATAATGTCACCTTTTGCAGAAATTCTGTGTTTATGGATATGATTAAGTTGAAGACCTTGAAATGGGAAGATATTTCCTGGATTATCTAAAAGTGCTTGCTAAATGCATGAGAGGGGACTTGGGCCAACACATGACAGAGAAGACACGTGACTGCGAGACATGGAGAATTTGAAGCCTCTAGCCTTGAAGTTATCAGGTGGAGTATTTGTTGGCGGCCCTAGCACATGGGACTGGCGATTGAGGGATGAAAAATTGAGGGACCATGCATTAAGTTCAAGATCAGTCTGGGCGATTCTAGCAAGAGATACTGTTACAAAGGAAGGAGGAAGGAAGAAAAGGCAGAAAAAAGGAAAGAAGGAAAAGAGGGGAGGAAAACAAGGAGGAAGGGTGGGGAAGTGGGAGTTTTATAGGCCCAGAATTTGAGAGAGGCAAGGAACTCACTAGTCCTGAGTTTCAGGGATGTTGCATGTAGTTCTGACGATATCCTGATTTGGGCCTGTTTATTAGGAGTTCAGATCTTCAGGGTGAACAGAAACTTCTGCTGTTTAAAGCCCATAATTTGTGATCATTTGTTCTAGCAGCCACAGAAAATTAATAGTGCTTCATTAATTGTGATAAAAGTGCTGTTTAGGGTCATTACTCTAGAAATGAGAGACCAGACATGAAAGCGGCAGATCGTGGAACTCAGCTGCCAGCTGTTGTATTTGTGGCAAAGAGCTAGCAGCCCTTTGACACTGTGAGCTGGCATTATCTACAAAGTTGACACTCCAGAGCCATGTATTCAAAGACTGGGGGGCAGGGAAGGCAGGGCCGTTCTTGCTCTCTTCAGTAGTCCAGCCACAGCGAAGCTGCCCTGCTCCAGCAACTTCACACCTACACTCAGGCAAGTCACTCTGGTTAAACTTGGCGGGTCACACACACAAAGAAGACAGGAAAAGGGGGGGTGCCCATTGAGAGATATGACGGGGGGGAGGGGGATGCAGTTGGAAGTTACTGAAATTCATTATATAAATGTATGAAAATGTCAAAGAACAAGAAAAGAAAAACAAGTTATTTTTTATAGTGCTGTAGAAAAGAGCTTATCCCCTTTGTATTCCACTATTGTTAATATTTGAGTTTTTATTTGAAAAAGCTTGTGCTAGACATGGAATCTTCATTTTGCTCTATTATGTTCTTTGTCCATTGTAAAGTGTTATTACTAATAAGAGGTAATTAGATTGACTAAACACAAAATCGATCTTATAATACTTTAAGTAAGTTTATGATTTTTAAAGTTTTTATAATATTTAATTTGTGTGTCTGTGTGTGTGTGAGTGAGAAGCTGTCTGTATGCAGGTGTGTTGTGTGTGGACATGTATGGACACATGAATGCTACAGCTCATGTGTACCAAAGGACAGAGTCCATTTCTTCTTCCATTCCTGTGGATCCTGGGGTTTGGACTCATGTTGTTAGACTTGTAGCAAGTGCCTTTATTCACTGAGCCATCTCTAAAATTGTTGCTGTTGAGCTGCGATTACAGCTATTGTTACATGGGGCAACAAAACACCCAGCAGTCTGGAGGTTGGACCCAGACCATAAGGGAAAAGGATCTATGTATATGGGGAAAAATAACTCTATTTGAAAAAAATTGTCCCTGAGCCACTTTGATTAGACACTGAAGGGATCCTTAAACTGAATACTTTCAGGTCCATGGAAGACACAAAGATTAGTGGGGTTTTTTTTGTTTTGTTTTATTTTATTTTTGCAGAAAATGAGGGCTATCTCCATATAAAAAACAAAGTGAAATTGGAGCCCTACTTCATAATCTTGACAAAAACGCAATTCCAAAGAGATTGTAGATTTCAACATGACATTAAAGTTCATGATGCTTCCGGTAACAGGTCACAAGAAGGTGGTGCTCACACGAGAAAAGTATTTATGAAAGGACAGCAGAGCACGTGGAAAAGAAACGAGACTGACAGAACACACACCCAGCAGAGAACTCAGAACCTGAATCTGCACAGAATCCCTGTCACCAAAAGGAAGGAGCAGGAGACCCATAACACCGCTCCCCACACATAAACACACAAAGCAGGTCACAGGTGTTCGCGTACGAACGGCAGCAGCCCAAGAAAGTGTTCTCTTAAACGCCTTAAACATAAGGAGACAATGACATATAATGACAGAACGGCTGAAATGAAGATAAAGATTTTTGTGTATATCTGAGGACAGAAATAATCTTCACTTTCATACATTCCTGAATAAAATGTTAACTACTAGAACTGCTATAGAAAATATCAGGATTTGCCAGTATCTACTAAACTAAATATATGTATAACATATGAATTAGTGTTTTACTCCTGAAACCAAGGAAAACTATATATGTGTCCCCTACATGTACTTGCACTCACAGTAGCTCTAATCGTAATAATAACGGAAAGTTATTGCAGTGTCTAAAAAATGTAGATTGTTGTATAGCCACACAATGGAGTATTACACACCAGTGATAATGAATAAGCTATCATTAAACTACATAACATTATTTTTTGTATCTTGCAGCGCAGACTTTTTGTTTTAGTATATGTTTTATTTTTTAATCATAAAATAAAACCCTCTCCCTTCTTGTCTGCCTGGACCCACCTGGAGCCCCTGGAACATTCTGTAACAGATCCTGGTCGGTTGGGAATTTCCTTTTCAACTGAGCCACAGGGAATGTGAGGTTAGGGATAAGCTTGGTGTTCGCCACGGAACATTTAAACTGAAAATAATGGATTTTCTCAAAATGTATGTATAATATCAGAAGACTGACATTATGCTACAGAGTGTAGGCAGTTTGAAAGGATGTGAGGGTCTCTAGGGATGTCCATGACTTGCTTTATTGTTATGGCCATGTTAACAATATGCAAATCCATGCTTCCTAATTTGATACGTGTGACACGCTATTTTTTAAAGGCTTAAAGCTCTGTTTTAAAACAAACACCAGATACGTGTATGAAAGAACACATATATGCAGTCCGCCATAGCAAGACACTGTGTGCACAGAGAACATCACCCTTCGTGAGGACTCAGCACACTTCAAAGCATGTTTTAGAGCTGCATGTTGGTCTTCCAGTGTCCCCAGTGCCCACTCGCCCTTTCTCATAGTTCTTCTTGAAGGAGCACCGAGTTTGGTATTTTGGTGGTTAGGCACATTTCTGTTCTCCCAATGGAGGAAAGAAAGGAAATGTGACTAAAAGACTGAAAAGCTCACAAGCAGTCCTACAAATGGTTCCTACTCTCCATCATGTCTGACTGGACCTACCCGGACCATCTATTTTTAGATAACTGGGCATTGATTTAAAGGTGGGAAGCCAACCAGCAACCTACCTCCTCCTCTTTCTGTAACAGATCGTGACTGGTTGGGAATTTCCTTTTCAACTGTCCCACTGGGAATGTGAGGTTGGGGATGAACCTGATGTTTGCCGTGGAACATTTAAACTGAAAATAATGGCCATCTAGTTTGAAAGCAAAACTGAGAATAAGAAATGAGCTGTAAAATTCTCACCTTCAAGTCACTGGACAAAACTGTGTTTCTAAACCATAGAAAAATAACACACACGGACGTGTGTGCCACAGACAGATATGCAAGGAAAGCACACACACACACACACACACACACACACACACACACCC